>NW_023270494.1:0-67525 GCF_011800145.1 Mirounga leonina
CCCGAACCCTAACCCGAACCCGAACCCGAACCCTAAGTCCTGATATCTGATAGGATAATTTCTCCAATTCTTGTTCCTTTTAAAACAAATCTTGGCCTTTCTTAGCCCTTTGCCTTTCCACATGCATGTTTAGTATTAGTTTGCTGATTTCTACCCCCCAAAAAGCCTACTATAATTTTAATGAGGTAATTAGGACTGAAGGAGGAATTTGGGGAGAAATGAGATGCTTGAAAGCTGGTTTTCAGAAGGGATTGCAAAGCAATATATACCATTTTATCATCTCACAAAACCTTCTGTCAAATGTAAAAACCACCTGGACCCTTGGAGATGAGTTCACTTTAAGGCTAAGAGGAGGACAGGGGCTGGGTGCAGGGGTGGGGGAGCAGAGCCATGTTCTGACTGTGTGCAGGGGAAGGACACAGAGGTCACTGTCCACTTTGCTGCAGGGTTGGGGGATACCCTGGATGGTGTCAGCCACAGTATGGGTGGGAGTGTTCCTCTCTCGTGTACCACAAGTCATGCTCAGTATGGCATATACTTCTCCTCTCTGATGGTGGAGAAGCAGAAACTGATGGAGAGGGGGCTGGAGTTATTGGCCCTAGCAGCCCTCTGGGCCTCTGTAACCATTCGTTCCTCTGGCAGCCTCATAAAATCACATCATTTGAGTCCCCATAGCTCCAAAACGGGTAGGAATGCCAGCAGACATGGTCATCAGTTGTCACCCCTCCCTCCAAATAGCCATACAGATGTTACTGCCTTCACTCCCACCTCTCCATGGACAGCTCCTGCCAGGAGCTCTCTCAGCATGGCACCCTCGGCAGGGACACACGACTGGGGCCAATCGTGCACCCACACTGGGGCCCTTCCTCTGTAACCTCTGGCCTGTGGGCAGCCTCCATACCCAGGCAGCACAGCATGGGGAACCAGCCCTCCACCCTCTTCCTGGAACTATGTTCTACACTACCATTCACTGCCAAGCAAGGGACAGATGGGGTTCAGAAAAGACTTCAGATTTTGAAGTGAGACCAAATCCCACTTGAATGTTGGTTCTGCACTTCCCTTCTGTGTGACCGTGGCTCCTCAGAAATCTTCTCTGAACCTCCACCTTCTTATCTACAACAGACAGAACAACAATTAACTGGCAACCATGAGGACACACAGATGCCCTGCAGGCACTGTGGCAGTGACAGGCCAGCAGGTGCAAGGACCAGGAGTCTCCAGGTCCAGAAGGGGGTCCCAGGACCCTGCATTTCATGGTGGGGACACACTTCCTGCCATTCTCCCAAACTTCAGTTAAAGTTTGTCGTGTGCTGTAGCATGAGCACAGATGTCCGGGGAGGGAAGTGGAGGCATGCAGAAGCAGAGTCACAAACCCAGAAAAGAGGGCTCCCAGGGGAGACTGCCCCACACCCTACTTTCCTGGTGAATTGCTTATAGGACCCAATTACAGTGTGGGGGGAGTTTCTCCCACACATCCACCAAGCAATTCTCTGTGGTACCATCTGGGTGTCCTACAATTTAACTCAATTCCAACACTATCTACCTAGAGATAGTGGTCAGATCCCACAGTTTAAGGGCTCGGTCCACAAGACTCCTCCCACCCTACTCTAGATACCAATGGCAAGTAATAGATCCCCAGGTTACCACAAACTTCTGTCTGATTTGCTACAAATCAGAGGTTCCCATAACCCCCCTTGTCAGGTATGATTAATTTGCTAGAGCAGATCACAGAACTTAGGGAAACACTTACTTAAATTTACCAGTTTATTTAAGGATATGATACAGGCTATAGATGAATAGCCAGATGAAGAGATACATAGGGCAAGGTCTGGGAGTATCCTGAGCTCAGAAGCTTCTGTCCCTGTGAAGGTGGGACACGTCACCCTCCCAGTGTGGATGTGTTCACCAACAAGGAAGCTCTCAGAACACTGTACTTTTAGGATTGTATGGAGGCTTTATCAAGTAGGAATGATTGGTCATTAACTCCATTTTTAGCCTTCTCAAGAGAATGGGGTGGGGGGTGGGGCTAAAACTTCCAAGCTTCTACTCATGGCTTGGTCTTTCTGGTGAGCAGCCTCCATCCCAGAGCCACTAGGAATTGCCTCATTAGGAATGAAGGGTACTCCCATCCTTCAGGAATTTCTAAGGGATTGAGGACCCCACGGTCAGGAACCAGAGATAGAGACCAACACATATTTTTGTTATTATTTCACACCCGCTGACATTGTCCCAACCAGCTCTAACTAGCAGTTCCTGCCTTCTCAGCAGCAGGTTGCTCCAGGGCCCTGCCCTGGGCCCCTTCTCTTCTTTGTACACCTCACTTTCCTGGGTTCTATCCAGCCTATGGCTTCATCCACAGGTTAACAACCCCAAACTTTACATCCCCAGGCTAACAACCCCAAACTTTACATCCCCAAGCTGATCTCCCCCCCGACCTCAGCTCATGGGTCCACTTGCCACTCGACACCTCCACTTGAACATCCATGGGCAGAACTGAGCCCATGGATGTATTCATGTATTCACAAATACTGTGAATAATTTTACAATTTACATTTTGACTTTTAATTTTGTTATGACATTTTTAATGAATAATTAAAGCGACACCTCCCGACACTCCCCACAAGCTGCTCTTCTGACCTTACATCTCACGGAGGGCATTTTCAGGGGGCTTGGGCCACAACCCTGGAGCTACCTGCTCTTTCTCTCCACCCCATGCCCAGTCTATCAGGAAGTCCTGCCAGGTGAGCCCCGATACACATCCCGCTGGATCACTTTGTTCTATCTCCTCCACCACCCCAGGGCCCACTTCCCTTCTCCAGGGTGGTTGCAGAAGCCTCTTGCTGGCACCTCAGTCCATTCTCACACAATAGTCAGGGCAATCTGCTCATACTCAAGTCACCCGCTCCCCTTCTGTTCCCACAGTACTCAGTGGAGGAGCCAACATGCTCCTGTGGGCCTTGCAGTCCTGCAGAGGCCCCACCACCCCATCTCCTCTGGCCCCTGGTGAGCCCCTCAGGTTCTGGCTGTTCCTTCTGCCTGGGAACCACTCTCCACACATAGCCGCCCGGCTGGCTCTGCTCTTTCAGGCCTTTGCACAAATGCCTACTTCTCAGTAGGGGTTCCAGAGCCTAGGCTGTGTCTGGCACATAGTAGGTGCTCAACAAACATTAGCTGAAGGAGTGAAACTGTGGATTGGACCAAGGAGACCTCTGTCCCAACTATCCTGGGCACCACCATTCACAGGTAATAAGAGCAAAACTCTGCCAATTCAGTCAGTGAAAATGCAGTTTTGTTGCTACAATTTCTCTTTACTTTTTCCTTTCTTTAAGTAAAAGTTGTTTGAACATATTTTCATATGTTGTTGGCTGTTTATTCATTTAGAAAACATACAAAGTGCCTGCGACTGTTTTCTGGGTCCCTCATTAAATTTGGACCATGTCACCTGCCATCTCTTTTGGGCACAAACCCTCACATACGAAGGGTTTAGACTTTTAATTCTGGGACAAATACTGTGAATAATTTTACAATTTGCATTTTGACTTTTAATTTTGTTCATGATATTTTTAATGAATAATTTTAATTGTTATGAATGCATGTCAAAAATAACTTTTTCTTTGTGGTTTCTGACTTAATTTTGTGCCATAAGGGCCTTTTCTCCTCCAATGGCATAGAAATATTGACCAATACAGCCACAGTCTTATTTTTTATATTTGAACTTTACTCCAGCTGGGGGTACATTTTGGTGAATGCCCTATTTGAGTCAAGTTTCTAAATTAATTCCTTTCTCAAAAGGCTGTGTAGTAGATGGCAAAAAACATGCCCACAAATTGCTCTCAAACCTCTCATGCACCTTTTGCCTCTTCTCCTGAAGAGATGGGGTCCATATTTCCACCCCTGAATCTGGGCTAGGCCATGTGACTTGCTTTGGCCAAAAAGATATTACAAATGTGATGGACTGAGGCTGAAAGTATTTGATCATAAAAACTTGATCTCTCTGGCTGCTTTTAGAAACCAGCTACCATTTGAAGGAGCCATAACCAAGCTGCTACATGCTTGCTGAACTTGGATAAACCTGCTGCATGCTGGAGAAGTGTGGGTCAACCTACTATCTGCTGGGGGAATGTGATCATGTTGCATTTGTCATGTAGCCAACTACCAGATGCACAGGTGAGCTCAGGTGAAACCACCAAAATCACTGTCCTACTGAGCCAGGCCAAATTGTCCACCCACAGAATCATGAGCACATAAATGATTGTTCTAAACCCATAAGCTTCAGGGTGGTTTGTTAAAGAGCAAAGGCTAAAGTAGCAATCATTTCTCCCAACGCTGTTTATCAAGTCTTCGGCCCTTTCTCCCATAGATAAGAAATGCCCCCACTACATCTCTTATGTTTTTATAGAACCAGGAATCTGGGCTTGGATTCCCACCCAGGCAGCTTTGTAACCCTCTGGCCACATTCCAGTTGCAGGAGCCTTCAGTTGGGAGGTATTTGAACTTCACCCTTGAGCCTCAGGAAATCAAGGCTTGGAGTGCAGACACCACTCCCGATCTAAAGTTTAGATTCTTGAATCTTCTGGAAAGGGGATTCTTTACCTGGAACCCTTGGAGTAGCCATGGGTGTTTTCGCAAACTTGGGCCACATTTAAGCAGATTCTCAAAGGGTTACTTGACCCCAAAAATGTGAGCCGAGGCTGAAGGAAACTGATGCAGTTCTGGTCAAACTCTCTGTGGGACGCTGGCTGGCAGTAGAGGAAAGCAAAGCTGTGTATCTCGTCTGTGTTACAGCAAACGCACTCTTAGTTCTGTTTGTCTATTGCAGGGATTCATTGGTTTGTGCTGTCCTGTTTCTCATGCTAGAAGCTTCATCAGGGAAGGCTTTGGACCGGAACTCTTGGCCTCAAAGGGAATCAAGATCCAACAGGCAAAAAGATTAACACACACAATGCCCAGCACACAGTGGGCAATGGGCCAGAAATGGGAATCCCTTTCTTTCCCTTCACCACACCCCTCTTGGAACTGCACCCATCACACAGGAAAAAGAACAAACTCCCTGGCAGGCTCCCGCTCCAGAAGTTGTCACGTGGGGTGTAGTGGGGGGACACCCATGGGACAATAACGAGATGCCTAGTTGTGCTGTTTGTGCAGAAGCAACACAGCTACCCTCAGCAGCCCCAACAGGGCTTGTCTCGGGGCTACAGAAATCTGCTCCCCACACTCAGGCACCCAGGCATCCAGGCTGGCAGTGGCATCCCCTCGGTACACACTGTCCACACTTGCAGCAGAGGAAAACTTTGCTCTCTGCACACATTCCAGCAAGTCACCAGGGCAGAGGTGGGGAACTGAGCACCTGGGGGCAGTCATTCCCATTGGGGGGGGTTGCTCCTCCCACAGTGAGGCCCAGGCAGATGAGGGAATTTGTTGCTACTGATCAATGCTCCCCCAGCATGTGTAGGGGAGCCAGGTGCATGAGGGAAGACTCCCTTCCTTCTGGAAAGGGGCACCAGTTCATGAAACTCTACCCCGAACTGGTGCTTGTCTAACACCAGCCTCTTTGCAGAGCTGCCCAGTATTTCCTTCCAGATGCAGCCTCCAGCCAAGGGCCTTGCTGGTGAATGCCTGGACCATTAAGTGAGCTTTGTCATGAGGTTGAAGAGGGATTTGAGTGGAAGAAAAGAGGGTCTGTGAAGAGGGCAGGTGGGGCTTCACGTACAAAGGTCTGGTTCCTGAGGGAGCAGCCAGGTGACCTGTGCAGAACAGAGGGTTAGGGACACAGGTTCCTGACTTTGAGGCTGGCAGCATCCCCACTCTGAGGTCCTGGCCATTAACTAATTCATTCATAACTCATGTTACTGAGCACCTCCTATGTGCTAGCCACCACTCCAAGTGCTGGGAAAACAAGGCCCCTGTGTCCCATGAGCTTTGGTTCTTGCAGGGAGACAGATCACAGACAAGAAAATGAGATGTGAGGTCGGTGGGAGGAGCAAGATGGCAGAGGAGTAGGAGATCTAAATTTCGTCTGGTCCCAGGAATTCAGATAGATAGCTATCAACCATTCTGAACACCTACAAACTCAACAGGAGACTGAAGAAAAGAAGAGCAGCAACTCTATGAACAGAAAAGCGACCACTTTCTGGAAGGTAGGACGTGCGGAGAAGTGAATGAGAGGCGATATTCGGGAAGATAGATGGCGGGGGAGGGGGCCTCCATTAGCCAGCTACCAGCAAGTGATACAGCAGCAGAGCAAAAAATCAGAACTCCGCTGAGGGACGTCGCTCCAGTGGCTGAGCGGGGGGTGGAACCCTCACTGGGACAGTGTGGTCTCAGGACCCTCGGGGTCACAGAAAGACTGGGGGTGCCTGAATGTGGCAGAGTTCCCAGGTATCGGGGCAGGGAAGCTGGCTGCAGAGATGGAGCCGAGGAGTGGGCTCTCAGCTCAGGGTTGCCATAAACTGTGATCCAGGGCACAGTCAAGCCACTGCTCTTCCAGCAGGGATCCAACAAGCGGCAGATCCAGGGAGACTCCCCTTCCTCCCCTGGAAGGAGCAGCGTGGGAGCACACCGCAGGGATCTGCTGGATTTGGAGACTCCACACGGGGTTGTGTGCCAGAGATAGAAATGCTTGGTCACAGGCTGGGTGAGCATGGAGTGCGGCTGGAGACCGGGGAGACGGAAGTGATTGACTGCTTTTCTCTGGGGGCTCACTGAGGAGTGGAGCCCCGAGTTCTCGGCTCCCCCGGGGCAGAGATTGGGAGGCCACCATTTTCATTCTTGTCCTCCAAACCTTTCCAAACGGAAAGCTTTCAGGGAACAAAACCTCCCAAGAGCAAACCTGAGCAGATGACTTATCCTGGCCCCTGGCAAGGGCGGTGCAATTCCGCCTCCAGCAAAGACATTTGGGAACCACGGCAACAGGCCCCTCCCTCAGAAGATCAGCAAGAACATCCAGCCAAGACCCATTTCACCAATCAATGAGAACGGCAGAACTCCAGCACTAGGGAGATACAGCACATAGAATTCATGGCTTTTTTCCCCATGATTCTTTAGTCTTTCAAAGTTAATTTTTAAAATTTTCTTTATTATTTTTCTATTTTTTTAATTTTTCTTTTTCCCTTTCTCAACCAAGATCTTATCAATTCCTTTTTTAAAATCTTTTTTAATTTTCATTTTTAGACTCATATTCTAACCCTTCATTGTAGTTAACCTTATTTTTTGTATATATATAAGTTTTTCTCTCCTTAAAATTTTGGGATACAGTTTCTTCTAACAGACAAAAATATACCCTAAATCTCTAGTGTATGGCTTTGATCTAGTCTCCCGCCTGATCACATTCTCTTTCTTTTTTTTTTAAATTTTTCTTCTTTCTCTTTTCAACCAACTTTTTATCAATTCTTTTTTTAAAATCTTTTTAAATTTTCATCTTTACAGTCATATTCTATCCCTTCATCATACTTACCCTTATTTTTGTATATATATAAGTTTTTCTTTCTTTAAAAATTTGGGAGACAGTTTCTTCTAACAGACCAAAATACACCCAAAATCTAGTGTGTGGCTCTGATCTACTCACCAACCTGATCATATTCTTTTTTTTTTCCTCCCCCCCACCCATTTCAGGTCTCTTCTGATTTGTTTAGTGTATATTTTTGTGGGGTCGTTATTACCCTTTTAGCATTTTGTTCTCTCATTCATCTGTTCTTCTCTGGACAAAATGACAAAACGGAAAAACTCACCTCAAAAAAAAAAAGAACAAGAGGCAGTACCGACTGCCAGGGACCTAATCAATATGGACATTAGTAAGATGTCAAAACTAGAGTTCAGAATGATGATTATAAAGATACTAGCTGGGCTTGAAAAATGCATAGAATATACTAGAGAATCCCTTTCTGGAAAAATAAAAGAACTAAACTCTAACCAAGTCGAAATAAAAAAAGGCTATTAATGAGGTGCAATAAAAAATGGAGGCTCTAACTGCTAGAATAAATGAGGCAGAAGAGAGAATTAGTGATATAGAAGACCAGATGATGAAGAATAAAGAAGCTGAGGAAAATAGAGATAAACAACTACTGGATCACAAGGGAAGAATTTGAGAGATAATTGATACCATAAGATGAAACAATATTAGAATAATTGGGATCCCAGAAGAAGAAGAAAGAGAGAGAGAGGCAGAAGGTATATTGGAGCAAATTATAGTGGAGAACTTCCCTAATTTGGGGAAGGAAACAGGCATCAAAATCCAGGAGGCACAGAGAACCCCCCCTCAAAATCAATAAAAATAGGTCAACACCCCGACATCTAATAGTAAAACTTACGAGTCTCAGAGACAAAGAGAAAATCCTGAAAGCAGCTTGGGACAAGAGGTCTGTAACCTACAACAGTAGAAACATTAGATTGGCAGCAGACATATCCACAAAGACCTGGCAGGCCAGAAAGGACTGGCATGATATATTCTCAATAAATGAGAAAAATATGCAGCCAAGAATACTTTATCCAGCTAGGCTGTCATTGAAAATAGAAGGAGAGATAAAAAGCTTCCAGGACAAACAAAAACTAAAAGAATTTGCGAACACCAAACCAGCCCTACAAGAAATATTGAAAGGGGTCCTCTAAGCAAAGAGAGAGCCAAAAAGTAACATAGACCAGAAAGGAACAGAGACAATATACAGTAACAGTCACCTTATAGGCAATACAATGGCACTAAATTCATATCTTTCTATAGTTACTCTGTATGTAAATGGGCTAGATGCCCCAATCAAAAGACACAGTATCAGATTGGATAAATAAACAAGACCCATCGATATGCTGTCTGCAAGAGACTCACTTTAGACCCAAAGACACCTCCAGATTGAAAGTGAGAGGGTGGAAAACCATTTATCATGCTAGTGGACATTAAAAGAAAGGTGGGGTGGCAATCCTTATATCAGACAAATTAGATTTGAAACCAATGACTATAATAAGAGATGAGGAAGGACACTATATCGTACTTAAAGGGTTATCCAACAAGAAGATCTAACAATTTTAAATATCTATGCCCCTAACATGGAAGCAGCCAATTATATTAGCCAATGAGTAACAAAATCAAAGAAACACATCAACAACAATACAATAATAGTAGGGGACTTTAACAACCCCCTTGGGGGTTGCAATGGACAGATCATCTAAGCAAAAGATCAACAAGGAAATAAAGGCTTTAAATGACAACACTGAACCAGATGGACTTCACAAATATATGCAGAACATTCCATCCCAAAGCAACAGAATACACATTCTTCTCTAGTGCACATGGAACATTCTCCAGAACAGATCACATCCTGGTCACAAATCAGATCTCAACTGGTACCAAAAGATTGGGATCATTCCCTGCATATTTTCAGACCACAATGCTTTGAAACTAGAACTCAATCACAAGTGGAAAGTCGGGAAGAACTTAAATACATGGAGGCTAAAAAACATCCTACTAAAGAATGAATGGGTAAGCCAGGAAATTAAAGAAGACTTAAAAAATATTCATGGAAACAAATGAAAATGAAAACACAACTGTTCAAAATCCTTGGGATGTAGCAAAGGCAGTCCTAAGAGGAAAGTATATAGCAATACAAGCCTTTCTCAAGAAACAAGAAAGGTCTCAAATACACAACCTACCCTCACACCTAAAGGAGCTGGAGAAAAAACAGCAAATAAAGCCTAAATCCAGCAGGAGAAGAGAAATATTAAAGATCAGAGTAGAAATCAATGAAATAGAAACCAAAAGAACAGTAGAACAAATCAATGAAACTAGGACCTGGTTCTTTGAAAGAATTAATAAGATTGATAAACCCTTGGCCAGATTTATCAAAAAGAAAGGAGAAAGGACCCAAATAAATAAAATCATGAATGGAAGAGGAGAGATCACAACCAACACCAAAGAAATACAAACAATTATAAGAACATATTATGAGCAACCATATGCCAGCAAATTAGACAATCTGGAAGAAATGGATGCATTTCTAGAGACATATAAACTACCAAAACTGAACCAGGAAGAAATAGAAAACCTGAACAGACCCATAACCAGTAAGGAAATTGAAGCAGTAATCAAAACTCTCCCAACAAACAAGAGCCCAGGGCCAGATGGATTCCCAGGGGAATTCTACCAAACATTTAAAGAAGAATTAATACTTATTCTTCTGAAACTATTCCAAAAAATATAAATGGAAGGAAAACTTCCAAACTCATTTCATGAGGCCAGTATTACCTTGATCCCAAAACTAGACAAAGACCCCATCAAAAAGGAGAATTACAGACCAATATGCATTTTGCATGGATGCAAAAATTCTCACCAAAATACTAGCCAATAGGATCCTACAGTACATTAAAAGGATTATTCACCACGACCAAGTGGAATTTATTCCTGGGCTGCAAGGGTGGTTCAACATCCACAAATCAATCAATGTGATACAATATATTAATAAAAGAAAGAACAAGAACCATATGATCCTCTCAATAGATGCAGAAAAAGCATTTGACAAAGTACAGCATCCTTTCTTGATTAAAACTCTTCACAGTGTATGGATAGAGGGTACATACCTCAATATCATAAAAGCCATCTATGAAAAACCCACAGGGAATATCATTCTCAATGGGGGAAAACTGAGAGCTTTTCCCCTAAGGTCAGGAACAGGGCACGGATGTCCACTATCACCACTGCTATTCAACATAGTACTAGAAGTCCAAGCATCAGCAATCAGACAAAAAGAAATAAAAGGCATTCAAATCGGCAAAGAAAAGTCAAACTCTCACTCTTTGCAGATGATGTGATACTTTATGTGGAAAACCCAAAAGACTCCACCCCAAAACTGCTAGAACTCACACAGGAATTCAGTAAAGTGGCAGAATATAAAATCAATCCACAGAAATCAGTGGCATTTCTATATACCAACAACAAGACAGAAGAAAGAGAAATTAAGGAGTCGATCCCATTCACAGTTTCACCCAAAACCATAAGATACCTAGGAATAAATCTAACCAAAGAGGCAAAGGATCTGTACTCAGAAAACTATAAAATACTCATGAAAGAAATTGAGGAAGTCACAAAGAAATGGAAAAACGTTCCATGCTCATGGATTGGAAGAACAAATATTGTGAAGATGCCTATGCCACCTAGAGCAATCTACACATTTAATGCAATCCCTATCAAAATACCATCAACAGTTTTCAAAGAAATGGAACAAATAATCCTAAAATTTCTATGGAACCAGAAAAGACCCCGAATAGGCAGAGGAATGTTGAAAAAGAAAAGCAAAGCTGGTGGCATCACAATTCCAGACTTCAAGCTCTATTACAAAGCTGTCATCAAGACAGTATGGTACTGGCACAAAAACAGACACATAGATCAATGGAACAGAATAGAGAGCCCAGAAATGGACCCTCAACTCTATGATCAACTAATCTTTGACAAAACAGGAAAGAATGTCCAAGGGAAAAAAACACAGTCTCTTCAACAAATGGTGTTGGGAAAATTGGACAGCCACATGCAGAAGAATGAAACTGGACCATTTCCTTACACCACACACAAAAATAGACTCAAAATGGATGAAAGACCTAAATGTGAGACAAGAATCCATCAAAATCCTTGAGGAGAACACAGGCAGCAACCTCTTCAACCTCAGCTACACCAACTTCTTCCTAGACACATCGCCAAAGGTAGGGGAAACAAGGGCAAAAATGAACTATTGGGACTTCATCAAGATAAAAAGCTTCTGCCCAGCAAAGGAAACAGTCAACAAAACCAAAAGACAACTGACAGAATGGGAGAAGATTTGCAAATGACATATTAGATAAAGGGCTTGTATCCAAAATCTATAAAGAACTTATCAAACTCAACACCCAAAGAACAAATGATCCAATCAAGAAATGGGCAGAAGACATGAACAGACATTTCTACAAAGAAGACATCCATATGGCCAACAGACACATAAAAAAGTGTTCAACATCACTCGGCATCAAGGAAATACAAATCAAAACCTCAATGAGATACCACCTCACACCAGTCAGAATGGCTAAAATTAACAAGTCAGGAAAGGACAGATGTTGGCAGGGATGTGGAGAAAGGGGAACCCTCCTACACTGTTGGTGGGAATGCAAGCTGGTGCAGCCACTCTGGAAAACAGTATGGAGGTTCCTCAAAAAATAGAGCTAACCTACAACATAGCAATTGCACTACTAGGTATTTACCAAAAAGATACAAATGTAGTGATCCAAAGGGGTACATGCACCCCAATGTTTATAGCAGCAGTGTTCACAATAGCCAAACTATGGAAAGAGCCAAGATGTCCATCAACAGATGAATGGATAAAGAAGATGTGGTATACACATGCACACACACACACACACAATGGAATATTATGCAGCCATCAAAAAAAACTGAAATCTTGCCATTTGCAATGACATGGATGGAACTGGAGGGTATTATGCTGAGCGAAATAAGTCAATCAGAGAAAGACAATTATCATATGATCTCACTAATATGAGAAACTTGAGAAATAAGACAGAGGATCATAGGGGAAAGGAGGGAAAAATGAAATAAGATGAAACCAGAGAGGGAGACAAACCAAAAGAGACTCTTAACCTCAGTAAACAAACAGGGTTGCTGGAGTGAAGTGGTGTGGGCGGGATGGGGCGGCTGGGTGATGGACATTGGAGAGGATATGTGCTATGGTGAGCACTGTGAATTGTGTAAGACTGATGAGTCACAGACCTGTACCCCTGAAACAAATAATACATTATATGTTACTAAAAAAAATTAAAATAATAAAAAATTAAAAAAAAAATAAAATGAGACGTGAGCAGAAGTGTGAATGAAGTGAGGGCCAGTATGCACGAGCTTGGGGGAAAAGCTTTCCAGCAGATGAACAGGATGTACAAAGGTCCTGAGGTAGGGGTGCATGTTTGAAGGGAGCCAAAGCCCAGAGTATCTGGAGGACAGTGAGGATGAAGAGGACAAAGGGCCACTGCAAATGCTGAAGCACCGTAAAGGCTTTGGGTTTCATTAGAAATGAGATATGAGAGAGCAGCAGCATGACCTGTCTTTTCAAAATAATCTTTTTGGCTCTTTGGTGAAGAACAAGACTGGGCAGGCAGGAAGACAGCAGAGGCTGTTGGGAGACTACAGTAATGCAGGTCCTGGTGAAGTGGCTTCCACCAGCAGAGGGTGGTGGTGGATTTGGAACATGTTGTAATGGTGGGGCCATCAGGAAATCAAGGGTGGATGTAGGGCTACTGAGAAAGAGCTGAGTTGAGATGATGCCGGGATTTTGACCTAAGCATCTGGAAAACAGATTTCAGGGGTGGCTGGAGGGCTCTGTTTTCGATGTGCTGGGAAAGGAGCTGGGGGTGGGGGAGACCACCCATGTTGGGGTGTCCTCAGGTGGTGAGCCTGAGGACACCCCAACATCCAAAAGTGGGGGAGTAGGTACCTCCAGTACAGGAGACTGAGGAGGAGCCAGGAGAAGGGGTCCTGAGACCCTGTGAGGAAGCACTTAGAGCCCAGTGCTGGGCTGTCCTGCTCAAGGCACAGAGCCTGAGGCTTGTCCTCCCTCCGCTTGTCTGCCCCCCCACCCCTGTGTCTCTGCCGCTGAGGGCCTCTGAGAATGGTATGGTCTGGGGTCAGCTGTCTCCCTTCTCCCCTTGAGCCCTCCCCCGCCCTCCCCGCTCTAGCATATTGAGTTTCTGGCTGCCTCCTGGGCCACCCAAACAAGACAAGCAGGAAAAACTGGCTTGATCCTGGAGGTGCAGTTCCAGCTTTGCTTCTGGCCTGTAAGGGGGGGTTCACAGGCCATCGCTGTGGGGGGTCTTTCCTCTGAGGTGTGGCCTCCAGGTAACTGTCCCCTACCTGGTATCTGAGAGCTTCTGTCTGCAGCGGCCTTGCAGGGCTCAGCCTCCTCCAGGAACACTTTCTTGTGGAGAGATTCCAGCAGGACATAATCCACGAAGGACAAATTAATTTGTTGTCTGGTTTTTCCTGTCAAGAAAGAAGAAGAGATAAAGCATGGAGCTTGTGTCCTTTAGAAACAGGCCACACAACCTAACCAATAGATCTGTTCTGGGCTGTGGTCAGTCAGGGCAGAGGGGGACTCAGGCGGAAGCTTTGTGCTGGAACAGGAAGGGGGGCAGATGAGAAGGCCATGGCAGAGAAGGGGGAATAGAAGACAGCAGCTCACAGCCCCCAAAAGTAGCAGAGCAGAGGCCAGAGACAGAGAGACAGGGCTCGGGATGGAGGAAGTCAGAGAGACTGAGGCACCAAGCCACACGCCCAGGAGGCTTTGGGTCCATGGGCCACGGCACGTCCTCTGTGGCAGGTTCCTTGACCTGTCTAAGGGGAAAAAAAGGCATTAAAAAAAAAAAAGCTTAGGGGCGCCTGGGTGGCTCAGATGGTTAAGCGTCTGCCTTCGGCTCAGGTCATGATCCCAGGGTCCTGGGATCGAGTCCCACATCGGGCTCCCTGCTCCTTGGGAGCCTGTTTCTCCCTCTGCTTCTCTCTCTCTGTGTCTCTGTCTCTCGTGAATAAATAAATAAAATCTTTAAAAAAAAAAAAAAAACCTTAAAAGCATAAAGTTGAACAAAATTCCAAATGGCTGCACTAATCCTTCAACAAGCTCGATTTTAAAGTAACCTTTTTTGTCCTTTCCACAAACCTCCCCTCCTCCCTTCTTAGCCTTTTGTTTCAGGAGCCCTAACCCTAACCCTAACCCTAACCCTAACCCTAACCCTAACCCTAACCCTGAAAACAACTAATGAATTCCTGTGTCTCCCTGGAAAGCCCCCAGCCCCTTCCCTGGGGCAGGGCGGGGCGGGGCGAGGTGGGGTGGTGGGGCGGGGTTGGGTGGCGGGGTTTTTGAAGGCCGGAGCTTACTGCAGCTTCCTTTGCCTGGCAAAGCAACGAAGCTCTCTGTCCTCTTTATCCTAAACTGTCTTTGTATTATATTTTGGCTCCAAAGTACAGAGGTCTGTTTTTGACAAAATTAGCTACCTATTTAATTCATTACCTCCACTTAACTACCTATAAAACAGGCCACTGTGTGGGGGACAAGGATGCCCTCTCAGGCCAAGGGCCAAACTCTGGTCAGGCTCTCTCGCACTCTCTTCTTGCCTAGGCCGCATTCTCGGTCTCCTGAGCTGTCTTAGCAAGGAATCCCCCACCCTGACCCTAACCAACCTCTTCTCCCTATTTCTCCATTCCCATCCTCTCCTGCCCATTGGTTATGAATCCCCACTGCTCCCTGTTATTTCGGGGCTTGAATTCAGTGTCTCCCCACTATTGCCAAGGTCTTGAATAAAGTCTTTCTTGCACTTTCCAGCAAGTGTTCAGTGAATAATTTCCTTCCCGAGGGCTGGGAGGGAGAGCGCTGTGAGTGCCCGGCAGCGCCCGAGAGCACTCAGACCGCCGTCTGCTTGCCGCTCTCAGGGACTGGCGCTCCAGTGGTGTGTCTGTCCCCAAGAGGGCCACAGACCACGCACGAACCTTGAAACAAAAGGCTGACGCCCATGGACAGACACCCTCCTGTGGCAGCAGGGTGAAGGACTTCCTTGCGGTGGCAGCAGGCAAAGTCCTTAGATGCCAGGTGTACTTTTTGAACTTCAGGCAAATGTGGAAATATCACCTCTTGGTACAAGTCCTGTGGAAAAGTAAGGGGAAGGTCAGATCTCCCACCTCTGGTGCAGAAATAGGGAACTCGGGGGAACTGACGTGTGCTAAGGCAAAAGGCTGCTCTCCTCTTGAGGCCTCTTAGGATAGGCATTGTTAGGTCTTGTGAACGTCCCAAGCCTCCAATCTCAGCAGCCTATTGGGCAATGGTCAGGGGATGCAAGAGCATTTAACACCCTGGCCCACCCAGCTAACCTGCTCTCACAAGAAAAGAATGCAGACTAATCATTAGGAATCACGATATAAGCATATTTGTGGTGACTTGTGTATATGCCAACTTTTAGAATAAGGGTCTGGATACCTGCTGGACCTTGTAACACACTCAGACCTAAAATGTAGGTGTCAAAAACTCCAGACCTAATAGACGGTAGAAAGATGTATTCTTTCTACTGCAGGTTAATAAGGGAGTCCTGCGGCTGAGGATGACGAAGCCAGCCTGATTATCTATATTTACAAAGCAGGGACAGTAGCTGCTGACAGCCCAGAAAGTTCAAAGCTCCTCCCTGAAACTGGAAAGTCTGTGGGTTCAGAGCCAGGCGCATGCAGCAGTCAGAATTCCCGGGGGATGTCTAATCGCAGCCCACAGTAGGGGCCAGTAACAGTGCTGTTTGAGTTAAGGAACACGGCACTTCACTAACTTAAGTTGCCCTGAGGTACTCAGCAATGAAAAGACACGGGAATAGTCCCTAAATGTCCATAAGAAAGAAGGGACTTGCCCTTTTAAGTCAGCACCCCCTAGTGTACTCCTAAGGAACCCTGCTCAACGAATGATGAGTAGAGAATCTCTGATCCCAGGGGACCACAGTCTTCACCGGCCACTACAGCTGGCCGCTGAAATTCCTTGCCCACTCGAAAGTGGAGGTGACCCCCAAGAAGGGCTCTGTCAGATGCAAGTGCAAAGCAGTTTTCAAAACAGTTTTCTGTTCAGAGTGTGGTTTAACCATTCAGGGAGAGAGTTCAAAGGAAAACCACTGTGGGAAAGCGGGTGAGAAAGGTGCACAAGGGGTCTGGGGCGCCCTTTCACACCAGCCTCAGGTCTGGCTCAGGACGGGGCAGCGGGTCTCTCCTCCCACGTTCCGCAGGGAGGACCAAGGGCAGCTCAGCGAGCCACAGAAAAGGGCACCTGAAGCTACAGAGGGGCTCCCTTGGGACAGCTTCCAGCTTCCCAAGTAAGTAATGAGGTGGGCTGAAGGCACAAGGGTGGAAGCAGAGCAGCCTAGAGTTCATGTTTGCACAGGCAGGGACAGGGCCGCCCTCTCCCGCCCTGCCCATCTCTGGCCCTAGCTCTCAGACACGTGCACACACACACACAAGCCCACTGATCCACTCCACGTGTGACGTAACACAGAGGTACAGAAACCAGCCACGCAAGGAGAGAAGACAAAAGGAACCAAAAAGATGCGTGCAGCCACCCCAGGCGCAGTACCAAGGCCGCAGCTCTGGGGCGTCAACGAGCAGCCAGCAGATCACCCAGCAAACGTGAAAGAGGGCCAGGGAGCAGCAGCAGCTGCTACTCCCCACTGGCACCACCCGCTTGCAGAGACACGACTAGTGGCCAGGCGGAAGGTGCGTTTCAGTCATCCCCAGACTCCTACATCTAGTTGCACAGACCCCCGGGAAGGAGGAGGCCCACAGAGGGGTAGTGAGTTGGCCTGGGAAGAAAATGCTGCAACATCTGTTTCTCCATTAAAATATCAGCTCCAACTAAAGACATGAGATTATGCCTTTACTACAATCAAAAGCAGAAAATGTACAATGTGTTCAGTAATGTAGATTGTTTGAAAATAGAAGAGTCCCCCTCTCTAGAATTCGTGAGGGTAGTTGGGGGGTGTAAAGGCCGTGTCTGTGTAGAGCCCACAGCGAGGGCCAAACAGCAAGGAGCCCTCAAAGGAGCAGGGGATGAGGCACGTGGTCACACAGGATGAGATGCAGCTCCCAAGACGGAGTGTGCAGACGCCCAGGGACAAGGCGGAGCCTTGTAGACGGGCACCTCCCTCCAAAAGCTTCCCACCAGCAACTGTTGTTTTCTGATGTGGTGTTTCACTGTTAAACTATTGTATAGGAAAAGCCCTTCTAAAGATTTGGAGATGTGTTTGCCCTTGGCCCCATCGGGAGCAGGCCCCTGCTCATGCCCACCAAGGCCAGGCTCAGCCAGTGTGCAGCAGGGAGCTCTGAAGGCCCCGGCTGGAGCACCTCACTGCCGGCCAGATGTCACCACTGCTGCTCGTGGCACACGAGCCGAGAAGAACCAGGAATTTGGTAAGCGTGAGGGAGGCAGGAATCAGGCTGCACAGAGCAGTGGCTTCTAAACAGGGTGACCATGACCCTGGTCAGAAAGACATTTTATATGAGGGAAGAAAGCCCCGCACACACGAGCACACATACACGTGCATGCAACACTCTCACCTGTGAACACATACACACGCACGCACAACACACACAGATGCTCGCGTGTGCCTGCTCAAGCGACAGAAGTGCTCAGCACTTGCTACCAGAGGCAGCTGCTCTCTATTAACTGATGGGAATGCTCCCTCCGATTTGCTCTATGCGTTTTTGCTGAGACGGGTGTCATGTGCAGATGTGTGCAGTTGTCCCACGCATCTTCATGGAGTGAGGGTCAGTGATGCCTGCTCCTTCACTAGCGCCCACCCTGTGCCTGGTGCCAGGCCCTTCACCGAGCTGATCTCGCGGCTCCTGTCTTCCGGAGGATGAAGCCCAGGCTCAGAACAGACAGCCCTGGCTGCCTGCACATTCCTGAATCTCTGTGGGCAGTGTTGGATTGCCTTGGAGTAGGACACGGTACCGGGGTATGCCATGACTTATTCAATAGGCCTTTCACTTCACATAAACAGAAGTTATTGTGCCCAACTTTTTCTTTATTGTAAATAATGCTAAAGGAAATACCTCTGCCTAACTTTCCATACACATTAGAATCCTTCAGATAAAGCCCCAGAAATGGGGGTGGTCCACTGAAGGGTAGGCATTTCTGACTCCCTTGCAGTGCGTTGCTGACTTGCTCTCCAGAACGCCTGGGCCGATTTACCTTCCGGTGGCAGGTGGGATTGGCCATCCCACCCAGCTTTGCAGCCCGGGGCCCTGGCATCCTCTCTATCCCTGCCTTTGCTCAACCCCCTTCAAAGCTGAGCCAGGTCAGTTCAGGCAACATAGAGGCAGCCGGGGCCTTGGCAGCAGGCAAGTCTGGAGCTGAGACCAACTGACCGTCACCTCAGTCTTCTTACGTGGAAACATGAGCACGGTCAGCACTAAACTCCTGTCGGCCTTGGCTGTTCTGCAGATCCCCCTATGGCTCAGCTGGGCTTGTTGCTGCTGAGGCCCACCAGATGGGACCCCTGGGAGGGCAGACACCTCCCAGACGCCTGGGTGCTCCTCAGAGTACCTCATGCAGGTACTTGGTTAAAACAAAACCACCCTTTCATTCTCGGATGATGGGCTGCTGCAGGCACACGAGGGCGTGAGTGTGCCCGGGTCACTCCTGGGTTGCTCCCAAGGGCTGGTGTGCCTGCACCCTGGGGCAGGGTCCCTAAGTGGAAGGCTGTTGTCACATTCCCCAGCTGCCTCCACTGGGTGCTGCAGGGCAGGGATGGGTGGGGAGGGGGCCTCACTGGTGCTGAGCTGGGAGGGGGGCGCGGTCAGGGCGGGCTGCACAAGTGATGTTCTAAAGGCCCTCAGCAGAGCCTCAGATGCGCTCCAGAGAAGAGCAGGGTGCCTGTGCGGCCATGGGGCATGATTTGCAGACGATGTGCTGAAGGAGACCTGGGGTGTGGGGACAAAAAGCTGACCCTCTAGTGTCCACACATTGGGAAGGACTCTGGGCTCCAACAGCCATCCTTTCCTCCTTCCTCCAAACTCAAGAAACATTCTGAATTCCAAAATGCATCTGTTCCCAAGGGTTTTGCGGGAAGGCCTGTGGCCCTCAGTAACATAGTGGAAGGGGGTGAGAAAGGGGGCAGCACCCTCAAGGCCCCTCAGGGCCCTCTTACCAGCCCAGAGAGGACCCCCATCTGCCCAGTGTGGGCTGGGAATTGGTCACTGCGGCTGGAGGCACTCTGACAAATGATCTATGCCCACGGCACACAATTCCACAGGAAAGCACAACCAAGGCACTTCCTAACCTGCTCAACTGGTCACTAGGGCAAGGAGGACTATGTATTCATAAACTGAAATTGGTGGATTATTGGAATTATTAAGGGCTTTGATTCTACATTATCCTTAAAAATCTGGCTGCCACACGTGCTAATGATTGGAAATCTCCTAGTGCACTTGCACATACAAATCACATACACACTTGTACACACACCGCACATGCTTGCATGCATACACACGAATCGTACACATATGTGCACACATTCACACACAAATCATAGACACGCTCATGCACACAAATTCACACATTTACACACAAATCATACGCACACTCATGCCCACCCACATGCCCAACTCATACACACACACGCGAGCACACACAACCCTCCACACAGGGGCACAGTGATGCTGAAAAGCGCAGGACACATTGTTGCCTGGAGTCCTCACATCCATTTCTCCTTCAACCTGTGACAGTCTCTCATTCTTTCTTGGTTTTTCAACCTTTGACACCTTGAAGAGAACTGTTCAGGTATTTTGTGGAAATACCTGATGTTTTCTCATGTTTTGATTGGGATTATGGATTCGGGGAAGAATATCCCAGAGGTGAAGTGCCCTTCTCATCACATCACATCAGGACATGTGATACTATCACGACTTGCCACGGCGATGCTGACCTTTGCTGCGTGGCTCCCTACTGTGAAGCCACTCTTCTGTTCACGTTCTGTCCATTAGAAGCAAGTCATGAAGTGCAGCCCACACACAAATGGGCAGTGGTGACTGGGCTCTGTCCCCTAGAAGAAGGAGCATCAGGGTGGCTCAGTTGTTTAAGCATCTGACTTTGGCTCAGGTCATGATCTCAGGGTCCGGGGATGGAGCCCCGTGTAGGGCTCCCTGCTCAGCGGGGAGCCTGCTTCTCCCTCTCCCTTTGCCCCTCCCCCTGCTCATGGGCTCTCTCTCAAATAAATAGATAAAATCTTTTTTAAAAAGTGTTTAGGGCGCCTGGGTGGCTCAGTTGGTTAAGCGACTGCCTTCGGCTCAGGTCATGATCCTGGAGTCCCTGGATCAAGTCCCGCATCGGGCTCCCTGCTTGGCGGGGAGTCTGCTTTGCCCTCTGACCCTATCCCCTCTCATGTGTTCTCTCTCATTCTCTCTCTCTCAAAAAATAAATAAAATCTTTAAAAGAAAAAAAAAGTTTTTAAAAACCTTCTATATAAATTAATGATATTTAGGGGAGATACTTTGAGACTACGCAAATATCTGCTTTCTCCTAACGTTTTGCAAACTAATTTTAGCATTCATTTGTGGATCTATAGCATTATTACTGTGGGGATCTGATGGTGATTTTCTGTTTCCCCTCTACATTGCTACTCTACTCTACAGGATTTCCCTTTCCCCTCTACATTTTTTGTTTCCTTCAACATTTATTATTTGGAATCTGTCTATAAGGAAAGATTAGCCCCTTTCTCCTAGTTTCTATTTGTTCAACCATTTATTTGTAGCGGTACAAATAAAATAAATTTATTTTATTCTTTGGGTTAGAGCCCAGTACTTTTAAATTTTATTATTATTATTTTTTAGCATTTCCTTACTTTCTAGGCCTGCAAGATGCTCCAGCTCATCTTGCATTTTCTCTGCCTCAGCCCTAGTATCAGGCATTTCTCCAAGGAACCTGATTCCTTTTTTTGAAGGTGCTGTTTAGGAACTAAGATCTGGGCATAGAGTATGCTTGTTGCCGGTGGGGTGTTTTGTGCTTCCAGGCCTCTCAACGGGCAAAGCTAGAAAATTTGGGTATGTGCACGCATGTGGACATAGACTTCTTCCCTCTCGGCCTCTCTGTGAGGAAAGCATGAGTCCATACTGACGTCACCGATGACAGCTGAGTGCCAAAGTGTTCCTTCTGGCCTTCTCCCCACACTCACCCAAAACCTCGTCCAGCTGTGAGAAGCCCGCTCCTGTTCTCTACAGTGTGTTTACTTGTGAGATCTTCACATACATGTGAAGTGGTTCAGAGCTGCCAACCTGGAACCTGTGGGAAATAAATTTACCCACTAGAGTTCAAAGTTAGTGTAGAGGTGTTTTGCCAAGTTGCCAAGCTCCTCTGTGTCGGTTCTCTCCATGACGGTGGGTCCTCCGCCTAATACCCCAGCTCCCATTCAGCCCGGGGTTCCCCCACACCTCAGCTCTCTGGGTCTTGTTCACTTAGCCAGGGTCACTCTTCGAGGTGTCCTATGGGGCTTCACGAGTGTGTGCAGTCTTGGACCTTCACCATAGAACCACACAGAACAATTTCATGACCCTGAAACTTGCCCTCATCAACCCCCGGCAACCACTGTTCCGTTTTCTGTTCTTACAATTTTGCCCATCCCAGAAAAGAAAAAGAATGCATTAAAAGCCCACATGCAGTAGTGGTGTGGCACAAGCTGGGAGGCGGGCACATGGGTGCCCCCGGGGGAAGACATCCACGCTGCCCACACAGCCGAGACCCAGTGGGTGTACCCCCAGATCAGGCAGCACACGGGAGCAGCCGGGGAGAGCCAGAAACACCAGCGGCTACACAGGTGCCATGGAAGCAGCCAGAAGCAGTGCCAGGCCAGGTCAGGACAAGCCCATCTGGACAAGAGGAGCGGTGCGCCAGGCAGGGTTGTGATGGGGCGAAGCCTGGGGTCCCTTAGGAACCACCACTGGCCCCAATTCCCAGAGGGGCTTGCTCAGCCTCTCTCCCCTCCACCTCTCCCTTCCTTGCTCCCCCTCTCACTGCTGCAGCGGGGAACAGGCTGTTTTTCCTTTGCTAGGGTTTATCCAGTTTCAGGTTCTTGACTTTAAAAGCAGATGCAGGAAATTTGTGGCTTGTGTCGCTCAGAAATGTCACTGACACAAATTAGTTTTCACTGATGTGGCCTCTGGTGTTTTCCGCTGGGTTCCTGGACCTTGTAGACAAAGCCAGCCCCCCACCCAACTGACCTCTGATGTGTTTCTGTGGCACACAGACCCGGGGAAGGTGTTTACGGTCTGAAGCCCAGGCTCGCCAACCCCTCAACATCCCTCTGAAACACAATGTAATGGAGCCATCGTTCATGCAGCTGAACCAGCTCTCCCTCCAAGAGTGAGCTCCAGTTGAGCGAGGTGGACAGAGCTGCCCTGGGCCTGAGTCCTCCACCCTCCTGCCCTGGTCCAGCACCTCATGGCAAAAGCCTGCGGTCCCATGGGAGGCGCTGCTGGGTTTTAAGGTTTGGGGTGCCCGTTGGTCCAGTTCACAAGGGAGACACAGGGAGGCAGAGTGGTTTCTGCTGCCCCAAATGGAGTCTGGAAGCTGGTCTGGAGAGGAGAACAGAGCAGACCAGAGCGGTGGGTAAAGGGAGGAGGATGGAGAAGAAGACAGAGACGGAGAAAAAGGGAGGGGAGCAGACAGAGTCTCTTGAGGCTACTCTCTGTGCCTCTGCTGTGGTCACCCCAGCCACCTCGGCCCCCACAGAGGATTGTCAGCCTCCCGCCCCTTCAGGTCATCCTCATCTTGTGCCTCCTTTCTCCCTCCCATGACCTCATCCTCTGTATTCGCCCTACTGACCCCCTTCCTCCCACCTTGCCCCTCCAATCCCACACCAGCCCTGGCAAAAATAACCTGCCCAAAATATGGATGGGATCCCAGTCTGCCCCTGGCTGGCCCACCCTTTCCCCTTCCCCTCACAGTCAGGATGCAGCCTGGCAGTGGGGCCGCAGACTCCCTCGGTCCACCCTGCACACTCCCCTCACCTTAGATGCCTCCCGCAACAGTATTTGTGAAAGCAAAATGCAGGCATCCCTTGCCTCATGGGTTAGATCCTAGTGAGAGAGACTGGCAGCAGGCAGCAGGGCAGAGGCCAGTCTGTACAGAAACCACAGTTTGAAGAGGGTGGGCCCCACACAAGACACTGAGCAGGGAGGGGAGCTCATGGAGGAGGGGGAGCCCGACCTTGCAGGTGAGGACTCTTGTCTAGAGCACCTGGACTGCCACTGGAGGTTTTTAAAAAGGGGAAGCCATACCTAATGTCTGTATTTCTCAATGATGAGAGAAAAAAAACTGGACATCAACATGCAAAAAATGAACCTTGACTTAAACCTCACACTTTACGTAAGAATTGGGGCAAGATGGATCAGAGATTTAAATGTAAAATGATAAAGCCTTTAGAAGAAAACAGAAAATCTTCATGAACTCGGGTTAGGCAGAGTTCCTAGCTGTGATAACGAAAGCACAATCCACAAAAGAAAGAAGTCACAAATTGGATTTCATCAAAATTACAAACTTTACAAAACACAACGTGAAGAGAATGGAAACACAAGACGTAGACTAGGGGCGGAGGGGGCAGGAGGAGACACTCTTCCTTGCAGGTGGGTGTGTGGGGGCAGCATGGGGCATCCACAGAACCATCAGAACAACGTTTATTTTGTTCAGGCCCCAGCAGCTGTCAGCCACAAAAAAAACACCAACGTGCTTCCTCTTCCTCCATCCTGGCCCTGACTCAGTGATTCCCACAAGAGGGGTCAACTGGAGACTTCTTTCCTTGTGCCACGTCAAGCAGGCAGGACTGAGCCACGCTGCCTGGAGTCAGATTTTCCTGGGCATCAGGGGAGCGGCCTGTGGTTTAGGACTGGCTTCTGGCGGGATCTGTCTTTCATAAGGCCGTGAAGGGTGATAGGCAGGGTGAGCAGGAGGGATCTGGGTGAATTTGCAGGAAGCCAAAGGATTGGAGCCTGGAAGGGACAAAGTCAGTGAGGGCTGGGGAAGCGGGAGATGAGGGTTTCAGAGACCTCACACGCTCGCCTGGAAGAAACGGAAGTACAAGAGAACACCCCTTGTGAACACGGGGAGAGAATGGGGAGGGCTCTCCTGCGTCTGCTTCAGGCACCAACTGCTCCACGCTCCCTCGAGGGATGTCCCGTCCCAGGAGAGACGAGAAGGCCCTGACAGAGGAGCTCAGGGCAGCCTTGCACCCCCTCAGAGACCATGAAGCCTCTGCAGGGCTGGGGCCCTGGCTGCCTCAGCACTTCCCTCCTGTGCCAGAACCCCGAGAAAGCCCCATGGTGAGGGCTGCATACCAGGCAGGTGACCCAAACCACAGGACCAGGCAAATCCTGCTACAATCCCACCAGTACTCAATTCCAGAGACACCCAGCTCCCCAAGAGTTGCTAGTAGCATGTGGTGTCCAAGATCTACTTTACTGTGTTCTTTATTTTGTGTCTCTTGAAGATTGAGAAGGGTTGGGGAAGAGTTTAGGAAGGTGAGTGAAGCAGGGAGAGGCTAACAAAGGAGAGTTAATTCTGTAAAGAGGAGGAGAGGGAGAAAGGGGTGGAGGGGGCAGGAGGAGACACTCTTCCTTGCAGGTGGGTGTGTGGGGGCAGCATGGGGCATCCACAGAACCATCAGAACAACGTTTATTTTGTTCAGGCCCCAGCAGCTGTCAGCCACAAAAGAAACACCAACGTGCTTCCTCTTCCTCTTCCTGGGCCCTCATCTCGGGGAAAAGGGAGCTGTCAGCACTCAGGCCCAACACCCTGTTTATTGGGGGTGAGTACAGGGACTTGGGGGGCCCTTACATCTGTCCCCATTCCTGCCCTACTGGTTCAGGCCTGGCTCAGCCGCCAATGATCTCTATCCACCCATCTATCATCCATCCATCCATCCATCTATCAACTATCTACCCATCTATCATCCATCTATCATCTATCCATCCATCTATCCATCTGTCATCTAGCCATCCATCTATCCATCCATCCATCTATCATCTATCCATCCATCTATCTGTCATCTATCCATCCATCTATCATCTATTTATCCATCTATCATCTATCCATCCATCTATCCATCCATCCATCCATCTATCCATCTGTCATCTATCCATCCATCCATCTATCCATCTATCATCTATCCATCCATCCATCCATCCATCTATCCGTCATCTATCCATCCATCTATCCATCCATCCATCTATCCATCTATCATGTATCCATCCATCTATCATCTATCTATCCATCGATCCATCCAGCCATCCATCCATCATCTATCTATCCATCTATCTATCCATCTATCTATCCATCTATCATCCAGCCATCCATCTATCATTTATCTATCCATCTATCATCTATCCATCCATCTATCCATCCATCCATCTATCCATCCATCTATCCATCCATCTATCTATCCATCTATCATGTATCCATCCATCTATCATCTATCTATCCATCTATCCATCCATCTATCCATCTATCATCTATCATCTATCATCTATCCATCCATCTATCTATCCATCTATCATCCAGCCATCCATCATCTATCTATCCATCTATCATCTACCTATCCATCATCTATCTATCCATCTATCCATCCATCTATCATCTATCTATCAACTATCATGTGTCTGTGAGCATGGCTAAGCCAACAGACTTTAAAGTCACATTGTCACATAGCATGTTTTGTACTCATGTGCATGTGAGTGGGTGAGAGAGAGGAGAGGAGCCAGAAGAGAAAAGACAAAGGAACTGTGTTAAATAGGGCTTTTTCGGGCGCCTGGGTGGCTCAGTTGGTTAAGCGACTGTCTTTGGCTCAGGTCATGATCCTAGAGTCCCGGGATCGAGTCCCGCATCAGGCTCCCTGCTCAGCGGGGAGCCTGCTTCTCCCTCTGACCCTCTCCCCTCTCATGCTGTTTCTCGCTCGCTCTCTAATAAATAAGTAAATAAAGTCTTTAAATAAATAAATAAATAAATAAATAAATAAATAGGGCTTTTTCTTGCCTCCTCCAAGGGTTCTGTTTCCTCACCTATACAACAGGTTGTTTACAAAAGTAGGAGGCACCTCCTGGCCTTCCAGGAGGTGGGTGAGGTGGCTCTCTCTGGGAGACCAGCTGGCAAGAGAGGCTTATGCACCAACTAGTGACCTGAGTAACCGGCAAGTCTCAGTGCCGATGAAAAGAAGGCAGTGAAAAGTTATGTCTGCACCAGGGAGTAAAATCTGGGATTTTTCACCTCCAAGAGGAATTCCAGATAAGGGGAAAACTCTCTCGCTGGGGCTGAGTTGAGGAAGTAAGTGGCTGAAGTAAGGAGTGGGAACAGACTTCACAGAGTGTCCAAGTATGGCTGAGTCCTGGAGGTGGGAGCTTGGCTCAAATGCCTGTATCTTTTTAGGTGAAATGTTACTTTCACACTGTTGTTTTCAGTTAGAGTTAGCTTTTCTAGAGAATTACACCAAGCTCCTGAAGAACAGGATGAAGGAGCAAGACCCAGGAAGGCCCCCAATGGAGGGGGTGGCCACTGTCACCTGGGTCTGAGGGGGCTTGTGGAGCAGGGGAGGATGCAGGGAGTGAGAGGTGGGGATGCAGGGAGTAACAGGGGTTCAGGCAGAGGGGTCAGAAAAGATCAGAGGCAGAGAGATTGAGCAGCTCGGCGAAAAAGAAATGCACCAACTTGAGTGGTAGTCGAAGTTTACACTTATAAGCCACACAAAATTTGTAGCAGATTCCTCAAAGTATTTCTTTTCCATGCTCTGCAGCCTGCTCACTGTCTCAGAACGTCCTACTGAGGGTCACTCCGTGGACTGGAGCTCAGGCCACTCACCCCTTGCTCTGAGCTCCTGGAGGGTCTGTAGGATTGGCTGGCACACCCAGTGGGAGCCTGTGTGTCAAGGCTCACAAGACCCACAGGAGGACACTTTGCCTCACCTGGACCCTTCTTCATGCAAGAGATGCCTCAACTCTGGGGCCTACAAAGGGAAGGGGCTAGGGGAGGGGAGGTGGAGACCTGGACAGGTCACCAGGGCTCAGCATCCAGCTCTCCAGCACCTGTCCACTTCCAAGAGTAAGTTTGAGATGGAGCCACCACCTGGCGCCAAACCTTTGCTTCTGTCTCTCCTGACTCTCTAGAAACTGGGGGCCGGATTCCTGGCCCTGGCAGCCTGCACCCGACCTATCGTCTGAACCCATCCTGGGGCTTTGCACGCCCTGGGTCTGGGGAGCCCCCCTTGGCTGGTGCCGGGCCACACTGAGGCTCCCTGCCGCCAGTAGGCGGCACTGCAGGAGTGCTTGAGAGGTAGCAGCTTGGGCTTTCAACCAGTGGGACCCCCACCCATACAGACCTGGCTGGAGCCCCTTGCAGGCTGGGAAGCGTGGGCTCAGAAGGAGGGGCAAACTGCAGAGCAGAGAGGGTTGTGCCATCGGAAGCTGTTCCAAGGCAGAGGCTGGGCTTTCCTGTTTGTCTTCCTCCGTGCACATCCCATGTCCAGTGCGTCAGCAGTCGGGACAGCCTTTGACGCCTGTTTCACCGATGAGAATGTAGAGGCTCAGTCAGGGGCAGGACCCAGGGTGCACACAGTGCCACACTAGACCATGCACTGGGGGTGTTTTGCCATCTCCTTCCCTGAGTCCTGGGTCTCAGGTCTGCCTGGGGCCATAGATCTTCAGCCTGTCCACCAGGCTGTGCTGTGCTGTACAGGGTTACATGAGTGTCTGTGTGCATGTCGTGTGTGTGTGTGAGAGACATGGGCATGTTCTCTGTGGGTGTGAGTATGTTTGTGGTGAGTGTGTCTGGGCGTATCCTGGCGTATGTGTGCGTGCATGTCTGTATATTGGAGCGTGTGTGTGTGTGTGTGTGTGTGTGTGTGTGTGGTTCCTGTGTCCATCTGAGCCTATAAGCTCCATCTTTTCCTCTAAGGTATTCAGACAAATTGTCTCACAGATGTTTCCACAAGGTGGTTCTAACAATGGCTCCCGCTCGAGGGGACACCAGCGTGTACTGACAGTGAGGTCCCGCCTCTTCATGCGATTTGTCACTCTAAGACCCGCAGCGGAGGGGCCCCAGAGATGGTGACAGCTCTTGAAAGGGATGCTTGGTGAAATTCCTCACCTCCCCTCTGCTTTCAGAAGCAGCAGTAACTTTGCTCACATTCAGCAGAAAGCCAAGCTGCCTCAGTGTGGAGGTCATGTGGCCAGGCTTCCTGGAGCCAGAGGGTGACTCAGCTCCAGAAAGTTCTGAGCTGTACCTCACCCACCCACAGCTCCCGGAGTCCAGACATGCGGGTGTGCCTGGCCCAGCACGCACATTCTGTTCCCTAGCTGCCTCGCCCAACCTCCTCAGGACACGCACCAGCTGCCCTTGCCAGGGTCCTCCCAGCACCTCACAGCCTTCGGACAACGCAGGGCATGGAGGATGGGGCCTGCAAAGTGCCCCCATAGATGCTTAGGACGAGATGGGCACTGGCAGCAGCTGACTCAGCCACCCTCCCCAAGGAGCCAGACAATGCCATATTCTGACACATCAAACCTTCTGGGTGTCTCTTGGGGAAGCACAGGGGCAGTGGGCACTGGCATGTCAAGGGATAAGGGAGAAGGCGCTGGAGGGCCACAGAGCCAAGATCAAGGGGCCATGGGGCCTGACAAGCCACTGGCTGGCCTCTCCTGGCATTCCCGACACCCTAACACACAGCTGGTGTCCCTGCAAACTGTGTAGGAACAGCAGATCAGAGCTGCAGGCCCTTGGTCAGCCTGTAATGAGAGATGTTTTAAAATATATAAGAGAGGAAAGGTGTGAGAAAGAAGTTCTGGGTAGACCCTGCTATGAGAGAGGACCTCAGATGTGTGTGTTCGTAGAACTAGGCTCAATGGGGATAGGAGGCCATGAGCAGAAACCTGAGCAAGCCCATGTGTCCTGCCAACACACCCAGAAAGTGAAACTTGAGGGTGCCCCAGGCTGCCCCCAGATGTGCCCGGTGAGTAGCAAGCAAGACGCGGGCACCCCGCGTGCCCACAATGGGACCACCTCCTCAGATCTCAGACTTCATCTGCTCTCGGGACAGGGCTGAGCCCAAACTCGTCTGTCTGGCCATTCCAGGAGAGGGTCCAGAACTCTGCACAGCATGTGAGTGGGAAAATGGGGCTCCACCCAGACCTCCACCCAACCCGAACCCCTTCACTCACACCTCTCACTGCCCAGACCCTAGTCCTGCCCAGACCATCACCTATACCCTCCTAGGGGGCTCTCGCCAGTGACTCTGGCTACATGTCCTGCACTCTAGCCCAGCTTGAGGTACATCACCTCCACCAGGTGGCATTGGGTGGGCTGCTCCCTGGGGAATGCAGGAGGGAGTTTTGAGCCCACAGGGCACCCACTCCTCTGTCCTGATGGGAAAACTGCTGCCCTACTGGAACAGGGCTCTGTGCTCCTAGGACCTAGGAAGCCACCCCTGGCCTGTGGGAGGAAGATCTACCTACCTTCCCCCCGCCCCAGCCAATGTCTGCTCAGGGGAGCCCAAAAGGGTGCTCAGCACTGACACTGTCTCCATCAAGTTAACAAGTCAGTGCTGCCTGGCCTACCCCTTCTTACAGGAGGACAAGTGGGTATCTTGGTGAGAAATACACCCTCTGGTTTCTATTCAATGCCATCGCTCCAGGTGAACTCACCAGGAACAAGCTGTATCCTGTTGGAAACAGAATGAGATGTCCAGGTGCACTCTGCAGACCCTACATCAAGAGCTTCTATCCACCTGCTCTGAAAGCAGATTACCACCTCCACATGCAGGCTGCTCTGGCTTTGGGGGTCCTTGGCTACCCTCCAGGGGTCAAGGAGCCTGCAGAGGAGGCTGGGGTCAGCACAGCGAACCCTGCTCCTCTGGGCTGTGAAGTTCCCGAGAGCTCTGCGACAGCAGGGGAGGGGTCGGCCACCCCACGGCAGCCTCCCGACCACCACTGCCTTGACCTGCTGCTGCCCTGAGTCCAAGCCCTCTTTGTTGGCAAATAGCCATTCCCATGCACAGCCCTAATCTAGCTCCAGCTAGAGACTAGAGGGAGAATGTTTGCTTTGACTGAATGGCCCAGTGGTGGCAGGGCAGGAAGGCATGCTCACTTGTGGGCCACCCAGGGGCCCTTCCTCAATTTGTAAAATGTGCCTCTGAGAGTTGCAGCCACTCCATACAGAACCAGAGTGCCTGCAGGTCACCTCTGCAGGCTCCAGGCACCACCTTCCTGAACACCCAGAGAGAAGATGCTAGAAGCAGTGAGCCCTGCCAGAGGGACGGAGGCGGGGCAAGGGGAGGGATGGGGAGGAATGGGGGGGGGAGGTGGAGGAGGGGCAGGGGGAGGAATGGGGAGGGGGAGGGGGGCAGGGGAAGGGCAGGAGGAGGGACAGAAGGAGGGATGGAGGAGAGGTGAGGAGGGATGGCGAGGGGCATGGGGAGGGGCAGCATTCTTCTAAGAGGTTGAGGGTTGGGGGTCTCTGCCCAGGTTGCCTGGAGAGGGTCTCTTCCATCAGGAAAACTGGCATCTCGGTGGAGTTCTGGCTTCTGGAGGCAACAGTGGGGGCGTTACCGTTGGAGCAAGGGTCATCCCAGTCTTGCCCATCCACTTCACCTACTGTGATGCTCTTGGCCACTCTGGGTGGGCTGGGCCACCGTGATTGCTATCTCACATCCCCTAACCAGGAGCCAGCCGCGTCCTGTCCTTACAGGATGGTCAGGCAGCATGAGCAGTGCCAAGCTTGCTTTGGCTGGACGTGTCCTGACTGAAGTCTTCTGTGCCATCATATTCCCTGCTGTGTGGCCTTAGACAAGTTCCTCCACTTCTACTCCTGTTTCTTCATCTGCAGGATGAGTGCCTTCAGAGGATCAGACATGATGCCCAGGACCTGCCAAATGCTCAGCACAGGGCCCAGTGTGAGCTCTCCTTCCTGGAGCCAGGCAGGGCTGTGCACCTCTGCCCAGGGAAGATGAGGGGGTAGTGGCTGCCGCAGGAGGTGTATACCCTAAGGAGGAAGTCTTTGGGGAGAGCTCTCTTCATGTCCTAAAGTTTCATCTTTTTGTACACCCGCAAATTGGCACAGAGTCGGTGCTTCATGGATCCACATGATAAAGGTTTGACTTCAGGGCAGCAACTGAGCTGGTCCCTGAGGACACACAGGAAGTGGTCCACCTGGTGTGGGTCTGGCAACCTAGAAACGATGGAGGAACAGATGTCAAGGAAGAAAGGGTCCCCCTTGCTCTCTCATGGCTGCACAGCCTGCAGTCTCATTTTGCCAAGCAAAAACCTCTGCTGCCTAAAAACCCTCTCCAGGTGGTGCCAAGGACTGGGTCCTGAGCTGCGAGGCCTGTCAGTGAGCTGTCAGCTGGGAGCCAAAAGCCTGGGGAGGCACTCCATGGTTGATAACTGTGCTCAGATGCTGTGCTAGGCCATTTAAATTTTTAAAAAAGAAAGTCATCCATCCATATACTTACCATATGGTGAAGTCCATGGCCAGACGGGCATCATGGACAAGTAGGCACTGGGCAGACCTGTGAAGTATGGGGCAGGAGTGGATGACATTTGCATGCTTCATGAAGCTCCGGGCTCATTCACAGTTTACTCAAAGATTTGAAAGAGCAAGCCACTTTGCCAAGCTCAAACACACCTTTCCATTGCAGGTCAAGGAGGCTCTTTCCTGAGACCAGGCCCAGGGAATGCCTAACAGGTATGCAATAGGGAGGGCTTGCCGGGAGCAGGTCCCAGCATCTGCCCTGCTCAACACTACCCAGCAGGAGGGCCTGGGGGAGACGTGACCCCCTGGCGATGGTTTTCAGCCCATCACAAATGCTAGGGGGACCCTGGCACCATCCAAACACTAGCCGACCAAGGGACTGCCCCCAGTCAGCCAAACCCTGTGTGTACCCCCCAAAGCCCTTGCTCATCCAGAGTCTCTGGGTGGATGCAGGTACCTTGGCTTGGAATATTTAGAGCAATAACACCCCCATGTCCCTGAAGATGCCCTCTGTATCGAGTGGCCAAGCGTAGGTGCCCTTCCCTGAGCTCAGACCATTCAAGATGTTTGCACTCAAAGACCCGGGAGGAGCATGAGGGGAGGTCGAGGGAGAGAAACCGGACATCAGCATCCCAGCCAGTGGAGACAGTTCTGGGTGCTGGGGAGGGTGCCTCATGGCACAACGGGTAAGAGGACAGAAAGAAGTCTGCACCTGGAGGTGGGAGCAGAGGAGAAGGGTCTGACTGACTCGGGACCAGCTGCCTGCTGAGGGGCATACCCTGCCTCGCCCCCGGGGGACCACAGCCAGCCTGGACTCCAGGGAGCCCAGGGAGCCGCCACAGTGGGATGGGGTGGGAGCCCCAAGGGCAGGAGATGAAGGCGCAGCCATCGCTCCTCCCACGGAGACCACAGCTGTGTGTGCGCACATGCACGTAGGCAGGGGTGTGTGTGGCCGTGTGCGCACACCCACGGATGTGCATGCAAGCGCTTATACGTGTGCTCACACACGTGGGTGTGAGTGCACATACGTGAATGTGCGCACACGGGCATCGGTGTGCTCGTAGTAAGCATGACTGTGCTGAGCAGGCAGAGGCTGGGCGGCTCTTTCTCCTGCTTCACTTCCAGGCCAAGCCAAGCAAATAAGGGCAGTTCTCCCTCCCTCTGAGGGCCTCTCTGGAGGAGGACAGGTCTGGATATTCCTTGTTCCTTTAGCCATCAGACCCTAAAGTTCAGATCACAAAGCCCCTTAAGCTTTTAAGGCCTATGAAAATGTTGGAACTGGGGGGAAATTACTTTTAATAGATCCAAAATATGAAAAGAAAATTGCTTTTGAGTTTTTGGGCTACTCTCTAAGGACACTCCACAGGTGTTTGTTTTAGGGATTTCTTGGGAAGGGTGTGTTCCTAAACATGCTTCCGCCACAGCCAAGGCTCCTTCTCCTCACCCCCCTTCCCCAGGCAGAGAGGCCCAACTCGGGCTGGCCCACCTCCTCAGGGCCTTCCCACTGAGCTGACCCGGATGTCCGGGAGAGATGCCTGGGATGAGCTGGACCCCCACCAGCCTCCACAGCCAAGTGCCTAAGGCTGAGAGGCCAGTGGGGAGCCGCATCCTTCCTGTTCAGGCCAGGGGCTTGGGAGGAGGTCCAGCCCGGCTTATGTCCCCCAGGCAGGTGCCCCCGCCCCAGGGAACGGGGGGTGGCGGGTATGGAAAACAGTCGGACTTCCTCAGCACTTGCTGGCCTGGTTTATGTGTCCCCTTAGGGACCTTTTAGTCCACTCCGAGCTGAGCTTTTCTGAGGTTCACACTCAACGCTGACTTAGACTCTTGAGATAGCGATCCCCTGCTCTGCAGCTAACTGGCTGGCGTTGGGTGGCCTTTACCCTCTCTGGGCCCACCCCCCTTGACCCCCCACCCAGCGAGGGAGGAACCTATGGCCAATTGGTGCTAAGGGCCCTTGGGCTTGTGCTGTGACAACGTCACCAGACCTCATCGCTAGCGTCACTTGAGGAGCCTGGCCCACCCCCTGTAATCTTCCTCCTGGTAACTCGGGACCACACTCTGGGTCGTCCGGGCTTCGAAGGCTACCGTGGCCTCAGCCCCTGCTTCCCCGCAACTTCTGTTGCTGCGGCAGGGACTCTGAGGGGCTCTGATGGTGCTTCGCCGTCGGCACTGCCAACACCCTGGGTCTCCAGTGACTACACAGGACGGTGTGAAGTTTCTGTGTTAGTCTGGCCACATAAGTGTTCATCTTCACAAGTAAGCCAGAGGCCTTGCTGTGCCCAAGGTGATGGCATGGCGGACACGGGCCCCACAGCTGTTAATGGCCCACCGGCAGGCCAGCGTGAACATCCACCAGCTACCTGGGTCCCCGGGGAAGAGCGTCCCTGGGCTGGGTGGACGGGCAAGGCGCTTGTACGTGCGTCTGTGGGGCCGCTCCTGTGGTTGGTAAGGAGGTCTGAACCAGGGGAGAAACACCCAGCAAGGAGCTACGCAGGCGGAAGCACAGCCGGCTGGGTTTGTGCCATCCTTCTGGCGGCCCCTGCCCAGGTCAGGTGCAAGGTGGAGCCAGAGGGACCCGCCTCCCTGAGTGCCCTGAGGAGGGGCCCAGAGACCACGGACTCTGCCTCCACTTTCCTGTTCGTGGAGATGAGCCTGATTCATGTGCTTCCTGTGACAGCCACGACATCATCACATCCGCTCAGGGAACTATTTTTAACCGATTTATGTATTTCATATATGAGGAAGACATCAACTTCTGTTTTACTTCGTTTTACAGGAAAGTGTTGCAACTGTGCTCAGCTCAGCAATATTAATCACCACAGAGCAGCAGGGGAAGCCCATCTCAGCAACAAAGTCTGACCAAAATTAATAAAGTTGGAAATGTCAGGCAGACTCGATGCCACTCATTTTGTAGAGGGGGAAACTCAGTACTACCTCCTTCTGTGGGACCCAACAAGCCCATTTTGAGAAAGAGCGTTCCCTCTGTGGCTGCCAGCCATCCAGCACTGACCGCATCGAGCTGGTTTCTGCTCTTTGTGCCTGGCCGTGGGACTGGCAGGGCTGCCGGGTGTCCAAGGGACCGAGGCCACCTCTAGTGCCCCTCCTTGAGGCGAGGGTCTCTTCAGGACCCTGTGGGCAGCCAGCCCATCCCCTCCGCTTCCAGACAAGGAGAGGCTCAGGGAAGGGGTCCTGCCAGGTGGTTTGGGTCTGTGGTTCCTGCTTCCTGATCGAGCTCCGCCCCCAGCAGCCCAGGCCGACCTGGCATGCTCCAAGCAACCGTGGCCTGGGAGGGTCCTCACTCAGTCCCCACAACTCAGGCACCCTCAGCCCCCACTCTTAGTCAAGACTCTCCTTCTCTCACTTTTCTTAGCCTCTCCCCTTACTCATTTGGGCCCAAATGAACAACCACTTTTTTCTTCTTTCTTTCTTCCTTCCTTTCTTCTTTCTTTCTTCCTTTCTTCTTTCTTCTTTCTTTCTTTCTTTTCTTTCTTTCTTCCTTCCTTCCTTTCTTCTTTCTTTCTTTCTTCCTTCCTTCCTTTCTTTTCTTCCTTCTTCCTTCCTTCCTTCCTTCCTTCCTTTCTTTCTTCTTTCCTGCTTTCTTTCTTCCTTTCTTTCTTCTTTCTTTCTTTCTTCCTTCCTTCCTTTCTTCTTTCTTTCTTTCTTTCTTTCTTCCTTCCTTCCTTCCTTCCTTTCTTCTTTCTTTCTTCCTTTCTTCTTGCTTCTTTCTTTCTTTCTTCCTTTCTTCTTTCTTCTTTCTTTCTTTCTTCCTTCCTTTCTTCTCTTCCTTCCTTCCTTCCTTTCTTCTTTCTTTCTTTCTTTTCTTTCTTTCTTTCTTTCTTTCTTTCTTTCTTCCTTCCTTCCTTCCTTTCTTCTTTCTTTCTTTCTTACCACTTTCTTAGCCCCAGGCTCCCTTACACAGTCTTCTACCAGCAAGCACCGGGCTGCTGGGCACCTCTGAGCAGGGAAATGGCAAGCAGCTGAAGCAGCAGGGGGAGAGGAGCTGGAGGAAGGCAAAGAGGCTCAGGGGCCAGTCCCAGAGGCTGTCCGGAGAATAAAGTGCCTGTTCTCAGGAAAACAGGCAAGATGTAAAACGTGGAGGATTAAGGGTAGGGTCACAGAAGTCAGCCCCAAGGCAGCCCCAATGGACCTGGGTGAGAGGCTGCCACATAGCCAGGGGTCAGGCCGGACTGTGAGGGGCCTCATGCAAGAGGGTGTCCTCCAGGAACCAGACCCCAAGGGAGGGAATCTACATTGTGCTTCCAGCCCCCAGAGCTTAGCTCCCAGGGGCCGGCGATTACCTGTGCCAGCCTGTGGGAAGTTTTCCCCTCTCAGTGCATGCCTGCGCTACCTGCCCACAGAGCAGGGAAGGTTGGTGCCTTTACCCAGCTTTCACAAGTGAGAAGGCTTGACCTTGGGGTATCAGTCGAAGGACACCTGAGCAGCGCCGTTTCTGCCCCCAGATCCACGCTCTCTCCTCACCAGAAGCACGACTTTACATGCATTTCCAGATCTCGGGACCTCTCTGGACTTGTCAGAATCTGGCTGGGCAAGACCACATTGTGACTGTTTTCTCCCCCAGAAGCCCCCAGTAGTGGGGACGTCTCTATCCCAGGGTCATCTGGGCTTACAGGTGTTGGTCTCACTCACCTGGAGGCTGCCAATCTTCTTCCCTTCCCAGCCGTACCCCACCCTCCTCCTTTCTTATGGAAGAAGCAGGAAGAGCTCCAGAGTCTGGGAATTGCTTGGAGGCTGGGGAGACCCCAGGACCTGATCCGGTCTCTGTCAGACCACCTGACTCATTCCTGAGTGGTTTACACAAAGGTGCTTGTTCATTCTACACAAGAACCCTTTTGGAGAAGAGGAAACTGAGGCTGGAACAGGCTCAGTAAGTGGCCAGCACCCCCACGGTGTGGGGCAGGGCATGGATTCCAGCCCAGGGAGCCCGGCTCCAGAGCCTGTGCTCCAAGCCCCTAGGCTATAATTTGTGTCCTCCAGGGCTCCTGATATCTCAGATTTAATGTGGAAAAATGGTTCCACTCTGTCTCACCCCATACCCAAAATAAACTCAGATAGATTTAAGGCAAAAAGTATAATTATAAAAGAACTGGAAGAGAACAGAAAAGTGCACACTCTCAGGAAAACAGGAAAGATGCAAAATCTAAGCCTTAAGGAAACAACTGACAGATTTGACTACAAGAAATTTGAGGACTTGCATGTGATGGAGAAAACACCACTAGAAAGCTATAAAATGTTAAGCAAGAGATGGAACAAGTATCTGCAAGGTAAGCACGCGTGTTGATATTTAGCATACGTAAAGAGCACCCACAAGTCAGTAAGAAAAAACCAACAATCCGATAGAAAAGTGGCAAAGGAGAACAAAAAATATATAAAGCATCTTAATAAAGACAACAAATTATTTAGTCTCCATCAATCACAGAAATGAGAAGTTGAAAAACATTTGATGACAAGATCCAGTGTTGGGGACGTGAGGAAAAGGGGCACATTCACAAACCATGTGCAAGGGTGTAAATCAGTGATTTGGAACCTCTACCAGAAATTTAAATGCACGCATCCTGAGACCCCAGCCCCATGGAAAGATGTCTGTGTTCGGATGTTTTAAGGCGCACTTCTGGACACAGCAAAGTCCAGAGAACAGCCCCTTGGGGATAAGACCCAAGCTTTTGCCTTCTGGGAAAATGAGGTATCCTGGAGAACTCAGAGCCCCTCTGAGAACCTGGAGGTTCACCCTGGGCTGGGCACCTGGGAGGGAGGCCATCCTCACCTGCAGACCCCATATTCAGCTGCCCTGAGGGGTTATGGAGGCATGCCTGGGATATGGTGGCCTGCCCTGGACTCTGAGGGACCACTGTCAAACCTGGAGACACAAACTGGGCAGCAGGGACAAGGTCCTGCAGACGGGGCAGTAAGACATGACCTTCCCGGTCTCGGGGAGCTGTGAGTCCCTCTCTGTAGCACCCTACTATCAGGGCAGGTGTTCAGGCACCCTCCCCACCCCTTCCTGTTTTGTTTCAGGGTCCCCCACCCCACCTGGCCCCTCCAGGCCTGGCTCCCATCCTAGTCCTCCATTGACGGGCCTCACGCTATCTCCCCCCTCCACAGCCTTCCCGTGGCCACCTGTCCAGACACTGTGTGTTCTCTGTCCCTGATGGGCTGGACCTTCCCAGCAAGCTGCTCTCTCCTCACTGCCCCAGCCAGGGCTTCTGTGCAGTCTCTGCACAGCTCTCACAAGGACCTGACAAGGAGATGGAGGCCTGGAGAAGTAAGAGACTCAGGGAGCTCACACAGTGAGGAGGTGACAGATGAAAAGCCACACCTGCCCGGCCGTGGGGCCAGCAGACACTGAGGGGTTGGCTTGGGGCCCAGCCACAGTGAGGGCTCCGGGTGTTGGATCACCCTGGCACTGTGAAGTCTACCGCCTGCTCCTCCCTCTGCAGGCAGGGCTCTGTGGCCACCGGGACAGAGCTCACGTGGGCAGCTTCATGACCCTTCTCTCTGGGCTGGTTTTAAATCTCAGGGAGCCATGGCCCCTGCTGTATGCATCACATTGGAATGAATTGTGGTGGCTCTGCCTTCCGGAGAGTTTCGACTCTAATTTATACACGCTATCAGGCAGTTATTTGATCCAGATGCCTCTGAAATGTGCTTTGCACTCGGACCATCCTGGACAGGGGTGGGCGGCCTGGGCAGGGTTCCCGTCTCATGAATCAGGGAGCGGGGTCTGAGGAGGGGCGTGCCCCTTTCCCTGGAAAATAGTGTGGGACTTGTTCCAGGTGCTTTTCCAGCCCCAGTGTCTCTGGGCCCCAGGGAAGGCGTGTGGGACTAGTGGTGAGGTGTGGGGGTGGGGCTGCTGTCCAGCCTTCCTCCAGCCCCAGGTTCCTGGCCTACATGTGGGTACTGCCTGTCCCTCCTCGCTCACCCAAGTACCATGGGGCCCAATCAGCCCAAGAAGGACCCTCTGCCCACCAAGAACCTATGAGGCCATGGACCAAGTGCTCAGTGGTCGGTGGATATGGAATGGTCCTGGGACAGTTGGTCACACGGGGCCCTCCTGCTGAGACCACCCCTCTGTGGGGCCCTGGTGTGTGACATGGGGCTACGGGGCCACCCTGTACTCCTGTTACCTCTATTTCCAACCTGGACCTCAGAAAACTTCCAGAAGCTGTCCCTTCCCTCTGCCCTTACCTATCATCTCTCTCCTGGTGGCCCCCATGAGGTATTCTCCACGGGGAAGCCACAGGGACACTGTGAACAGCTGGATCAGATGGCATCTCTTGTGCTGGTTGCCTCCCCAGGCACCCAGCTCAGGGTCAAAGCCACATCCTCTGTGGCCCAGCAACTCACAGGACCCCACACATCCCCCATGGAGCTACACTACCCCCAACGTCCCCCATGACCCAGGGGCCTACAGCACCCCACACATCCCCCCTGGGGCTCAGAGGCCCACATGACACCCCCTTTCATGGCATTGAATGGGCCTGGTCTTCATGGCACAGCCAGGTTTGAGAAGGACAAACTGAGGGTTCTTCCTTCTGGCTGTCATGGGAGTTGACGGGGACCACCATGGGGCCACCACCAGTTGGTGGCCTGGGAAACTGCCCCCTGCACACACTCACCAGCTGGAGGGTGGAGGCTCAGAGGTGTCAGTACCCTGATGGCCTGGGCCTCACTCATCCAGGCCCCAACCACCTGGGAAGCCTCCCTCCCTCTCTCTCTCCCACCGTGGTTCCACTGCCTGGCCTGCTCCTGGTCACCGGGCAGATGAGACTGCCCCCCGCCCTGACCCCTCACAAGCATCCCTGGGGCAGTCCTTGAATGACACCATCACAGCCCTGATCATGGAATCGTGGGGTGAATTCCTGGATGGGCTGCTGAAGAGCCCACTGTGTGCCCATACCTGGTCCGACAAAGAGCTCCTGCACATGCAGCCCAACCCAAGATAGAGGGGGATCCCCTTGGGGAGGCAGGGAGTCAGGAGAGGTGACCCAGCAGGTTGGGGTCAGAGAGTGCGTCATTCACCGACCCACACGCCCACCCCACCCCTGCCCAGCAGAAGGCACAGTCCTTCCCACTGGGTGATGCCAGGTGCCCACCCCTCTGCAGAGCAGCCTCAGTGAGTGAGGGGTACCTGGCCTCCTGTCCACCCCCAAGTCAGGGCACCCCAGGCCACCTCACATGGTGCTCTCAGATGAGCCAAGTCTCAGAGTCACCAAGGGCAGGCAGGATTTGGCCGGGCCTCAGATATGGTCCCAGAACTTTAAGAGTAAAATACCATCTAGGTTAACACGGGCCAGAGCCCATTTCCCACCCCAAACCAAGGTTGAAGGCAACCTCTCATCCCCAGCTAGGGGTGTGTCTGCAAAGAACGACCACAAACTGGGGCCACGTCCCAAAGACACAGGCCCCGGGTTTCCTCCAGTGGCAGTGACCACAGGGCCTGGGGGAGGGGCTGGGAGGACTGGCAGAGCCGCAAGGAGTGAGTGCCAGGGGTGCCCCAGGCTGAGGGGGGGTGTCCTGCTGGGAGTGAGGTAGGGTCTGGGTGTTGGAGGACCTGGCCACCGAGATTCCTTCCTGAGGCCACGTGGATCCCTCCATATTCACCAGCTGCTGGAGCCTCTGCAGCTTCAATCTTCCTTCCTGATGGGCTCAGACCAGCCCTGCCCTGTGGGAAGAGCCCACACTGACAGACCGCCATGCCAGGCCAGAAGACACTGGCCCATGATCCTGAATTCCATGAAAGAACAACAAACTGACATTCTAGCTGGACCCAAACTCGCCTAAATTCCCACCCCAGAGCCCATCTCAGATTCCCTGTCCCTAGACGCACGTGCTGGCCTCATGCAGAAACAAAGAGCCCTGACTGGGAGGGCCTCTGTCCTGAGGCCCTACCTGGCCCCCACCCAGGCCCCCAACCCACCCAGGCTTCTCCTGCACCTCTCACGGGCCTCGCCACCCTCACCTGGCTCATGACCCACAATCAGGCAAGTTTTTTAGCAGCCCGGACACAACCTGCAGTGGGGCTGGAGTCTCCCAACCCTGCCTCACCCAGGAAGCAGGTGTTCCCCGGCTCGCCTAGCCACTCTGGCAGACCTTGTTTCTCATGCCCAAGATGAATGACCCCCTGCAATTTGGGGTGGTCTTTCTGGATCCTTGCCCTGACCTTGACCTCAAATCTCACCCTGCAGCCAGAAAAACCCCCTCCTCTCCCACACCCCACCCAGCCCCAGAAGGCCTCCAGCCTCACCTGAGTCAGATCCCTTCCTGGCTCTATGGAGTGGTGGTCGTGCCCAGCTCACCTGAGAGGTGCCCAGGCTGAGAGGGATACCGACTTACTGGGAAGTGGCTTTTAAGGTCATCCCAAAGGGTGTACCCTTGGACCTGCTTGACCTGGCCACACCTTCATGTCCATCACCTGGGTTGGGCGGGACAGATACTGGGCTCTGCCAATGTTTGAAAGCTGCTGGGGCCTCACCAGGCCATGGGGCCCCCAGGCCCTGCTTGGGAACCCTCCCAGGCCTCTCCAGGCCCCCAGGGATGGGCTGGTGCCAGAGGAGGTACCCTTTGTCACTACAGCAGAGCCCATGCCCAGTGTGCTGTCTCCAGAATGCCCTTGGAGGTAAGGCACAACCCGGCCCCCTGCCCCAACTTCTACCCTTGTAGCTGCAGCCCTGCCCACCTACCCCGCACCCGTGGGCCCTGCTCTGCCGCCCCTGCTCTGAGGCCCCTCAAGTGCAGCCTGGGCCTCCTCATTCCTTGGCCTCTGCTCCATCCTGAACTCAGAAGCCCCTAGCTCCAGCCGAGGCCGTGCTCCAGGCAGAAACTGATCCTCCCAGCGTTACGTGGGGGTCTGGGGACACGCACAGGCAGAGCCCACAGTGGCCCTCAGGTCCTTCCCGTCCGTGCAGGAGCCAGGGTCTGAATGCCAGTTGCCAGAGCACAGACAACAAGGAGCCAGCTGGGAGCCAGTGCTGTCTATCCTCGGGGCTCCTCCAAGGGTGATGTTGGCCAAGAAATCCAATCCCAAAGCATGAGGGCCTCTGTTGCCACCCTTTACCTCCTGGCTTGGGTAGCACCAAGTCCAGGGCTCCCAGGCCAGCTCCGCCAGAGAAGACGTTCAGGGAACCCAGAGACAGTGAGGAGGCCAGCTGAGCCTGGGGTCTAGGCACTTCCCAGGAGGGCTGTGAGGGAAAGACCCTCATCAGAGTCTCCACCCGCCCCCGCGCGGCTTGGCTGACAAAGGATGGGTTGTCAGTACTGGTCCATGCAGGGCAGGCAGGGAAGGACGAAGTCACGTGGCCGGGGAAGCACCCCATGTCTCCAGGACAAGCAACAGAAGAGGGTTTCGATCCCAGCAATCCTGCTCATTCTCATGGGGACCTGACAGTTTTTTATTTCAGGACATTCACATATGTTAAAACAGGAAATATATGTGAGAAACAGCATCCCCCACACACTCCCGGGGCAGTAGGCTCTTCCTGTGGCCTCAGCCCCACCCGCCTCCACACAGCCCCGGGGAGGGACCCGCAGGCACAGCCCATGTCCTGTCCAACCCCTGCATTCCTGGGCTGCTTGTTCTCTGAAGCCTTTCAACACATGCGCGGATGCACACATGTGCCCGCACACGTATGGCCCACACACACATGCTTGCATACATGCACCAGGGCTGGGCTCCGAGGCCCTGTTGTAGCAACTGGCACTGTGTGGGCCCGCAGGACACAGTGGGAAAGGTGGGGGGATGGGTTGGGGTTTTGAGCAATTCTGACCAGGGCTCACGTGCAGTGTATGACTCTTCCCACGCCAGGACCCCACCCAGAGCTGCCCCATCCCGACATGTAGAGGGAGAGGTCTGCCCAGGGCCCCACAGCTGGTGCGCACAGGTCTGTCCCCCTCTGCAGCTGGGCGCCTGGGACCAGCCTGGTGGAGGAATGTGATCCATAAGTTTCCATCTTTCTTAGATCCACTCAGCCCTGGGTGTGACCGTACACTTGAGGTCAGTCACAGATGTTGGGGGTCTATGCCATCATCCCTCTGTGGAGTTGACACTCGTGGTCTTACCTCCCCTTCTATTTGGGAATTGCAGTCAGAAGTACCACTTGCCCCGTTCTGGGACCATGTTGTTGAAGTGGCAGGCATGGCCACACCTCTGGCCAAAGCCCCCAGTGACCATGGAGTCTATCCCAGAGAGGGGTCCGGCCCCTCCCTGACACTCCAAGTGGCCCGTGTGATGGGCCGGGGTCTCGCAGGCCTCAGGAGGTAGTATGTTTTGACGACCTGTTCCAATTCCACCGAGATCATCCTGGAGGTCGGAGGCCTCTGACTGAGGTCAGGCTGCCCAGGAACACTTGGGTACTGGTAGCCTTTGGCAGGTGGCGTCTGTGGACCTCCCTGACAGCTGCCCCATGTTATGCCCCCACCACCCACCACCCTTGCCACATGGAAGTGCCCCACCCGGCTCATGGCCCTAGAGATGGCTATCCCTGGGCCTGTCCCAGCAGGGCCTGGTTTTCCCCCCTGTGGCCTCCGCATTTGGTACTTCCATGTCCCTCTGTAGGCAGAAGAGATTTTAAGGAGGATGGACTGGGAGGGAAATGACCAGAGGTGGGGGGACATTCCTTGGTCATGCGACTCCCCTCCTCCGCCCCCCTAGCCCACCGTTGAGGACCTCTCCACAGAAAGCAGATTGCTTCAGGGACACCCCATCAAGGCTGGCTAGAGTAAGGAGGACAGAAGCTCCTCCAGACCAGAAATTCACCTTAAGGCTTTAACATCAAACAAACAAAATGGCTTTATTTGTGCCTTCCACAAAGGCTGTTTCTGCACCACAAAAGGAATGAGGTTGACCTCAGAAGTTTATTATAACTTAAATATGCGACAGAAGTCATGTGCCGATGTTTTAGTCCATCCAAAGTTGCCCCCCACCTATGGCTGCCCTCAGAAGACCCCCGTGCCCCAAGTGCCACCATGTCGGCCAGCTATTCCAGGACTCTCCCCGGCTGGTGCCATGCAAGTGAGTCGCAACCCAGGATCAGAGCTCAACGCCTTCGCCCAAGAACCGCAAACAGAGGCCTCACAGAGGGTTATGGCAAACACAGTGAGGCCAGGACGGAAATTCCTTTCTTGGCCTCATTGCTTCCTTTATTGCCACCTTCAACCCTGCCATGGACATGAGGTTATAAGGAGAAGGGTCTCATCCTCTTCAGTTACATCCATCCGCCCCCTTGCAGATAAGCAGCCACCTTCAGCAGGGCTGTGAAGGGACCTTATGAGCTGGTGCACTTTACACGGCTTGGGGTCGACCATCTCTGGAACGGTGACTGGCAGGAATGGGCACCAAAGTGAAGTTCTTCGAGAGGGAGGCCCTCATCCTGCTGGCACTGAGTGGAGCCAGCAAAAAGGGAACACAAGCAGGAGCAGGAGGGCATGGCAGACAGGGACGGCCATCCCGAGGGCTCAAGCAGACACAGGGGCATGTGAGGCTTAGGACAGGCGGAGGCAAGTACCTCCAAGGACTGAGGGGTGTGTGTGTGTGTCTATGTATCTCATCGTGTGGTAGGTGGATGGACAGACAGATCACAGGCTAGACAGACGATAGATGGATAGATAGATGTGTAGGTACGGGTGTGAAGTTGTGGATGGCTGGACAGACAGACAGAAGGACAGAGAAGTTGAGACAGACATGTATGGGTTTGTGTCGTGTGTGTTAGGGTTCCATAGTGGTTGAAAACACGGGCTTTGAAACCCAACGGACCTGAGTTCAAGTGTCAGACCTACTGATCACTGTCCATAGGACCATGAACGCTCATGGAGACTTAGTTTCTTTACTTCCCAAGTGACCCATGTGTATAGTGTGTATATGTGTTTATAATGCCATGACCCATTTGTCAGTGAGGAGCCAAGTTTGCCCTGTGGCTTCTTATTCTTTTTTTTTTTTTTTTTTATTCATGAGAGTCAGAGAGAGAGAGAGAGAGACGCAGAGGCAGAGGGAGAAGCAGGCTCCCCGCCTAGTAGGGAGCCCGATGCGGGACTCGATCCCAGGACCCTGGGATCATGACCTGAGCCGAAGGCAGACGCTTAACCATCTGAGCCACCCAGGCGCCTGTGGCTTCTTATTCTTATCTGACTGTGGGCCAGGCACTGTTCTAGTGCCTAATCCATAAAAGAGACCCAGACCCCTGTCCAGGGGACAACAACAAGATCAAGAGGCCATTCACAGATGCTCCTGCCGAACTTGGGCCAGGGCAGGCTGGGGTCAGTAGGTACCAAGGGGCCTCAGTGAGCAGGATACCAGGGAAGAGCATTCCAGTTCCCTGGCCCTAGCAAGGAGGAGGAGAAGGAAGGAGGCCAGGGTAGGGGAGACACAGAATCCAAAATTTCCTCAATACCAGGAAGGGGCACCCCCAAGTGCCTGAAATCCACGTTTCTCCTATCTCAGGGAAATGGGACTCCAATTGGACTCAGCTTGATTAAAAAAACAAACAAAAAAAGCTATGACGTATCTTGGTCGCTGGAGATGTAGTGTGAGATGCACCATGGGTGGAAGAGTCTGCTCTGATGAGAAGCAACGCGAGAAACCAGAAGACCCACCCTAAGGGCTCTCAAGGGCAGACAGACAGCGGGACAAAGGAAGGCTCGGGGGCCTCTGGTCCCTAAACATCTGACTATGTAGAGAACACAGACACCTGCACAACTTACCAAGGACATGACAGAATGGAATGGAGCTACTGGTTCTCAGGATTTCTCTCTGAGGGGCAAGGGATCAGAGCGGCCAGTGGGACCCTGTTTCCAGCAGTCAGCTCCAGCGTTCCTGCACTTGAGTCAAAGTGTGAAATATCCATCACCAACGCTTTGAAAACACAGCACTATGGCAGCTTGCGTGGGCTGTGACCAAAACAATCCCAACCTTATTTTCCACAAGCACCAACAGATGTTTAAAATTGGGGTGGAATCTCTAAGACCGAAACATTTCTCAGGCGGGTCCTGGAGCAGCTCCAGGGGGCTCACGCCCAGCGGCCTGCACTGTTGTTCTAAGCGCGCCCTTCACGCGTCAGGAATGTCAAACAGAGCTGACCTCAGCGCTGTGGAGAGCCCCCCTCCAAACAGCCCTCGGCTGGCCCTCCAGCAGCAGGCAGGCTCGGGGTGTTTGTCTAATTTAAAACAAACTAGTTGGCGGTGTATTATTTCTCCAACCAAACAATACTGAAGCTGCATGTGCTGTGTGTTACTATTGCTTCCTGCCGTGCTCTGGGGCTCGGGCGGAGTGCATGCCTTCCTCAAGCCCGCTCAGCACATTCGGCAAGTGAGGAAGAGACCGTTGCTTCCTCTGTCGCTGAAGCGATCCGCAGACAGCCTCCATGCGTGGCTGCCAAACACCACGCCACCAGCTCCCGTCACAGCCAGCTCTGCCACGCCCGCGAGGCCCTCCGTCTTTTGAGGACAAGACCCCAGGACTTCTCCCCCTGCTCCCCTCCACTGGGCCCCTCGGCAGCCCTTGCCCCGCCCGGGCCCCGCGGCCCCGCGGCCTCACCAGTCCTTCCCGTGAGCCCCTCGGAGCAGTCCTACCAGCTCCATTTTCTCTCCTCCTGACCTCTCCAGAGTCCTCTCCGGTCGGGCCTTTACCTCCCCTGCTCTTGCTCAGTCAACGACCGTCATTTGGCGGCATCCGGGGGGTGTCAATCTCCAGCCCTTGTGCTGGAGGGTCAGCAGCATGGATACGGAGTGGTACTCCCCATTCAGGAGCCGTGCTGGTCCTGGGGCTTCTGGGGGACCCACTTCCCAGCCCCCCTCCCACACCACCAACAGCTGTTGCGCTGCCTCGCGCTGTTGCCTTGGCTGGTCTCCCCAGCAACGAGGCTCCTGTGTTCGTCTCCTATTGCTACTGTAATCAATTACCACCATTTCAGTGCTTTAAAGCAACACAATTTCATTATCTTACAGTTCTGGAGGTCAGAAGTCCAAAACGGGTTTCACTGGGCTACGTCAGGGGTCAACAAGATGGCCCTCCTTCCAGAAACCAGAATGCCCTTCCTTGCCTTTCCCAGCCTCCAGAGGCCCCCAGTCCTCACCTCACCTCCCTTCCTCCACCTTTGAACTGGCCATCTTGTTGCTGACTTTGCTTGCATCATCACATCTCCCCTCCCTCTTACAAGGACTCTCGTGACTGCATGGGGCCCAGCTGGGTAATCCAGCAGAGTCTCGCAGTCTCAAAGTCCTTCATTTCATATCACACCAGTACAACTCCCTCGGACACAGACTACGCTACCAGATTCACAGGTTTGGGGGATGGAGATGTGGACATCTCTGGTGGCCATTGTTCTACTGACCACAGTCTCCCCTCTTGCCTCCAAAGATTCACATGCAAACTCCCACATGTAAAATACATTCACCCCATCCCACTATCCCTAGAAGTCTTACACGTTACAATATCAAGTTGAAATCCAAAAAGAATCTCATCTAAATCTAACCAATTCAAAAGTCCCACATCCAAAATAAACAATCCCTCCTGATATGTACTTCCTCTCCATCTGTGAGCATGTACAAGTCAAGCACAAGTTATCTGCTCCCAAAATACAACCTTGGAACAGGCATACATTGAGGGTTAGAGACATTCCCATTCAAAAAGGGAGAAAATGAAGAGAAAAGGGAGCCACCAGTTCCAATTTCAAAACCCAGAGGGCAAACAACAGTCCGTTTCCAGGCCTGAGCATATTCCCCTGTGGTTCCCGCTCTGCCCTTCCGGGCTCACGGCCCCGCTCTTGGATCACCCTTCCTCTTTTCGCGAAGGAAAGCGTGTTTGCAGCTAAGTGGTTTTATCCGCCTGCTTCCTGCCTGCAGAGTTATGAGAGGTTTGAAACCACCTTTCATGCCATTGTCTCTGTCCCTCTCAGTTCCAGCTGAGTGTTCCTGCTGATGTCACCTTCTCGAGAACTCTGTGAGTCCCCGGTGTACGTCACAGGGGCTTGCACCATCTGACGTGAGCATCCTCTGTGGGTCCTTCCTGGACAATGCTGTTTCCGTTGTGGGCTTCTGCTGAGAGTGCTGCAGGTCCTGGAGTCACGCACTCATCTCCGCAGAGGGGCCTCTATGGGCGACTACTCTGCTCATTCCTTCCAACGTAGCAGCGCAGGGCTGTCCAGCCACGCCCTTGGCTTTCTTTCCAGAGCTCATAGACACATCCTGCACACTTATATACACACAGCCACATGCATGCACACACGAACACACACCATTGCAAGCATGCATCCTGCACACATATGCACATACGGCCACAGCCCATGTATGCACATGCACGCGCACAAGTACATGGTGCTGTCTGTGAGCACCCACACACGCACTGGCCCAGCCCTGCACTCTGTCCTTCCACCTGGCCTCTGCACACAAAGGGCTTCAGGAGCAGAGGGATGGGACCCCTTGAGGCCATGTCTTTGGAAAACCTTGTCTTGAGCTAAGCTTTGGCCCTTTAGCCCACCCTGCAGCCCGCCCTGCAGCAGGTGGCTTCCTCCCTACCTGCCCCACTACCCTGACTTGAGGAGTGTGGGCAGAAGGGATGGTGAGGCAGTTCTGCACAGAGCTTTCAGGTGCAGGACATGCTTCTGCTCACCCTCCTGTACCCCTGGCCTGCTCTATGAGAAGGACATGCCATGGGAGGTGCTGCCTCTCCATCTGGGTCCCGGAGAGACAAGGGGCAGATCTGAACCCCACCTATGGCCTGAGGCAGACTCTGCCGTTGACACAAACGTGTGAGTGAGAAACAAACGTTTCTTCTAAACCGCTGGCATTGGTGGGTCCTTCACTACACCGCGTTAGGTGCCCAAGTGCTGCCAAGTAAAGCCTGAAGCATATGGCACTAGCTGATGGGCTCATGGAGAAGAAGCTGTGTCAGGAAGCTGGAAAATGACAACTTTGTGTTACATAATTGCAACAACACCAGGGAGACCGGTTCCTGCAATAACCCAGAAAACAGGAAACACACCTAATACAACCCTGGCTTCGGGCGAAGAGCTTTCCAAGCAAAATATCACTAGGGTAAATTAGTTGTTGCCACTGCATTTGATAAAGTATCTCAGAGAAAAATGAGCTCAGAAAGGAATGGGCAAACTTATAGCATAATTGAGAGGAAATGCAGGGAGCCCAGAAATCCTGGCATTTGCAGGATTAAACTTTGAGACCATTTCTCAAGCAATTATGAATAAAATTGAGAGTGGACGCTCGGCATCAGGGGGCAGGGGATCCAGCACTGACCCCAGCCTCCAGGCCAGTCTGCTCAGGATGACATTCCCCAATGGCCGCTGACTGCTGTCCAGGGCGCCTGAAAACAAGGGACTCCCTGATGTGTGGGAGCCTCTAGAACCTGGGGGATTTTGCCATCATGCCTTCTCTCTGTGTTTTCAGCAACTGAAGCAACCCTGAGCAGTGGCCGTGTCCGCCATCCTGTTATGAAGGAAATACGTCCAGGGGAAGGGGTGTGAGCTGATGCAGAGACAATAAACAGAGGTGTGCCAAGAGGGCAGAAAGTCGCTGCCCACAGACACCAGCACCTCTGTCAGCGAAGGCTTTCGTTCCACGCCCGCCTTAGCCAGGCCACTGGAAGCAAGATGGGGCAGGACCCAAGAGCCCTCTGCCCCCTGCTCTGGTCAGGAGACCTTCTGTGACCTCAGCCCCCTGGACCTCGCCAGGAACCCGGCATCCCACACATTTGCTTGGCCTGCCCTGTGAACAGGGCTCATCCTAGGATGGGAGGCACTTCTGGGAGCTGTGGTTGCCGCGTTCAGTCTGAGAAAGGCTCCGTGGCAAGCAAAAGAAAGTCTGCGATTTGGAACTAGATTTGGTTCCAGTCCTGGCTCTGTCACCTCCACCTGTGTGGCTCTGGGCAAGTCACTTCACTTTGAGCCTCGATACTGTGTGAGAACATGAGACACGCTGGGACTGCCAGGCTCGGAACACCACGGGGGGGAGAGATGTGCACATGCCTGCTGGCAGACGGCCTGAACAGCGGGGGCTCCTCGGAAGCCTCCATAGGCGCAGGAGCGTTGGTCAGCTAGCGGTGAGGCCGGTGACCATGGCCATGAGCAGGTGCATGCAGGCGTGTCACATTCCATCCTGGCCAGAGCCAACCAGGGTGCTGGGAAGTCCTGCGCAGCCCTGGTGTCACCACAGAGGCATTTTGCTGGAAAGAAGGGGAGACCCCAGAAACCAGGGCCACCCAGGCCCAACCGGAGATGGAGCGCGAGCTCACCCAGGACCTGAACCAGGAGCAAACAGCACCGAAACGTGAGGAGGCCGAGTGTCAGGACGCGTGTGAGGAAACCCAGCCCTTGACCTCAAATGATGAACAGCAGGGTCAAATACCTTTTGAAGAAACTGCTCTTTTCTAGCATCACTGTGCTCATGTCTGAGCCGGCATTTCTCTCTGCTTGGAAAATGAGTTTTAAATCAGTTCTGATGTCAGCAACACAATTTTAATATTCATATTTTGCATAGCAAATCAGTCCCTCTGCTTCTAATGCCTAACACAAAAGATAAATTCCAGACCACTTCTGTCCAAATTATCATAAATTCAAGTGGAAGCAGATAGGACTTAGATTAACAGGCTTTCCCTTTTCCCGGGGTTCTCATCCCCAAATGGTGGATAAACACCTCCCCACCTCACTCACCATGGGACTTCCCTCAGGGCCCGGCCTGGGGCCTTCCCAGAGGGCAGGGACACCTCATCAAACACAGAGGCCAGTCTGGTCCTGTCCGGAGCCGGTCTCCTTGCTTCCTGTGTGCACAAAGGGGCTGGATGGCAAAGGGACCACATGCTGTAAGACTCTTCCCAGCTGAACCGCGAAGCCGTTCCCATGGTTCTCAGACTCCCTGCGCAGCTTGGGGTGGCTTGTCTCTGCCTGGAGGGACCAAGCCCCTCATACTGACTGGACTCCTACTGGGGCCACACAGGCCTTGTGCATTTCTTCCTGATGTTGTTTGTCAACAACCACTTCTTGGAGGAACCCACATCTTGAAATCGTCCTGGTGCAGGAAAGGCTAGAATGCCATGTTGGCCCCAGGGCATAGGGCAGATGATGACAACCGCCCCTGGGAGATGTGCAGGTCAGGGCAGCTCTCCACACCTTCAGGTGACCCCCAAGTGTCCTGCAGGGATGCCGCAGGGGTCACATCACACAGCTATGGGAAGCCGGGCCCACTCCCCACACCCAGGATAACCCTCCTCAGCACAGGCCAGCTCGTGAGGCCGGTTTGTCTTCAAGGGATCCTGCAGGGGAGAGCCTGGCCTCTGATGCCAAGAAGGGCAAAGGTTTCATGCACACTGGGGTGCCTGAATGATAGCTCATCAATAAGGCAGCGGCCCCACTGGGCTGGGATGTTTGGGGCACCAGTGGGGCATCTGCATACAGGCCTGGGGAAGTGGATGCTTGGCATCTTGGCTGCAGAATCTCAACAAAGCCCCAAGCCTTGGTGTAACATGAGGGAAGTAAGGATGGGTGGCCAGTGGGGGCCAGCAGAACACACAGCTGTCAGAGACAAGATCAGGGGCCTCCCCATGCTTTAGGGTTTGCAGTGACCCCAGATAGATCTCACAGCACACAAATGTCTCTAGCTGGAGGCCCTTCAAGCTCAAGATGGCACAAATGGGACCCGTCTCTGTCCCCTGGAACCCGCCTCTTCCCAGTGTCATCCAGTTATGTGAATAAGAACTTTAGAGACCAAGGGCACCTCTCTCCTCTCTGTACCCCAAGTGGGCCAGCCCCAAGCCAGTCCCAGCCCATTCCCTCTTGAAAGTGCTCCATTTCTCCACCTCCCCTCACCGGGGCACCACTCAGGGACCGGCCAGATCCATCGACATGCCTCCTAAGACCCTAATCTCGCAGCCCAATTTCCTGTCTGAGTACCAACTCTGGCCCTTTTCCATGTCAGCGTCTAAGTTCCAGACTCCCAGAAACGCAGGAGGTCACTGTCACTCATCCTGACTCTGCCGTTAGCACCAGGACAGACACTTCCTCCCTCTATCCTTTTTCTGTGGGGGCAGGGGCCCAAGCTCACCGTGCTTGGTTCCAGACCAAGGTGGTCAGTACCGGCCTCTCTACTGCGCATGCCCTTCAGTCCCACTCTCCAGGCCCATTGCTCTTTCCTCCCAAAGTCAACTGCTCTGACATGTTTGCTGCAAAATGTGGACAGCCATTGTGAATGCACGTTTTTAACTAACAGAAGCAGAGTTGTGCTGTATATGTTCCCGCCGTTCTCTGCTTCTCCGCAGGTGATGTGGAAGGCCTGCCCTGACGCTCTAGATGCGCAATGCACTCCATCCTGCAAACTTTGGCCTGGTCTTGCTGGGCCCTCCTGCTTGGGCTTGGCCCACACAGGGCTCACTCGTATTGTTACTTCTTCAGGAGGGGGAGTAAATCCAGCCCGGCTCTTCAGCTTGGGCAGAAATGCGGGCTTCGGCTCTCTGTGGTGTGTAACTTTGGGTCTGGCAAAGCCCCGTCCATCGCTGGTGTGACCATTCTCCATAGCTGCACACCCTCTAGTTGCAGGTGTCACCCTGTGGGTGTGAAGGGGTCTCCCTGTTGCTCTAGTTTAAATCCCTCTGATAACCACCATGTCTGAGAATCATTCATTGCTTTTGGCCCTTCTGCAAATTGCCTGTTGATATCATTTGCCCATTTTCCATTGGAGTTCCTGTCTTTTTCTTGTAGATAGGAAGGAATTTCTTGTGCGTTCACTGTTTTAGTCCCTAACTGGTTTTAGAAGCTGTAGACACCTTGTCCTGGTCTGTCTTGCTCAGTTGATTTTGTGGCAACACTTCCACAATCATCCTATTGGATCTCTATGAGTAAATAAGGTTGGCACCATCCCTAAACCCACTTTGCAAATGAAAAAACTGAGGATCAGAGATGCTAAACACCTGCTCCAGGTTCCCGGCCCATCAGGGAGGGAGACAGGGCTCAGACTCAGGCCTTCTGGTGTGACTCTGCTGGTCCCAGCCTGGCCTGTGCCTGCGGGGCCAGGGTACACCCGGTCTGACCTCCAGCCATTTAAGCAAGGCATTGGAGCACTGCTTCCCTGTGTCCCCTTACCCACGGTCCCGTCATCAGGGTGGGTCCTGACCCCGTGCCCAGGGGGGAGCCATGCCAGGCAGTGACCTCCAGTGTGTGCAGGGGGCAGGCAGCTCAGACCCATCACGTTCACCAGCAGTGGCCAGCTGGGCATGGCTCTTACAAGGAGAAAGGGAACCTCTGGATGAACTTGAGCCCTGTGGGGCCTTTGAGCCAGAGGGAGCCGCAGGCTGCAAGTGAGGACACAGGCCTGTCTGGGCCTCAAAGCCAAAACCAGCTTTCATGTCCTGTTTTCTCCAAAGGTTGGCTCTTGAAAGTAGGGTCACCTCCCGGAAAGCAAATGTTTTCCATGATGCTGACAAAATGAAATAATGAGTCTGGCATTTGGGCCCGTGCCTGGCCTGGTTGCTGGCCGCCAGACCTGAGGGTGGGCCAGGGAACCAGGGTGGAGGGCAGGGCCAAGCACAGCACCAGGAACCGGCAGAACTGCGTGAGGCACTTGTCAGACTGTTGTTAAAAATGTTTAAATAATACTAATAAAAGCCTTCCAAGAAGGAGAAGAAGAGAGCTGTACCGAGAGGAATCTAGAAAAATTCAACCTTGTCCATCCTTAGCCATTTAGAGAAAAAGAAACAAGAAATCCAAGGGACGGACAATGAAATTACTTCCGAGCCAGCATAGCTCTGTTAAGTGTTTCTGCCAGAGAGGCTCCGAAGGACTTCTGTCAGAAAACAGCACACACACGTGGAGACAGAAGGGGCAGGCAGGAGCCTCCTCTCGGCCCACACACTGAGCCCCGCTCAGCCTTCGTGGCATGGCCCTGGGGGTGGTCGCCCCTGGCCATCCAGCCCAGAAGTGGTGGTCACAGAGAGAAGGCTAGAGCAGTTCCTGGCGGAATCCTCCCTGTGTGAGGCTGTAATAATCCCAGGTGGCCCGGAGGGGCACAAGGCCGTGAGGGCTGCTGGGGCGATGCCAGGCCCTCCTGTGTAGTGCACTGCTCCACCTCCCAGAGGTGCGTCTCCTCTCCAGTGGGTCCTGACCCATCACTGGGACTGTTGGTCACTCCAGGGACAGTCCTATCTGAGCAGCAAATGCTGACATAAGGTTGCTTACCATGGGCCAGGCACTGTTCTAAGCTCTTCGCGTTTGTCTGCTTACCTAATTCCCACCAAAGCTCCATGAGGCATGGCCAGGCTGAGTAGCGGACCCAGAGTCTACACACCAACTGGGCTCTGGGACCCACAAATGGAGTTGCAAAGCTACAGCATCGCCTCAGGCCTGTGGATGGACAGTTTGTCCTTAAGTGAGTAACAACTAGGGTGGTGGGCCCTCCTGAGAGGCTCCAGGGCCTGTGGGGCAGGTCTTGGGGAGGGGGGCACTCAGGACCCACTCCTCCCTTGCATTCCCACAGTGGGTGCTGGCCAGGTCAGGGAACTGACAGACCCAGGAGTCCAGAGCCTGGGGCCACGGGGACAAGCCTCTGTGCCACCAAGCCTCAACACTGCCAAAAGGCAGCCTGGCCCTCAAGCACTGTGGCCCGTGCCTCGAGGCGATGCTGCCTGAGGGCATGGGGTGGTGGCTGCTCGGAGAAGCAGCCTCCAAGACAGGGCTATCAGTGCAAGGAATTGGAGAAATACCTGTGAGCAAAGTGGGCTGGGGGCCAGGCAGGGGTGCAGAGCAGGGTTTCAGAGGGCCCAGAGAAGGGAAGATCCCAAGGGGGCAAGTGGAGGGAGGCCTGGGGGGAGTCTCGAGGTCATATTTTCCCAAATCAGCAATCCCCACTGGTTCTGCGATGTCTCTGGTGCCCCACCTGGAGCTCCCCACCTGGCCAGCTCCCACAACAGACCCTGATGTGCACAGAACAGCTTTCTCAGGGCCTGCAGGCCTGAGCAGGCCACTCAACAAATGGATGCACAACTGAGCACCTGCCAACGACCCAGACTTCATCCTGCAGCTCCTGCACCCAGAGCCCAGAGAGGAAGGCTGAAAGAGGGTATGGACAATGGACCTGGGCCCATTTCGCCCGCTTCACTCCAGGCTCCTGGGGACCTTGGACAGGTCCCTGCCTTTCAGAAACAGTTTCTAAAGCTGAGCCCACAGAGCTGTTTGGGGCTGAAAGAGACAATGCTGGCTCATCATTTTGTAAATCCACCCTGACTGCTATTTGCTGCAGAAGGGCTCCCCTCTTCACTCCCTTCTTTATCCTGGGTAGTCCTGCTCTGTTAGCCATGCACAGACTTTCATGGCTAGGAAAACTTATCCCAATATATCGCTCACATTTTTGACTTGGGCCAAAGCCAAATTTCTTTTTTTTTTTTTTTAAGATTTTATTTATTTATTTGAGAGACAGAGAGAGAGTGAGCAGGGGTTGGAGGGTGGGGAAGAGCAGGCTCCCTGCTGAGCAGGGTGCCCAGTGCAGGCTCCATTCCAGGACCCTGGGATCATGACCTGAGCTGAAGGCAGACGCTTTACCGATTGAGCCACCCAAGCGCCCCAGATCCAAATTTCTTTAGCCAAAACCCTCCTCACCTCCTCCAGGCCCCATGTCAATCCACGTGCTTCCAAGAGATGAAACCTGCATGTTTCCGAATCACTTATACTTCAGTCAGCCAGCTGAAGAGCACGAAGTGGGTTTCATCCCGAGATGCCTTCGGGTATCCTTGCCAGTCTGTCAATCCCTCAGCAACAGGAAGTTCTTAGTGGCCAAGAGACATCCAGCCAGTTTCTATAAAAGCTCATGGAGCTAACATGATGAAGGTTTGAAGTCTGAAGGTCATGGGACCTGGATGTCCAGAACCCATGGAGCTCACCCAAACGGATGGTGGGCGACCTGGGACAAGGGCCACAGCTGGGCCCCAGAGGAAAGCTGCCACCTCCACAAAGGGTTCTGATAAACCTTCCCTGTACTTCTTTGTGGTCACATGTAAAGTGAACTTGCCTTGTTTCCAGACATCATCTGCCAATTCCCCAAACACGCACTGAGCAGCTGCATGCTCCGGTAGTCAGGCACCATGCCTGGGCAGACACAAAGAATTCTGGGCAAACCAGAGCCCCCACCCCATCCTCTTCCCAACAGGGACTCCAGCAACAGGGTGACATCACAGCCGAAACCCAAGGGACCAAAGGGGAGGTGGGGGTGGGGCCAGAGCTCTGAGCATGGGGATGGGTTGGGAGTGTGTAAAGGGTCCCTCCTCTAGGAGATGAACTGCCTAAGGGTGGCTGTGAGGTCTTCCCCAGGGGAGGGTCTAGGGCCAGCACAGTCTTGGCCTCTAGGGCCCCACCAGTGCTGGTGTCCTGGCAGCCAGGAGCCCAGAGCCCAACTAGGGGGCTCAGTTACGTCCTTCTCAGCCCACCTTCTTTATAATACATCTTTATTTCACTCAGAGTTTACATGCTATGTACTGCATTAGGAATTCGGCAAATTGCTATTATAAATAAATTATATATATATATATATATTTAAAAAGTGGCCAGGTAGAAAATAAGCCAGGTGCAGTGCCTGCCAGGTCACTCTTGCACCCAGTCCTGCAAAGCTGAAAAGCAATGCCCCCCAGATGCCCTGTGTCTGTTGTAGAAGCAGAGTTCCCTCCGCACCCGGGATTCTGTGCTCACATGCAGGCTTTCTGCAGGCTCCTGCTACGCTTGCCTCCTGGGCCCTGCTCCCCCACCTCCCCCACCTCCCCCCCACCACTCAGTGACCAATGGCAGTGACAGTTCCGTCATCTGTGCCCCCGACGCCTGGAGCACAATGACCAACGTAGCCCCTGCCGTCCACAGACATCTCAGCGCTGGGGACTCAGAGTCAGAGCCCCAAAGGAAACAGTCCCTTATTCTACCACGAAGTGCGCCGTGTGTGTCCTGGAGGTCTGGCTTGTCCCGTACCACACCACACAGGCATTTGTTCTCAAAAGTGTGTCCACGGAGGGATGGGCTAGATAGCCTGAAAGGGCCGGGGGCCACAGAGGTTGGGAAGGCAGTGCCTCTGGGAGTTCCTGGAGGCCCCATGCTGATGGCTGATATCAAGACCTGTGACTTCGCCACACACCTGAACTCGTGGAGTTATTGCCTCAGTAGTGAGAAGCAGCAGGGAACTTCCGACTGCTGGCCCGGGCGAAGCTGGACGGGACCCTCCATGTCCACTCAGATCTGCCCATGTTTTCCTGTGAACGTGGACAGCGGTATCGGGTGGCCTCTTGTCATAGACACTGGTTGCTAAATCAGCCTCCCCACCAAGGATATTTTCCAGTCTTGACAGTGGGGTGCAGGCTGCACCAGAAGCCATAAGCAGAGTCCTCCCTGGACATGATTACAGGTGAGATCTCTCCTAAACACGGAAGAGAGAGACCACTTGGCTGGAGTGTCCTAAGTCCTCACATCACTGTCCAGCCAATGGAGGCTTTACTAATGAGCCACCTACATGGAAAGACCAGACCTTGGCTGCTCTGTAAATATATTCTCCCTGGATATGGACCCCAGCCCTGGCCCTATGTGAGATTTGATATCTTCGATAAAAGGGTCTCCATTCAGAAATGTCCCCTCTCACCAGCTGGTATTTCACCATTAGAGATTCATTCCTTTGTCTGAGTTATGTCACTAATATTTCCTATGAAATTCAGGTACCTGGACGTAGAGGGCAGCAGTGTGTTATCAAGCACCAGCCTTCTGTGGGCTTCATTTGGCTGATACCATGCCATGGCGAGGGGGACCCACGGGCAGAGACAGATAGAGTGGTACAGTGGAGGGGAGGAAGCCCAGTGTTCCATGCAGAAAATAGTGACAGTAGTAGACACCTTTAAGGTCAATAGAGAGAACCCCACCAGGCAGGAGAGAGGCAGGAGTCAGCTGTGGTCCCACTAGGCAGGGAGGACAGGCAGAGCTGACAGAGCCCCATGCACCCCTGTCCCCCAGCCTTCACTCCAAGGCATCTCTGTGGCCCAAAGCTGCCAAGACTCCCCAGGGACCCTCGCTCAGATGACACAGCCCACGTGGCGCAGCCACAGAGGCATCCAGCCACAGCTGTGTCTTTCAGCACCGTCTCCACGAGCGCATCTGCGGAGCCAACAGGGAGGGTTTCCAACGGCCAGAGGACGGGCGCCGTTTGCACAGTGTTTAGAGTTTTAAGCAGCCAAAGTAAACCCACGTGTGCTGTTACATGACCTGCTCAGCCGCCTGACTACCCACCCTCCCTCCCTCACCTCCTGGACAGCGGGAGACGAGCCTGCACACTGTGTGCACCTGGAAGGCAGGGTGGTGGTGGTCGCCCCTCCTGACCCTTTTGTGTGAAAGGGTTATTAGGTCCTTCTCTAGCTTTGGTGCAAGGACACGGAGGCTGCTGGTATTCACAGGCGTCTAGAGAGGGCAAACACCACACGAGAGCAAAGGCCAGTGATGCTCCAGGAGGGAGCTGAGGGGGGAAATGTTGTCAGGTACCTGAATGTGGGGCTGAGGGGCCAGCACCAGAAGGCCTGAGCCCATGCCAACCAGGCAAAACTTGAGACAGGGTCCTGGTCTGCACACTCCGCCTTCCTCTAAACCCTGGTGAGACCCGAGGACAGCCACACGGCATGAGTGCACACCCACGTGAGACGAGATAGAGAGAGAACGGGACACCCAGAGAGAGCTGGTCCCCCAGAGGGGTCCTGACCCACTTTTTTTCAGGTCAGGTGAACAGGACTCCTGACTCACAAAGGACAAATTCGGGATCCTTTCTGCCTCCTCACTGCCGCTCCTACCTGCCCCCCGACCGCACCAGCCCAGGAGCTAGTGTGGTTCCACCGACTGGGCTCCCTGAGTCTGTCCACCTCAGCCTCAGGTGGACACAGTCTGGCAGAGGGAGACCCGTGTGATGGAAGATGCCCCCCAGCCCCTCCCACCCCGCCCAGCCCCCCACAGCCTCGCCCAGCCCCTCCAGCCTGGCCCAGCACCCAGCAGGGAGAGCCTCAACACCTTCTACCATCTGGGGGCTTCAACTTTGAGAGCTTGGTCTCTCCTGCCTGAGGATTCACTGAATTCTTCCTTCTTTGTTTCTTCTGCAGGAACTTCCGGAGCCTCCAACTAAGGCATGCCTGCAGCGTCTGAATAACGCCGGTGCCCATGGGGTTAATGAGGTTGAGGCAGAGAGGGGATGGGCAGACCCTGCTATCCCAGCCTTCCTCACTGCAGGCCTGGAGCACAGCGGGCCCATCCCCCCTGGAAGGCACTGGTTTGGTTTGGGGCACGCATGCCCACCGCAGCCCCAGCCTGGCCCACTGTCCACCCCAGTCCATCTGTCATAGGTGTATCTGAGAGCTCATGGTGTGCCCTAGGCAGTAAGTAAATACAAAGAGGTACTTATATAAAAACCTCCCCCCTTGGCATAACCTCAAGGGCCACAAGATGACAATGGGCCAGCATATCTTCTTGGAGGCCCTGTGTCTGCCTTGAACCAGGTCCCCAGCAGACAAAGAAACCCAGCAGAACTCAGCTTCTGACTCAGAGAACCACCTGCAGCCAAGTCAGCTGTACTTGGCCTGATCCACAGGCGTCACTGGCTCCCTGCTGCTCCTACTCTCCACCACGTCCACCCACCTTGAGTCTCATGGCCAGAGGAACTGAGGCAGAGACACCGTCTCACCCAAGTGGGTCCTGAGCAGGCCCCGTGGAGAGAGAAGCCCTAGCAGGGAGGCCAGGAGGTGACCATGGGGCAAACAGGCAAATGGCCTGTGGGCCATCCCTCCCTCCCCCTACGGTCCAGCCCTTCTAACTCTCCTGACATCCCCTCCTCACCACCTCCCCAGCATTCGCAAAGGAACTGGTGTTGTTCCACTTAGTACCAAAGAGCAAACATTTATTCAACAAACATTAAATACTTAGCACGTGAGAAACAAAACAGTAACTCCCTCGGTGATAAGAGCTGAAGTGTGCTGAGCTGGGCACCACGAGGAAAGAACTGAACCCCGGTCTGCCAGCCCCAACCAGGCTGCAGGAGGCACAGGGCACTTCCCAGGACACTAGAGGCCTGGGGCAGCTGAGGGGAACATTTGAGGGGCCCCCAGAGGGTCACAGGAGGGGTCTGCACGTGGGCTCCATGCTCTGACTCTGGCCTGGAGGTGGGTGGGCACTGGAGGGACAAACGGGAGCAGACCTAGAAGCCAGTATGCTGGTCAGGGTCAGAGCAGGCAGCCTTCAGCTTGAGAAACAAGGGAGTGAGGCTTTTAGGTGGGGAGCGAGGAGTAGGGACATTCAGGGAATGGGGAGGGGACGGATTTGGATGGTTTGTGTAGGCGAGAAGTAAATGAGGATTCAGGGAGCATAGGAACGTGTGTTGGAATCAGTAATTATCAGGATATGGAGCTGGGCTTTCATCCCACAGATAGGAGCAGTCAGAGATCCTTGGGAAAAGCAATTGCAGGAAGAAAATGGTCCCTGAAGCCAGTCAGTCTTTAGTGGAGGGGTGGGGCCTGCACTGGAGGAGGCAGTTGGGCCGGGGACAGCAGTCCAGGCCAAAGAGGTGGGGCCGGGAGGAAAGATGTGGCCAAGGTCGAAAGTGCAGACAAGGGAAGGAGAGGTCAGAGCAACTTTAAAACCAAGATCGAGGAACACAAAACTGGATTCATTAAGGACAATTTTACATTAAAGCTAATCTTATTCTGTATCATAATCTGTTAAGAGAAGGCAGACAAAAGAAAGGAAGACAGGGAGAGAGACAGCAGGGGTTAGAAAGACAGGGGGTACCCGAGGAGGGACCACAGGGCAGGAGCCCAAGAGGTGGGGGGACGGTGCCCACCCACTCAGCCAGGCTGTAGCCCCAGGTCCTCTGACCCCGGGAACATGGTGTGACTTATCCTCTGTACAGTTTTCTACCTTTTACTATTTTAGGTAAACTTGTCTTTTCTGGGCATAGAGGTTTTACATGCCTGTATTCATTTCCTAGGGCTGCTGTAACAAATTACCACAAACTGGAGACCTTAAAACAACTGAAATTCATCCTCTCCCAGTTTTGGATAAAGGTGTTGGCAGGACCCCACTCCCTCCAGATGCTCTAAGGAAGGATTTTTCTTTGATTCTTCCAGTTACTGGGGGCTCCAGACGTCCCTGGGTCATATCACCCCATCTCTGTCTTCATTGTAACATGGCTTCCCTCTGTGTTTCTCCTCTTCTGTCCCTTGTGAGGACACTTGTCACTGGATTTAGGGCCCACCCAGGTGTCCCAAGATGTTCTCATCTTAAGATCTTATTTACACCTGTGAAAACTCTTTTCCAAATAAGGTCACAATCACAGGCCTAGGTGTTGAAACATGGACATGTCTGGGAGGAGATGCACTATTCAACCCACAACAATGCAGAAAACTGAAGTATGAAGAAGAAAATGTCCACTTCCCCAGACCCCACCATCCCCAAAGGACTCTTATGGTCTTTAAGCATATTTCTTTTGCCTTTTTCCTATATATTGTAATGTAGGGGGAAAGGTCCGTGTGGAATTTTACATTACATATTTTGAATTGACTTTGGTAAGGCATAATTAACATACAATACAATGCACAGATCTTAAGTGCAGTTCTGTGAATTCTGGTGAATGTATGCACTCTGGCCACCATCCCATCAACATACAGAGGCTTCCCTCCCGTCCTCGGCAATGCTCTCCAGAACCCTGACCGGATTTTCCCATCACGCTTTTCCCTGAATACTGTTACAACCACCTCCCTAATCTTCGGACCTCATCCCACCTGATTGTTACATGCCACATAACACTCCATCATTCACTCACTCGACAGTTACTGAGTGCCAACCAAAAGCCAGGCACCATGCTCAATTCTGGGCTCAAGGATAACAAACACAGATACAATGTCTGCTCCCTTGTTGTGGCCAGAGGCACTAGGAGCTGACTCGTGTCTTTCTGCTTATAAACAAGGCTGTGAGAACATGTCAGTGCTTTTGTCCACTTCTGTTTTCTTCTCGATGGCTTATCGAAAGTAGAATGAACAGGTCTGAAGGTGTGCACTTTCTCAAGGACACTGGGAGACTTCTTCCCTGAAAATGGCATGGGACCAGATTGACCACACCCTCCAGCACAGAGTATAAGATGTAAAGACCTTGGGGCTCCTGGGGGGGTTCTGTCAGTGAAGCGTCTGCCTTCGGCTCAGGTCATGATCCCAGGGTCCTGGGATCAAGCCCCACATTGGGCCCCTTGCTCAGCTGGGGTCTGCTTTCCCTTCTCGTTGCTGCTCGCCCTGCTTGTGTTCCCTCTGTGTGTGTGTCAAATAAATAAAAAAATTTTTTAAAAGAGGTAAAGGCCTATTTGTTTTACTTTGCATTTCTTTGATTACTGGTGAGAACTTTTTTCCCATATACTTATTAGCCTTTGGGATTTTCACAGCTCTGAACCACCTGTTTATGACCTTGGCCCATTTATCTATTGGGAAGACTGTACTCAAGAGGAAAGTAACTTCGTTCCCCGGAAGGGAAACCACCTCTGGGCTGTGTCACCGAGGCGAAGCCGGTCACCGGCTTGGCCTGGGCTCCCTTCATCCCAGGCACCACCATCCCCAAAGGACTGGCCACCCTGGCTTCGTGCTGAGGAAACAGCACTTGGCTCTGTTTCTTGGGGGCCACCCACTGAGATCGTTCTTCCTGTAATAGCAACCTTGCGCACAAAGCGAACAAGGAGACTGGTGCAGATCCGCTGTCAGTATGATGATGTGAATGCTGAGAAGGGCACTGACTGAGCTGAAGGCCCAGCCTTTGGGTACCAAGACCCCTGGTTCCCAATCTTAGGACATAACAGCCACGTGGAGGCGGCGGCTGGACGGCAAGCGGCTGGCAGGGTCGGGCCCTCACCGCCCAGAGAACTGCAGATTGGAGAATCCACATGTTCAATAAACAGATGAGGAGTCAGATGTGAATGGGGAAAAGGAAGACAAGGGAGAGCCGCCCCTGGATCTAGTGTTGAGTTGGCGGAGGCAGCGGGCTGAGGCTGAGCCTGGTTCTCGCCCTTGGGCGCAGGACACCAGACACCCCACTTGCACAGCAGATCCCAGGCTCAAGGGCTGCCGCTGAGCCCAAGGGAGCGTCGCAGCTGCAATCCACCCCCAAACAGAGTGGATCTGGGCAGCCCCCTCTGACAGAGGCCAGAGTCATGGAAAGCAGTGAGTTTGGATACACCAGGGTAAGTGCACAGTGGGCCCTGAGAAAAGAGAGTGGTTAGAACCGGCCCCAGCCCACAGTGGTGCTCAATAAGTGTTAGCACTCAAGAGGGGGCTGGAGTCATTGGGGCCAGAATGGGAGGCTTGAAGGAGGTGGTAGCACTCTCAGGACCACCCTCTGACCTCTGCAGCACAGGGAGAAGGAGAGGGTGCCTGAGAGGCACACATCTCTGTGGGAGTCAGTGGGAATGCTGTGCCGAGATGGCCCCTCTGTGGGCTCTGTCCCGTTCACCCGCAACCCCCACCCCCATCACTCTCAAAGCTCCTGGTTCTTTCTTCCCCAGAACCTTCTATCACTAAGCTCATAGCCCACCCCTCCCCACATATCACAACCCATTCGAACGTAGGCTTAAAGAAGGTAGATGTTTTTCAAGGACATCTTTCCAGCACCTAGAACCTTCCTGACATGTAGTAGATGCTCAATAAATATTACTGAGCGAGTGAAGCACAAGGCAGGGAAGCTTGCCCTACAGGGTATCAGACCTATAATCAAGCTATAGAGATCAGGGTGGTGTGGCATGGCCAACAGGGCAGAACAGAGAGCCCAGAAGCAGCCCTGAGAGCAGACGGAAACCTGGCACGTGACAGAGCTCAAGTGCACATCAGTGAACGGTGCCAGGGAGCTGGTTATGCACATTAAAAAAGTGAAATTGGATCCCTATCTTAAACCAAACACAAAGAAGATTGCTTCCAGATGGATAAGCACTTGTATGTGAAAAGCAAGACTTTGAATATCTTTTCACATTTCAGCCCTGGAAGGATTGGTTAGGGCACGAAAGGGGAAATCATAAAGGGAAAAAGGCAGGAGGATTCCACTGGATTCCAACTAAGAACTTCATCAAAGACAAAAGGCAGGTCCCGAACTCGGAGAAAAATACCTGCAACCCACACAGACGAGGCAGGGTCCCCACAGAGAAACCACCAGGAATTGCTCAGGGGCCACAGGACACCCGCTCAAGGAGGCTAGAGGCTGGAGCAGGCCGAAGGGGGCTGGAAGACAGCACTTTCATTAATAACCAGGGACTAGAGATAAAACCACGGCGAGAGACCATGTTATACTCACCAGATCCACAGACAGGAATGGCCGGGAGTGCGCGGAGTGCAGTGTCCGTTCACACTGCCCGCCCCCCTGCCCCGTGTCAGTGGGTGGGAGCACAGGGGGCGTTCCAGTCTTCTTCAAACTCTATATGTATGGGGGAATGCACTATCTTGCATATATGACAACTTTTTAAGAAATAGAAATTTTCATTCTTCTGATCAAAGAAAAATGCGTTGAAAAACAGGATTCAGATCTCCAATCTCTGTAGATTTAAGGTATTTTATGTTCTGTTTTGCTTTTCTTAAAGATGAGGATTATCTTATTTATATATTTATTCTCAGTACTTGCTGCATGATAGAGACACTGAAAAGAATGGAGAATAAATTCCCCAAAAAGCCAAGGGTCTGAGGGGAGTGGAGGCTGGGACCCCACTGTCACCAGGTGTCTGAGGGGGCCTCTAACATAAGGGCAGATCTGGGTACCAAATGCTTGCAACATGGGTGGCTCCTGGGGATTGAGGGGGCTCTGGGAGTTTTGGGTAAGAAAGACATTTTCCTTAAGCAGCAGGGGTGGAGCCTTGGGGACATGTCAAGGATGGAGAGGAGCCAAGATTCCTCTTTGCAAATGAGGGGAGGGTGTTAAAAAACCTGCCCACCCCCTGCCCAGCGCAGAGGGTACCACCTGGACCCCATGGTTCCTGTTGCTCCTGGGGAGAGGACAAACTCCAGGGACCCTAGTTGGTGATTCTCCGAGAATAAGTCTTTGGACTGGGTCCCAAAGGCCCTAGAAGGCTCCTTCACACATCCTAAATCCTGGGACTCCCAGCGACATAGGGGCACAGGGGATCCCACTCTTGCCCCAGGGTAGAGACTCCTCCTGACCCTTTGGGGAGCAGAGTGGGTACAAGCCAGCAAAGGGTGAGGCCCATGGCTGACTTGTTGCAGGTACAGGAGTAGGAAGCCCACAGAGGGGGTATGGGGGAGTTGACAGAGACAGGGTGAGGATCGGGTCCTGCCAGGCCCACTGATGGCCCCACTCCCCACTGGAAGACCGTGGACACACATAGGCAGGGACCTGACAGGCACTGGGCTGCATCCAGCCTTGCCTCTCGTGGGCTTCTCCTTGACCCAGGCCTCGGTGGGCAGTGGCCCCCCACAGCCACAAAGCCATCCAGGTCAACATCCAGGGAAGTGGGCAGGACAAGCAGGATAGTCACGGGGTGTGGTGGAGGGGGAGGATGGGAAGTAGGGGAGAAGCAGCAGGGCAGCATGTCCCCTCCATGCCCACGGGTCTCCCAGGGCAGGGCCGCAGGCAGGTATGGGACCCCCACACCCTCCAGCCCCCAAGACTGAGGACAGGAGTGTAAGTTGCTGATGTAGCCCGACAACAGGGCCAGCCGCTCTCACGCATACTTGTGAAATGAGGTATTTAATAATTAAAGCAGGCACAGCCAGAATCAAGGGCATGAGAAGGGGTAAGAGGAAGAAGCAAACCCGAAGTTAACAAGAAGTGGTGAGAAAAGAGGGAACAGAGAAAGTGGGGGTGGGGCTGAACATCTGGGTTTCCAATTAGCCTTTGGTGGCAACACTTTGGGGGACGTGACAGTGACAATGAGCATAGTGCAGCTAGAAAAGGAGCCAACGGGATAATGAGCAAAATGTGTCTTGTAAACATAATGATTCGTTTTTAACATTTTAAAAGATCTCTTATTTTAGGTCCAATGGAGAAAAGCCTTTTTGATAGTGTCCTCCACATGGAAGGCATCAGGGGCATGAGGACAGAGTGCAGAAAAGCCACAGGATTAACTCAGCCAGCACCTGAGTCTGGGGCATCTGCCTCCTTCTCCCCACATGGACCTCAGCTTAACTCAGAGCGGCCAGGCCTCCTCTGTGGGGCACAGTCCCAACTGGGCCTTGGTCCCACCCTGAGACCGAGCGTGCTTTCCCACGTCCTATGGCCTTTGGGTGTTGGCGGTCCCCGGGGTGCAGCCCCTAGCAGTCCCTTGCTCTGGACTGGCCCCCTGAAAACACTTGTGCACTAGCCTCCTGGTCCCTTGCCCCTCAGCACACAGCTATCCAGCTGGATCTTTCCTCTTCCAGACGCTGGTGTCTCCTCATTTGGTCATCAGCTTCCGCCCATATTGCCAGCCCATGGGTACCTCCCTCACCCTCGCCTGATTCCCCTGCTGGGCCCAAGGGCACCCTCCCCAGTCACAGCCCCCGAAACATGTGCCTATTTCCTGAGCCAAACCCAATTGCTCTGACCATCCCCATCTGGGCCCCAAGTCACACTGACTTCAAGGTCGACCCTGCTGGTCTTGCTCTAATTTCCATGCCCCAAAGTGCATCCTGACACATCAGGGAGCTCCTTCCAGAACCTGGTGTCCTACCTGCCTACCCCTCCCCACTGTGTACCCTCTCCAGGGACCTGCTTGGAGCCTCACCACCCAATAAAAATTCATGCACACAAATTAGGCCAGACTTGCCTGGGTATAAGGAAAACCCAGTACCCGAGCTTCATCCGTTCTGCCATTTGTAAAGGCCTGGGGAGCCTGGCCCACCTCCTCCTTAACCCTCGCCGGCTCACCCTCCAAACAGCATCCACAATCCCCTCCTGTATTTGCAGCACCCCGATCCTCATCTGCTGGCTTCTCTCTCTCTCCTTTCCCATCTGACTGCTTCCCTCTTTACCTTTCTCAGCTGGAAGTTTCCTGACCTTGCTGAATAGCCAAACACCCTCTCAGATGCTTTCCTGGCAGAGCTTCCTGAGTCCCTCCTTCTGAAGTCCCTTCACCCAGAGTGGGCATTGGGGAGACATCCAGGACCAGGACAGAGTGTGTCCCCAGTCCCATGCCCAGAGGGACCAGGAGAGGAACATGGGACCAGCTGACCACACCAGGCCCCAAGCCTCCCGCAACCCAGTCCTCACCCGTGAGTCCAGGGAAAGCGTCCTGACCATCTGGATGTCCCAGGCCTGTCAGCCCTGCAGGTCAGCCCCACAGACACCTCCCCTCAACCCTCCAGGACCCAGGTTCCCAGCTGTGCACGGGAGGGCAGGACGCCCCCATCTCTAAGGTCAGCTGATGTCTGTCTGCACCCTTTGGTCTGTCCACCTTCCTGCACGAAGCCCCCAGTCAAAAGAGGATGGTGGCCTCATGGAGAGTGCAAGGCGGGGGGGGGGGGGGGGGGGGGGGGGGGGGGGGGGGGGGGG
>NW_023270494.1:67625-98901 GCF_011800145.1 Mirounga leonina
GGGCGGGGCGGCGGGTAGGGATGTTTGAACTTCATGTGGGGCTCTGCTCCCAAGTTTCCAACAATTTAAGGAATGTTGGAGGCCTGGGGTCAGAATGTAAACAAGGCTTCTCACAGAATCAGTAAACGGCAGGGTGTCCCTGATGCCTCTGACGACCGACCACCACGTGTGTGCCTTGTTGGTCTCAGGAAAACACAACCGCTTAGCTCTTACAAATGTGAAATTCGTGTCTTAAGCCAACAACTTTCAAGTTCCAGAAAAATTGCCTATTCATCATTTTTCTCATTGCGTTTCTCCTCTCCTTATGACATGGACCACCTCCGCTTCACAGCCTTGGTTGTCTGAGGGTCAACGACACCGCTGTGACTTGCTTCTCTGCCCTGGACAGGGTCAGCAGCTCCAGCCCCAGAGCAGGCAAGACTGGTGTCTGTCTCAGCCCAGAGGCAGAGAGAGAGCCCAGCTCGGGGCTTGAACTCCCGACCCCAAGACAGAGACCTGATCTGAGATCAAGAGTCAGAGGCCAACGGAGCCACCCAGGCGCCCCTAGACGGCTTCCACTTTTTTAGCATACTTACCTATTCGTCATCGAAAACCCTGACACAGGAAGGGAGCAGTGCCTGAGGGCTGATCCTGAAAGCTGAGTGCACGTGGGGCAGCTTGTCGCGGCTGCAGGTCCCAACGTTGCCCAGACGCCATCGCCCAGGCCAGGGGCAGAGACCATGGTGACTATCTTGTGTCACCTCCTGGCTGCAGCCGTCCCCACCTGCTCTTCTCAGGGAAACCCTCCCTTCTGTTGCCCCCCGGTGGAGGGGCGTGGGGTTGGGGTCTCAGAGGCTGTATCAGCCCATTTGGTGTGGAGCCCCCTGCACCTTTACCGGAGAAACTGCCCGAATCACAGTGCTGGGTTTGATGACGGAGAAGAAAGGGAGTGGAGTGGATTCTAGAACAAGGGCAATGGCTTCAGGGGAGACGAGCACTTAGGGTAGAGGTCTGCTGAGGAGGGCTCCATCCCTGTCCTTCAGGGAGGGGTTCCAGTGTGTCTGACGGCTCACGCCTGCACTTTCGGGCAGCGCTCTGTGCAGGGGCCCATGTCAGAGTGGAGGCCTGACTTCCTGTGCAAGCCCCCGGGGTGGGGCCACAACGTCCCGGTGCGAAAGGCGCCCTCCCAGGGAGGAAGGACTGAGCCGGCACCCTGTTCAGGGTGGCTGGACAGCCAACAGGCCACATCTGTCCTTGTGTGAGGGACACAGGGGAAGCTTGGCTTTGTCCCCCCGGGAGGAGAGCAGCCACATGAGCTGAGAGGGGAATGAGGCACTTGCCTGCTCTGCTGGGGTCCTGGAGCCCAGAGCAGGTGAGGCGCAGGGAAGGCAAGGGAACCAGACTGGCCCCCACGCGCAGCTGACCCCACCTGGGCCCACCCAGAAGGCGCCCCTGGGCTGCAGTGGGGCTCCAGGAGGGCAGGACTTGGACGGCTGGGATCAGTACCCCTCTGGGAGCATCACTTCAGCTTCGTGGGGCTCTGAGCGAGACTGGATGGAATGTAACAGCAGGTAAGAGCCCCAAATACTCCCAAAGCAGCTCTCCAAAGTCGGGGTACCTAAGAGCTCTGCTCCTGCCTCTTTCTGTCTCTGTCCTGCTCTAGATGTCAGGTGATCCTGATTCTTACCTGTGAGGTTTTGTCTGGATCCATGACGTAATCCGTGCACAGTAACAGCACCAAACCCAGCGGTCAAGAGGCTTCAGCCTGCATACTATAGCTTTTACTTTTTCATAGTTTATTATAATTAATTTATGAAGTTAATAGAAAACACTGTATGAGGGGCGCCTGGGTGGCTCAGTGGTTGAGCGTCTGCCTTTGGCTCCAGTCATGATCCCAGCGTTCTGGGATCGAGCCCCGCATCGGGCTCCCTGCTCAGCGGGAAGCCTGCTTCTCCCTCTCCCACTCCCCCTGCTTGTGTTCCCTCTCTCACTGTGTCTCCCTCTGTCAGATAAATAAATAAAATCTTAAAAAAAAAACCACTATATGAGACATTGAGTAGGTGGTGTGGAAACCAGGGATCTGGATGGGGGCTGAGGGATGGACACAAGACCAGTCTCCAGTCTCTGAGTCTGGGACGCTCGCCTGAGGAGCCAGCAAGCCTGCAAGGACATGACACCCTGGCTGTGCTCGGACAGCAACTGACATGCAAGCCGGAACCTGTGGGTAGCCAGCCTCCTCCCCTGTTCATACCCTCTCCTCCTCCTACCTCCGGAAGAGCCTTTGACCACCACTGCTCCAGACTCACTTCCCCGTCCAGCCGGCTGGTCCCAAGCCCAACACTGCCCAGTTCACCCATCTACCCCAGGGCCCCACCCCTGCCTGGGACCCTCCCCTCTACCCCAGGGCCCCACCCCTGCCTGGGACCCAACCCCTCACCCCAGGGCCCCACCTCTGCCTGGGACCCTCCCCTCCACCACAAAACTTCCTGGGGCCTGTCTGCGTGGGGTAGAGGTGAGGGCATATTTTGAACCCAGGCTCTGGGTAATAGTGTTTGTTGACTGAGTGGACAAGACCACCACAGGCAGCCCAGCTCCTTGGGACCCTCAGGAGGATCAGTGAGGTCCAGGTAGAGGGGAGTGAAGTTCTCCAGTCACATCAGAGGAGGGAGGAGAGAGTGGTTCCAGAATAGTGTCTGTGAGGCATTAGGCCCTTCAGCATCCCAGACTAATCTCTTGAGTTTGTTGGGCTCTGCCTCAACATTCTTAGGGGGTAAATCATCCAACAGAACATCGGTCACCAGGAGAAGTGCACCCTTGCTCGGGGTAACTACGACTACCCTCCAATTCCCCCTGTAAGTCCTTGGCTCTTCAACCACACAAGTAACAGAAGGGAAGTGTGAGTGAGGGATGGGCGGGGTGGGGCTTCCTGCCTTGGGCAGACCCTCCCCCTGCCCAGGCAAATCCCCACTCTGTCATCTGACCAAAACCCCACCACCACAGATGGAAACTTCCGGATCTTAAGCTTGGTGTGTTCCTTTTGAAGGAATTGTTATCACTCATTACCATGCACGTGGTATTTTGAGTTTGACTAAGTTCTAACTCCCTGATAACATAAAACTGAGACAAGATCAGTTGTTTTATTAAATGAAGTGCTGTAGCCATCCTTCTAACTTGAGTCACTATAGTTTCGTGTTTTACACGGGCTGACAGCGAAGCTACCACATGCCGGCATCACTGTTCTGACAGGAATCACAGCACATGTAGGACAGACAGGAGTCTGTGTTTATTAAACTTGTCTTTTCGGGAAGTAACTTATATTGAGTGATACGTTTCTGGAGAGATCTCCTCTCCACGCCGCAAGTGCTTGAAAGTCTCCATCCAAGTCTCTGTGGCCTGCAGGCTCCAGTCTCTGCGTTACCCTAGTGACACGTGCACGGCAGAGTTTCCCGTGAAGGCTTACAGGACCAGCTCGATGAGGAGAGCCTCCACTGACTTACAGCCTTGCTCTCACTGACCCCCCATGATCCAGACCCCCAGCCCCCTCAGTGGGCATCCCACAGCCTTGACTGAAGACCACAGGCAAACTTCAGACACCAGGGTGGACGGTTTGCCCGGGTTGCACTGTGAAGAGATGGTGCTTTTGGCCCCCGTGGCACATGTGAGTCCAACAGGGGACATGGGTTTGCCCTGTCCCGCCTGGACCTGTGCCCGTTCAGGTAGAAGGTGGGGGTGCAGAGAACTGCATGGCCCCCCACAGCTGCTGGAGGCCCACATACCTGCTCATCTAACCAATGTCAGAAGCCGGCTGGGGAAATGGGGCAGGGTGGGAGCACTTGTTGACTTTCTAGAGTCCCCTAGCAGAAGACAAACACCCCAAGCAGGAAAAGTGACGAGCCACTAACACATCCAAGGGGTTTGTTGACCATGAGTTGGGGAAAGGGAAGGAGAGAGACTCTTGAGAAGCACCAGAAGAAGAGGGACTTTGGAGAGAATGACGAGCCTCGCCTGCTCCACATTTTGCCCAGCATGGGCCCTGGTGAGCAGGGTGTGGGCCATAGAGGGCATGAGGAGAACAGGGTGAGGACTAGGGAGGGCCACGCGGACACTCCCCAGTGGCAGGAGATGGCAGGGCTGTCACCTGCACACCTCTGGGATAGAGCTACATGCAAGGTGGACTCAGAGAAACAAAAGCAGGTACTGACAAAACTTGATGCCACAAGCCACCTGCTCTAGGAATTAAACAAAACTGTGTGCACGCAGCTCATCCTGAATGAGTGTCAGTGATTCATGAACGCTTCTAAAACCCACGATGCCCCTCAACTCACTTGCGGAGCCTTGGGGACCCTGAGAAGCAGCACCAGCTCTGCCTCCAGGTGCTCAGAGCTCAGGTGGGCAGATAAGGACACAAATGTTCACTGCAAAAAAGACTGTTCGTGACAGGCGCTTGAGAAGGCAGAGTGGGCTGCCCAGAGGGTCAGGAAGGTCTCAGGTAGAGTGACACCTGAGCAGGAGGTATGTGCTCCCAGGTAAGCAACAGCAGGACATTCCCAGACAGGGAAGAGGCAAGGAGCACCCCCATTTCTGCCAAGCATTTGGCGCTGGGGAGGAGTGGGGAAGGACCAGGAACTTCATCTCGGTCAAAGACCGACCTAGCAAAACTCTAACCAAAAACTTGTTCCTCGCCAAGATGAGTATCTCGGCCAGTGGTGCCACGTGGCGCCCCTGTGAGCCCCAGATAACGTGGTAGTCCTCAAGATTTGAGCACATAGATAAGTCTTGGACATCTCGTCCTCTAGATGTCCCTGCTCAGCTCGCCCCAGGGAGGAAGAGGGAACACTGACAGGTGGTCCCAGAGGAGGCAATGGTGGGCAGAACCACCTGGCAACAGACCTTGAGGAGATACCAGCTCTCCAGACCTCGATGCACCAATCTGCAGAGTGGGGATGTGACAGGCACAAGGAGCCCACATCCCAGCATATGCCTTGCCAGATACATGGGACAGATCCCAGTCCAGAACACACCTACACACACGGGATACTGGGGCACGGGAAAGGTGCCACCCAGAGCAGGGTGAGAAACCACACTATCAATAGACAGCATTCAAAAAACCAGGCAACCACCGTAGATTAGGCATACACCTCCCCAGACACTAGCATGATCCTAAAAGGGCTGGAAATGTAAATAGTAAGGAGCAAGACCCTAATAGCCCTGGAAGAAAATACAGGAAAGCCTTTTACAGCCACAAAATCCAGAGACCATAAAAGAAAAGACCAAAGTTTCCCCTTAAAAACTCATGGCCAAACAACTAGCACACAAAGTGAAAAGACTACTCATCCCACAGCTGAAGGGCTGGTCCTTACACATGAGCTCTGGTCCATCAGTGAACAAACAGGCCACCAAAGAAGAAATGCATGTGCCGTTGACCATAGGAAATGCTTAAACTCATTCAGAAAAAGAGAGATGAGGGTGCCCGGGTGGCTCAGTCGTTACGCGTCTGCCTTCGGCTCAGGTCATGGTCCCGGGGTCCTGGGATCGAGCCCCGCATCGGGCTCCCTGCTCCGCGGGAAGCCTGCTTCTCCCTCTCCCGCTCCCCCTGCTTGTGTTCCCTCTCTCACTGTGTCTCCCTCTGTCAAATAAATAAATAAAATCTTTAAAAGAGAGAGAGAGAGAGAGAGATGAGCACCAAAGCTACACTGAGAAACTGTTATTTTTCCTATATCTGATTAGCAAAAGCCAAGAGTTGGGCCATGCTCTGCTGGGCAGGGCCGGGGCACCCACACTCGCAGCTGACGGCCACAGGAAGTGGCATGAACTCTGACCTGGCAATTCCACTTCTAACAATTTGTCAACCAGTGTAAAAACTAATGTTCACAAATGTATGTATGTTCAATTCTATTTACATCCTAAATGCATATCCAGGGGAAAACTGGTCAAATCCCTTATGCCAGGGACAAGCACCACCCTGGTGCAAAAAAGAATCTTAAGCTCTTTTTGCTCCAACATGAACAGATGCCCAAGAAACAACATTAACCTAAAAAGAAACATGCATCCTTTTTATTTTTAAGTTCTTTTTATTTAAATAATCTTTACGCTCAATGTGGGGCTTGATTCACAACCCTGAGAACAAGAGTCACATATTCCAAGGACTGAGCCAGCCAGGTGCCCCAAGAAACATGCACCTTTAACAGTGGGCTGTGTGTAGTGATTTCCTCCCAAAGGGAACAGGGTGGAAAGGGGAGAAAAGGGAACTCCACAGCAGAGACACCTGGCCTCCACTTGCTGGGGGGGCCTCAGGGGACTGGCCGTGACCTGAAGCTCCAGGCACCCTGTGCCATTGCCCACGTTCCTTTCCAATGACCCAGGTCCAAGAACCCAGCGTCTGAGGAGAGGGTCAGGAAGCTGGGCAAGAGCAGCTGAGCAGAGTGGACAGCAACAGGCCCAACACACAGGTACCCAGCATGCGCCCTTCATGGGTCCTCTCCTTGCTGGATGCTGGGATCTGGAAAACCACAGCATAGCGTCCTTGGAAAACTCTCACAACCATTGGTAAATTCTAATGCAACTCTGAGGCTTCGGAGGTGAAGGGACCCTCCCTCGACTCCCCCTCAGGTCTGGGATCTGCTCCTCTGCACTGTGGAACCTCTTCCCTAAAGGGGCCCAAGACGCAGCCTGCAAGGTTGTTGGGAAATTGGAGAAAGTCTCAGTTGATGGTGTCAGTCTTACAAGATGAGTAATACCACAGCTGGGGGTTAGTCAACGGTGACACTGAAGCTCATCACTAGGGGTGTCCACTTCCCAGAAACACGTGTTCAGCCAGCATATGGCCAGCTGGTTCTATTTAAGAGTGTCTCAGCAGTAACAGTAAGACCTAACAAATATGGGTCAAATGAACAAACGCTTCATACGGTTGTTCTGGAACCCTGGAAGGTGTCCAGGGCCTCGGTGGGCAGGTGTGGGACCACCCTTGGGAGGGTGACCCCCAGACCTCGCCCTTTCAGGGCAGCTGGGGCAGATGTGGTGGTATCACTGAGCAGAGACCCCTGCCCCCGAGAGCTGCAAGGGACAGTCTCACTGAGAGAGGTCTGGGGGCCAGAGTGACTGCCCCCAACAGGATCGTGGGCTTCTCCACCATGACGGAGGCCCGGCCCACCCCAGAGGGAAGTGGGCAGGCCACGACCCACCATGGAACAGCTTTCAGGAGCAGGCCCCTGAGCAAGCAATGAGAGGAGTGACAGGGTCTTGCCCGGGAGAGTCCCAGCAACCCTGTCATCACGGGCAGACCCTTGAAGGACACAGAGCACTTGCTGAGCGTCCTTCCCTCAGGCCTTTCCTCCCTCTGAGGCCAAGGGGTCTGCGAGGAACTTCCAGGCCTCCTGCCTGAACATGCCACGGACAAGCACCCACACTTGGGACCTGGCCACTGTCCACTGCTGGCCAGGGACACGGGGCAGAGCCACACGTCCCTGCCAGTGAGGGCTGGTGGCAGCCTCGGCGGGCAACACCCTTTATTCTGAGACGTCTTCCTCCCTCATTTTGTTCACTTCTCTTAAATGATGATAGTGGTAGTGTTTGCCATTGCTTGCTTTATTTTTAAATTTTTTTGGCAAAATTAAATGTCAATAAGTTTTACTCAGTCTTCAGGTTGTAGGGAGGACACTTAACTGGTCCATGAAATTCAAAGCCAAAGACTTGGTTTTCTGGATTTCTGGTTGAAGCTTGTTCCCCTCAGGGACCTGGATCTCATGTGTGCAGCTGTGAAGCAGACCCAGTGATAAGCCTAAAGCATAAATGTCTGAGAGCCAGGCTATTTCCATAGGAACCGATGCCCAGGCATCCATCAGAACCAGGGCAGTGCTACCTGGAAGAGAACAGATTCTAGGAAGCTGGCCACCTTCCACGAGGCTAGAACCCTCCACTTTCTTTTTACAAACCCCTGAAACAGTAAATCTCACTGTTTTGTGTTCCGAGAGATGAACTGGGGCGAGCCACAAACTTTATGGCTGCAGTCGTTCCTGGTCCTGAATTCCGACCCACATACTCCACCATCTGCTCTGAGTTCCTGGAGGTGACACGAGCTCCCAATGAAGGGCTCCCATGGAACCCTTGTCCATGGCAAGGGTTGTGGATAAGAGGACATGCATGCAGTCTGATGGCCATCAGCTTAGCTCTGAGACCTAGGGTCAGATGTGGGTGCGCGTCCAGCTGAATCACACAGCCCTGAGGGGCCCCAGCAACATCAGTCACTCCATCATCCTGCCCTCAGTTTCTGATCTGTGAAATGGGGACAAGGGGTTGTTTCGAGGAGTAGACCCTCCCTGGCCACACTGCCCAGGCCTGACTGTCCCCTGTAGCTACGGGGCTGACGTGTTGGCCAGAGCTACCTCAGTTATCCCCAGTGTCCACAGAGCATGGGGTGGAAAGTGGGAGCCTAAGGAGTTAATTTTGCATAAACAAATGAATCCATTTGGAGACCTAAGGAAGCCCTTCTCAAACTGCGCAGAATCTAGAATAAACCTTACTTACCGTTCACAGGGTGTGCAACCTCTAACCACAGCCCAAAACTCCTTGAAAGATGGAGCTTCCTGCAGGAGCCTCAGCCCACTTGCCCCTGAGTGCGAGGACTGAGATCAGATCGTGTGTGGCCCACTGGGTAGCCCCTGGCCCTCCCCTCTCATGTTCCACTGCAGGGTACCCTCCCCAGGCTGAGCTCAGCCCGGGCTCCACCTGCTGTGGGTGCTGGGGCGAGGGGTGCAGGCACAGACCTGGCTCTCCTGGTGTGGTCTGTGCTGCCCACCCCCCCCCAGATGTTTCCTGCTGATGCCTGCACATTTCTGCTTCAATGCAAAGCCTTCATGGCACTGAGCACAAGCTGGAAATATGCCGACACAGCCCGTGTATCTCACTGTGTAGCAATTTATTCCCTCAGCAAATTTCTAGCTAAGGCCTCCAGAGTCACCGAGACCAAGCTAGATTCAATTCTCCAAGGTCCTGGGCTGCCCGGAACCCAGGGGTGCGGCAGGAAAAGCGGCTGGGAGTGACGCATTGAGGGCTCAGGGGAGCCGTCTGCAAGCAAGTGGTCTGACCGCAGTCATTCAGATGTGAAATTGCCTTTTCACTGAAATATTCCTGGGCTTGTTCAGGAAGCCCAAGAGCTGCGGCTGGCTCTTCTCAGACTGCTCTTTCTGCAGCCTTGTCCCCGCACAGGTGGGAAGAAGCTGAAGGTCCTGTGCTGCTGGCTTTCTTCTGCTCTGGGCGTTGCAGGAGGGGAGAGCGTGCTGGCCACAGGCCCAGAAGAGGACACTGCCACAGTGGGGGTAGCCAGGGGAACCCAGAGAGGCAGGCGGGGCACTTGGTAGGCTGGCTCCCCTGAGTATGACCCCGATGGTCCCCAGCAGCTTCCGAATGGGGCCCACCTTCCTTGGACTTCCCCAAATTAGCTCCAGACTCACACCTGCCACCATCAGCTCTGCCTGGCTCACTGGCTGAACTCTGGTCAGCTGGTCTTCCTTGGCCTTGATCAAAACCCCCGGAGGCGTCACGCCTGCCCAAGCATGCCAGGGGCTCCACATCCCACCCACCTGAAGGCTGAGGTCTCTCCAGGAGTAGCACACCATTCCCCTTGGGCTCTGGGCCACTCCAGCCCCAGCCCCTGCCCCTAAAGCTCAGCACCTCAGCCAGACTGCTTCTCAGCCCCCACCCCGCATGTCTCAGTGAGAATCCCCCTACGTACCTCCCTTGTTTTCATCGACTACACAGTTTTCTCGTTTATCTGCCTCACAAACATGCACAGAACACTGGAACGTAAGCTCCATGGGGCATCAATGTTTGAATGTTTTTGTTATGGAAAATTTCCAACAAAAGTTGAGAAAACAGTGTCACAAACCCCACCATCCCCATTACCCAACTTCAATAATTACCAGCTTTCAGCCTGTCTCCTATCTATGCTCCCCTCCCTCCATGTGCTAGGGAGCAAATCCCACATATCACATAACTCGTCTGTAAATGCTGCTGAAGTCAGGACTTGTGAAGACTTTAAGCACAATACCATTATCACCTAAAAATTTAACAGCCTTTAAGTCAAAGGGTCAATGTCCAGAATTCCCAGGCGTCTCAATGCTCACAAGGTTTATAAGCAGCAATTTGTTAACACGTCTCAACTATATAAATAACACTCTCCTCCCTCTTTTTTCTTTTTCTTGCTGAAGGAGCTGGGCTGCTTGCCCTGCAGACTTCCCCATGCCCTGGCTTCTGCCGGCTGCCTGAGAGACCCCAGTCAGCTTTGTGTTTCGGCAAAAGCCTGTCCTCAGTGGGCTGTGGGCTTCCAGGCCTTGCCGCCCTCGAGCTGTCTGCTCCTGGATCTCCCTCCCTATAGGAAGCACCTTCTTATCAACTGTTTGGTTACAACTCACCCAGGAAGGGACCTGCTTTTCACTTTATTTGCCCATTTCTAGAAGAACGAGAACAGTGACATCTTCCAGAGGTGACTTGGGAACTTTTTTCCTTTTTGTTTTCTTGGATATTTAAGAACTCATGAAATGTAACTTATTTAACACGTTTCAGCCCATTTCTGTCCGTCTCTCTGATGGTCAGCCGGGGGCACCAACTGACCAGGACCCTGGAGGCAAGTCAGGAAGTTCAGGACTCTCCAGGAAGGCTGCAGGTGTGTGTCCCACACAGCTGGAACCCCGGATAACAGAAGGAGCCAACACACAAATCTGAATCCTATTTCTAGACAAGACTGCCCGGCCGCCTCCCAGCTTCTCCCTCTGCCAGTCCCGGGACCGGCCATCAGGGGCCCGCAGACCCTCTTCCATCCGGGTTAGCAATGCTTGGGCTACAACCTCAGCACGTCTTCGTCCCTTTCCTGCAGGTGCTGGTGTCCAGTCCCGTTTCTCTGGTTGCTACAGGGGTTTCCGCCCCAAGGGTCCACGGCTTCTAACCCTGGATCAAGCAAGCGCCGACACATTGCCCTCCCACGCCAGCCCCAATGCACACACTCCACACTCAGTGTCTCCAGGCTCCTGACATTCTTCTAAAAACACAACAAACAGTCCCTGGATCAGTGACTCTCCCTGGATGCTTTCACGAGGTGTCTACTGCCCTGGCATTCACTTCTCCCGCGGGCGCCACGATTCCATGTTCCTCCACCCTCCCCTCCTGGATCCTTCTTGATTCCTTCCTGGGCTCGGCCCTCCCGGAACCCTGGGGTGTGCTGGGGGCCATGTGGCTGCAGAAAGATCCCTTGCTTCTTTTCTTTCCTATTCCTGTCGACTCCTGTACTATCCATATTTGAAAGTGCCTGGCTGCCACCCTCACATGGTCAGGGACAGACCTGGCCCTCCCTCCTATTCCCATCCCCCTCCCCAAACAAAGCAAAATACCGTCTTCCCATCACCAGCCACACCACCTTGGACAAGGAGGCGCGCCTCGTCCGAGTCCTTACACCGTGTCGCCTGTTTCCTTTGTGGGAAGGCCACACACACTCAGAAAGAGAACCCTCCACCTCCTCTTTTAAATCCAAAATGGTCTAAGAGCTGGGATATATGGTACAGCTTTCAAGCATCCTCATCATTTTGGTTAAACAGCATGCCCCAACACACATGCATGCGCGTGGCTTCCTTATCTGCTGTCTGGTGGAGAGAGCTCCAAAGCTGGCCTGCACGCGGAAGCAGGCTTCCCCTGCCCCCAGAGTGAGGCTGCCCAGGCCGCGACAGCCCACCTGCACCCCCCCTCTGTGCTGTTTGCGTCACCCGTTCCTGTTTTCAGTTGCGGTTCTACCTGGACTCTGGTTCTGCAAAAGCTTCCTCTTCCTCTTTTCCTTCCCTTTTGACATCTGCCTCTCTCTTCTTTTTCAAACAGCTCCATTGAGAGAATTCACACACCGTAAAATCCACTCATCTGAAGTGTACAACTCAGTGGTCTCTAGTACGCTCACAGAGTGTGCACCCATCACCGCCATCTAACTTTAGAGCGTTTTCATCCCGCCAAAGGGAAACGCTGTACCACCAGCAACGCTCCCCAGCCCTCCCCCAGCCCTCCGCAACCTCGCATCTACTTTCCATCCCCGTGGATTCACCTGACCTGGACACGTCACACCAACAGAACCCCGCAGTATGTGGTCCTTTGCATCTGGCCTCTCCCACCCAGTACATTTTCAGGGTTCACCCACGTAGTCACGCCTGACAGCACCTCATTTCTTTGCTGAATAATTTTCCATGGTGTACATGGACCATATTTTGTCTACTTCACTACGGATGCACATTTGGGTTGCTCCTACTTTTTGGCAATTACAAATAGTGTTATGTACAAGTTTTTGTGTGGACATATGTTTTCATTTCTCTTGGGTTTTTGCCTAGGAGTGAAATGGCTGGGTTGTACATGAGTCTGTGTTTAATATTGTGAGGAACCACCAGGTTTCCACAGTGGCGCCAGCAGTGATGAGAGCTCCAGTCTTCTTGCTCACCGGCTTTGTTACTGTGTTACGGCCGTCCATGTGGTTTCCTGTCTGTGTTACAACCGTCCACCTGGTTTACTGTCTGTCTGTGTTACGGCCATCCACGTGGTTTAGTGTCTGTCTGTGTTACAGCCGTCCACATGGTTTGGTGTCTGTGTTACGGCGGTCCACGTGGTTTGGTGCCTGTCTGTGTTATAATCCACGTGGTTTGGTGTCTGTCTGTGTCACGGCCGTCCACGTGGTTTGGTGTCTGTGTTACAGCCGTCCACATGGTTTGGTGTCTGTGTTACGGCGGTCCACGTGGTTTGGTGCCTGTCTGTGTTATAATCCACGTGGTTTGGTGTCTGTGTCACGGCCGTCCACGTGGTTTGGTGTCTGTGTTACAGCCGTCCACATGGTTTGGTGTCTGTGTTACGGCGGTCCACGTGGTTTGGTGCCTGTCTGTATTACGGCCGTCCACGTGGTGAGCACCCACTCTCGGGTGTGCTCCTCTCTTCCGGTGCTTTCTCTCCTCACTGACCTGTGCTCGGCTCTCCTGGGGCCTCCTCTGAGGGGCTTCCCCCTCAGCAGACCTGAGCGTCTCTGCTTCTCTGACTTTCTGCCCGGCTCCTCTATACTCTTTCTCCCCTTCTTAATCTGGGGCCTAGGGGCACTTTCTGCCAGTCCTAGGGCCTCCACACAACCACAAACTTTTTCTGATTTCTTTATTAAAATAATTAGGCATAAATAGTAGGAGCATGCTTTTATATCAAATGCACTGTGATGGGTCACCCACACAAGCATGAATGAAGGTTAATGTCACCCGTATGGACCAGCACAGGTGCGCGGAGATGTGAGAGGTTTGCAAGGGCACAGCTTACTCCCCCCAACCCTGCTTGCCTGAATCCAGACTTGATGAACACCGTCTCTTAGCACAGCTGGGAGGACAGACACAGTGAAGAGAAGTCCTGGACATGAACTATTCCAGGCCCACTGCCTTACACTACTGCCTCCAGCCCTTACATCCTTGCTGTCGTGAGGCTTCTCTGATTCTTCACTGGCTCTTGGTCATCATGCTCATTCCATGCCTGACAACCTCCTACATGCCCCCATTTCCACCAGAACAAAACCCAAACCTCCGTGCCAGGTCTGTCAGCGAGCTGTTACTGCAGAACAAGACAGTGACTTACAACAATAATGAACGTTTACTAGCCTCACAGTTTCCATAGGTCAGGAATTTGGGATCTCAAGCCTCTTGTGAGGGTTAGGGTTGTACTGTCAGTCCAGGCTGTGACTGGGGTGGGGGATCCCCAGCCTGAGGCTACTGTTGGTGGGAGGCCTCGGTCCAACCCAATATGAGCCTCCCACAGCTACTTGAGCCTCCTACGACATGGCAGCTGATCCAAGAGGCAGGCAGAAGCTGCCCTTTCTCTGACCTAGCCCTAGCGGGCACATAACACCACATTCCACTCACTGGGATCGGATCACTAAGCTTAGCCCATATCCCGGGGATGAGAATTAGGTTCCACTTTTCAGAGGGAGTGGTGTCAATGTACAAAAATGTTCTAAAACCATGATCCCAGTCCTCACAGCCTGTCCCAGCCCAGCCTCCCCATTGCTTAAGGAGACTAACAAGGAACATTTGCATGTTGAAGTTTCTGACAAGTCCTGCAAGTACGAAATCCGTTCAGTTTTGTTCAGTCCCTATGAGCACATGGAAGACATGGAGCCACACATCAAGGGCCAGGGTTCTGTAGACAGTAGTTGAAGAAGCAGATGGCAAGCACTTCAGGGGCAGAGCTGACACTGTAGATGCAGAAGCTCCTGATAAATATCTACGGAGTCAACACGGCCTCCACAAGATGTTTCTTTCCCTCTGCGCATGTAAGTCACATTGTAAATGGGGAGTGTCTTGTAGCAGAGATTCCAGGCCTCTCTTACACCAAGTCACATCGCCAGGTTTTCGTAGCCAGCTCTGACCCAGGTGTCACACAGGGCTTCCAAGAGAACATATACCCACCTGCAGGCCCTTCCTGATTCCTCTTCCCTATTGTTTACGTCCTCTGTGGGCCAGAGCCACGTGGGCAGATACCCACATCCAGGGTGAGGCTGTAAGACAACTCACCATTGTAGCTCCTCAACCTTGGGCACTAGGAAAAGTGAGCTATCTTGCCAAGCGGTGCCAAGTGTGTTGGCCTTTCTGCTTAGTGAGCTAATTTCCAGGCTGTGAGTCCTAAGTTTCTCTTTGTCACTCCTTTGGCATCATCCCATGACTTTCAAATGCTTTGGTCTCAATCTTTCAAGTCTAAGCCATCATTCCAGAAGACCCATTGCCCACCAGACCAGGCCTGTTCCAGACAGCACCCCATGTCTGTGCAGGCCTTGACAGCGCTTTTACTATTTATCTGTGTTGACATTCTCCCAGCCTGTCTTCTTTGGGACAAGCCCTCAGTCCTGCCCAGGGTGACAACCATGACATCTGGAACCCCAGGATTACCCCCAGGGATGGCTGTGGCCTCCTAGAGAGAGTACCCACTCGATGCTGTCCTCTCTGCAGCATGCAGATTTGGGGCATGAGGCTGGTGGAAGGAAGGCCCTTCAGGATTGCTGTAGGGCTGGTGCAGGAACCTTCAGCTTCCATAGGAGACGGTGTCCATCCCGGAGTGTGAGTGGTGCTGTTTCCAGCCAATTCCCCCCAGTCGGCGTGGGAAGCCCCCAGCCAGGGCCCAGTGAGAGCTGGGGTCAGCAGTCCTGCTGTTTGCCTGTCGTAGCCTTTTCTCAGGCTTGCTGCCTTCTTTTTTTTACATTTGGTCAAACAATCCTCTGCCCCATCACAGTCTTCTTGGTGTTTGCCCACTGGGGCTGCCTGTCAGCTGTAAGAGGGCCAACAAAGCCGCCTGGCCCCGTGAGGCCATGATCGTCCAGGGGTCCCGGCTGGCCCCTGCATCACACACTCATTCTTCACCCGCCTTTAATTTACTTCTGACACCAGGAGTCTGAAGTCTCTGGCCTCAGCCACCCTGTGGGTCCAGCTCCACGGCAACCCCAAACAGGTCGCTCAAACTAATGAGGAGTCTGGAGTGGCATCAGGAGGGGTCGCTGCCGTGGAGACAGCCCGCGGTCACCCAGTTACCACGGCACTGGGCAGAGTCCTGGGGTCGTCTGCAGGAGGCTTGCATCGTCTGGAAATACCCTGCTTGCTAAACTGTCTGTCTTGTTGGCATAGAAGCTCTGGACTGAGCCCCTTGGCTGGCTCTGCAGCCTCTGTCCAGCCTCACTGGATGTCCCCTGAGCATGACTATCCTACTGTGGAGCTGCTGGTGCGGGACAAGATCCTGCTATGTCCTCCCTGCCTATAGTGCCCACCCCCAGCCAGCTCCTGAGGACAGCACCTGCTGTGCACATTTGTGGCCCTCTCGGCACCCAGCCCCCTACAAAGACACCTTCAAACAAGGAGGGAGAGTGGCATAAAAGAAGGCGGAGTGATGTGATGGAAGTCTACTGCATGCCATACTCAGCTCCCTGAGGAGGAGGTGTCTTTACTAGAAGCCCAGAGAGGCCAGGCAACTTGTTTAAAGTCAAACAGCCTGTGAATGGCAGCCCAGAGGTGAGCTAGGGACCAGCCTTTCTAAATTACTGTCCTCATGGAGAGTGTTTACGGAGGGCAGACGTTCACCTTGAGAACAGAACCTGCCAGGGGTCCTCACCACTTCCACGTGAGGGGTGTCAAGTCTCTGAGACCTGCTGGGACAGATGCCAGCAGCACCAGGCAATGCAACCCCAGCTCTGCTGGCCTTGGAGCAGGTTGGCTGTCCTCTACCCTGCCCCACCTGGTCAAGATGCCATTTAGAATCAAAGATGCTGCATCTTAGGGAGCATCCCACTGGAAAAAAGTATTTGGGTGCAAAGGCTTCAGGGACGCTTTGTGGCCTGTTGGAGCTATGTCCAGCCTCTGTCACCATTGGAACTTTGGCAGTTTATCACTGAGAAGGGACAGAGCATGGGAACCATGCCAGGGCCTTTTCACCCTTGAACTTCTAGTCAGTTCATAACACAGCTCATGACCCTGAAAGCTGTCCTCACCATTGGGAAGAAGAGAATTTCCAAAGCTGAAAAGATTTTCTTTACCACTCTCATATGTTTTCTGATTTTTAATTTCACTGTACAAAAACTGAATGGGGTCTCAGGTCCAGGATAGCCCAGCCCTGAGTGCAACTTGGATAAACTCACTGAAATGCAGATCCTTGAGTTGGCCTAAGGCTCCAGGCTCCTACAAAAGACACTAGGCTCCTACCTGTATTCAAACCTCAGCTGCTCAGATGTTCAAATTGCATCCAACTGGCCCCCCAGGGTCCCAGAAAACCAGCGTTGAAGGGCTTGGATGAATGCAAGGAGGCCAAGTCGGACCCTGGCCACCATCTCAGTAGGAGGCCGTTTCCGATGAGCACACACCACCTGTCCCAAGCTCCTTAGGGAGGAAAGGGTGGTCTGGAGAAAATTGCTGCAAGGAATTGGGGGAGGCTCTAATTGAGGAGGGTACTCTTCTGTTTTGCTCTCTCTTCCCTCCTCTAGCCCCCTCTGCGAGTCATGACACAAAAGAAATGTGAGTTTTCAGGTCAGAACTCACAAGAGTGTGACGTGTCATCTACAAAGCCATTTTGCAGAGTCTTGCTGAAGCCTGCCAGTGTGCGCGTCTCTGGAGCAATACAAGGCTGAGTGCACAGCCCTTCAGGACAGAGCCATTGGCTATTGGTGGCCTTTCACTGCACCTGCTGCTCATGCCTGTCACTGGACACTGCAACACCAGAGTGCCAAGAGTCCCCAGCACTCATCAACTCCTCCTTTCCAAGCTGAAGGGACTCTCCTCCCATGGTAGGGTCACAGAGAGTCCTGGGCTCCTTGTGGACAACATCTGCGGAGGAGGAGGAGAAAAAGTCTCATGTGCTCGCAGGGCGATGGGGTCTCTAGTTCAGGGACTGCATGGAGAGAGTTGCATTCTCTACCAGTACTGTTGGGAATGTTGTGAGCATCATCTTATAAATAACACAGTTGCTTATAATCGGTTGTTAAACATCTGAAACGCAGTCTGCCAGGTGCTGAAATCCAGCTTAGCCTAAGTATCTGACCTCCAGCTTAGCCAAGACTTGTGAACTCAACCTGTTCAGGCTCAAACCAGCTGGCCACAGGGAAATGCCACAATGGTTTGGCAACCGACCAGCTTCCAGTTTGGCTAAGCGTGCACCCTGCTGCCTGTTTCGGAGGTGAAACCCTATTCCCATAAGTCTGTGCAATCCAAAGGAGAAGAGGGAGCTGGAGGGATATTTGGCTCTCAAGCTGGATTATTTTTGCTCTGAGGGAAAGGGACTGGGAGTCCCAGACTCTTCTAGAACTCTACAGAAGGCTCCATACAGGGATTGAAATATCACCCTATGTTTATCAACAGGGGCTCCAAGTTCTTGTATCATCGCAGCCAGTAGCAAGGCAGTGAAATGGTTCTCACCATTTGAATTTGCAAGCTCAGAACAAAAGTTCTGATTCCTCCTGGGTACCTGGCCTGCAACAGAACAGATGGCCATCAGATGGGTGGGGCTGCAGGGCTTGGTTTTGTGGCTCAAACAGCGAAGACTCCCAAAGTTAGAGGCCATCCCCTAAAAACATAAACCAAGCCCCCCACACGACCTCCTGAAGGAGAACTTTTGCCTCTGGGATATGGGGCAGTGGATGCCCTGAGCTCTCCTTAGGCTCTGGAAGTGACTCAGGCCCACCCCCAGCTCTGACCTGTATGGTCCCCTCCCCTTTCCAAGCCTGACTACATTCCTATCTCTTCCAAAGACCTTGGAGGCAGCCCTAATCCACTTGGCCCTCCCATGACCCCCACCCCACCCTTCAGACTTAATCACGTCCCATCAGGGTACATCTGGACGATTTCCCTGGGTGGTCATTTGAGTCAGAGCACTGTTAGTTCTGCCTATGCCTCTCACAAGTCAGCTCCAGGTGGGAGGGCAGAGTGCCAGACAAGGCACCTGCAAGGGTGGGCACTCCAACAAGAGTGCAATCGAACGGACATGGCTTTGTAACTCAAATAGAGCTGTTTATGAAAACAACGTAGCATAACTTTTAGAAATGAAACCTAGGAAATATTACAAGAAGATGCCTAATCATAGCTCCATACCTTTCTCACTGTCTCAGCTCCTCCTCCCTCCTGGTTCCACCTCATCTCATCCTGGCTCCGCCTCCTCCCATCGTGGTTCCGCCTCCTCCCATCCTAGTTCCACCTCTTTCCTTCCTGATTCCACCCCCTCCTCTCCTGGCTCCGCCTCCTCCCATCGTGGTTCCACCTCCTCCCATCCTGACCTTGTCCCCGCTTGTCCTGGCTCTGCCTCCTCCTATCTTGGCTCCACCTCTTCTTGTCTTTGCCCCGCCTACCCCCAGCATGGCCCCACCTCCTTCCTTCCTGGCTCCACCTCTTCTTGTATTAGTCCCGCCCTCCCATCCTGACTCCACCCCCTCTTGTCCTGGCTCCGCCTCCTCCCATCCTGACTCCACCCCCTCTTGTCCTGGCTCCGCCTCCTCCCGTCCTGGGTCCACCTCTTGGGAGGGTCAGTGCCGGCAGGGAAGGGGCATTTTCCAGTGTCACAACCTAAGCCTGTGGTTCTTTCTAGTGTCCAGTAAACAAAGGAGAGGTGTGCAGCCCTGGGGGGCTTGGGTGCTCTGGCCTCAGAGAACTCTGCAAACAGCTTTTCTTTTTAATTGAGCTAAAATCCACATATAAAATTAACTTTTAACCATTTAAAAGTGTACAATTCACAGTATTGTGCAACCATCACCTCTTTCTAGTTCCAAAACATTGTCATCACCCAAAAGGAAAGCCTGTACCCATCAGCACTCATGCCTCCCCAGCCCCCACTCCCCAGCCCCAGGCAGCCACTGGCCTGCTTCTGTCTCTAGACTTCCCTGCTCATGTGGCCTTTTGTGTCTGGCTTCTTCCACTTAACAGCGTATTCTCTAGGTTCACCGTGCTATGACAGGTAGCAGTGTGCCACGCCTTCTTAGGGCCAAGCCGTGCTCCATCCTATGGAAGCCCCATCTTTTGTTTATGGGAGCAGCTGGTTTCACACTGGGACCTGGGCCGGGCGGGCCGTGGCCCACCTGTTCCGCTCTGCTCTGCCTGCATGTCTGGCCCCACAGGGAGGGAGCAGGGTCTGGATGCTGGAGCAGCCAGGGAGGGTCTGACCCTTAGGGTCCGGGCATCAGACTTTCATCATTTTGCTGTGTAGCCACTGGCCACTCTGCTGAGGGGTGTGATTCATCTTGAGAGAGGCGAGCTGCTGTCTGGTGCTCATGATGATGCTATGGAGACCACTAGCTCTCAGTCGTGGAATGGACTAGAATCTGTCCTTGGTTGTGTCCTTGGCCTGCTGATGAATAAAGGACAAAAAAATGGACATTTAATCTGTCTGTGTGGGAAAAATAATCAGAGCAGAATCTTCCTAAAATAAGTGCACAAACACTAACACCTTGAAGAAAAAAAAACTTTGGAGGCTCTTCTAGACCCGTGGCTTCCAAGTGTGACTCACGTGACATGTGCATGTCCCGGGTACTGCCTCAGCAGCCAGGGAGAAGGCTGGAGAAGGCATTTCCTCCCAGGAGCATAAGCAGACACTGGGGTCACACACCCTCCCTGGCCGCCCGTCCAAGAGCCGTGTGCAGGGACCACGTGCCTCAGGCTCTGGAGCCTTCACCTCCTCCCCGAAAACCCTGCCACACTCCTAGGTCTTAGACGGACATTGGCCTGGACCAGCCCCCTCTCAAGAAACAGGCAGCCCCTTCTCAAGGAGAATGAACCTCTGTTTCACCCCTAACTAGCTTCTCCCTCTGTAAGAACCTCAGACACCCTGCAGACGGCCTTTGTGGGGGTCATGCTGCCCACGGGTGGGGGAGTTGCATTTGATGTCGCCCTGAGCTGCATGAATAGCTTTTTATGGTCCCCCCACGCTGGACTCAGCCAGAATGTCAAATGGTAATTAGCAGCAGACCTGGCTCTGTCCCTGGTGATATGATCATCAGACTTCTTGGGTTTCAAAGTGAGCAGCCGACTTGAAACGGCAGCAGATTGGCCTCCATGATGGGCCTGGTGGGGTCTGAACAGTCTGGGGCCCAGGATGCCCAGAGCTGGGGCAACCAGGAGGGGAGAGGAGGCCCCTCGTGTGGAGCAAGCAAGGCTGAAGGGGTGCCATGGGGCCCTCGGGATCTGGAAGTGACCAGTGTGATGCCTCCGGGCCCTCAGTCTGGTTATGACCCGAGCCCTCACCTGCTCTCAGTGGCCTGTCACACAGCACCCCCCTCCCCCTGCAGCCCTCCACCCTCCCAGGCTGGCCGGGGGGGCAGGGACTCTGTGTGTGTTCCTCTGGTTCTAGTTTCCTTGTTATTAAATTAGAAGTGTCAGGGGCACAGGCTCAAGTCCCTGCTCAGGCAGAGGCTATGGTCATGATGTGGAAGAGGCTTTGGCAGAAAAGAAGCCAGGGCCGCACTCCGCTGGGTGCGTGGGGGAGAGCAGGCTCTGCCTGCATGCGTGGTGAAGGTGGATGCGACCTGAGCCCATGTTCTCACCCCTCCCTCTCTAGACCCTTCCTGTAGACCAGGAAAGGGCTTTGCCTCTCAGAAGTGTTGCTACAGGTCCTGACCCCCTTGGGGACTCAGAGTACAAGACCCCACCAGCAACCCCCCATGGGAGCCAGCAGGTTGGGGCCACATCCCTCTCCCTTGGGCACCAAGGGCTGACACTCTGGGGTTTGTGGGAAGGAAAGGATGAGGAAAGCAAGATGTTCACAGTGGTGTTATTTATAATTCAAGGAAAAGAGGACTTTTAAGCCCTAAATGTCCATCAATTGTATTGGCAAGATAAAATCCTATGCAACCATTAGCCTTCATCCATGGTCATGGAAATCTGTTTGCAAGACATTAAATTTTAGGGGCCCCAGGGTGGTGCAGTTGGTTAAGCATCTTTCTCTTGATGTCAGCTCAGGTCATGATCTCAGGGTCGTGAGATCGAGCCCTGAATCGGGCTCCACACTGGGCATGGAGTCTGCTTAAGATTCTCTCTCCTCCCTCTGCCCCTCCCACTCTTACTCTCTCTCCCTCTCTAAAATAAATAGATAAATCTTTTAAAAAAGAAATTAATTTTCAAAGATCAATCCAGATAACAGTATATATACTGTGATCCTAACTTTGAAAAGCCTGAAAACATATCTATATGTGTATACAAGTAGAGAAAATCATCTACACCAAAAGATTAAAATAGATCATTCCTGGGTCATGAACAATGGGTACTTTGATTAGTAGGAGAACAATAGTCATTTTGTGATTTTAAAAGCCAAGCTCCTCAAAATCTATTCTCAAAAATGGGTTCAGGAGGAGTCCCAAACCCCCTAACGCAGGGCAGGCCAAGCCATGCCCCCCGGAGACTCACAGGCCAGAGTCAGGTCCCAGCCACTCCCAGGAGGCCTATCATGGGCGTGGGGAGAGGAGACCCTCCGAGGGTCCGCACAGGTTCCTCCAGAGTGCCTGTGGCTCTGGCAGCTCTCAGGGCTCTCAGGGCTCTCAGGGCTGGGTCTGGACTCCCTGGCTCCCCATCCCCACCCTTGGGCTTCTCCCCAGAGCCCCTGCTGCCCCCGTCCTGTCCAGCTTCAAAGCACAACTTGTTTTCCTGCTGGATTAGACTTTGGGAAACTTTTTGAATGCCTGGCCATTTCTACTTCAACACTCTACCTGGCCACACTTCTGTCAATTAGGAGAAGAAAGGGAATTTAATCCCCACCGAGAACTCACTGCCCCGAGTGTGCGGACCCCAAAGAAACAAACATGGTGCATGTATGTGGTCAAGCCATGCGGTGGGGGTCCGAGGCCCTGGACCCTGGCCTATGGCTCTAGAGAACAAGGGAAGCCCTGGATTTGACTGACCAGCAAGAGGCTCCTTCTCCCACAGGTCCCGGCTCAGCAGCAGAGTTTGCCTTCTTGCTCTCAGACAGCAGAGAAGCTCCCAGGTAAGGAGAGGAAACCCCAGCAGTCGTCTCTCTGTCAGGTGGGTCTGTGGGCCCAGAGGCGGCGTGTCCCCACAGAGGAACGGGGTTTGCAGTCCCAGCACCTGGACTGACAGGACGGACTGCTCACTTATTTGTTGTCAGAGAAAAGAAACTTGGACTCGGGGTGGTAAGGCTAGGGCCTCCAGCTGACCCTCCAGAGATGAAGGCTTAAGGGCCCTGGCACAGCTCTAGCTCTCCCAAATCCTGAGTCCGTGGTATTCAGCAGGAAAAGAGAACACTTTGGAAGAGAGTAAATGTGTGTTGCTTTGTTTTGAACGAAATAATATGCAGTTTTAGCACACCCTCTCCACAGCACCATTTTTCAGTGTGGAAACCGCCCGCGTGTCCATCAGTGGGTGGATGGATGAACAAAATGTGGAACATAATTCAGCGGAATATGACTCAGCTGTAAAAAGGAGGAAGTTCTGACGCACAGTACGATGTGGGTGGACACTGAGGCCACGATGGAGAGGAAGGCAGCCGGCCACAAAAGGACGCACCCTGCATGGCTCCACTCCCGTGAGGCCCCAAGAGGGGTCACAGCCCTGGAGACAGCGGGTCGATGGTACACACCAGGGCAGGGGGAGGGGTGGGGACCTGGTGTTTAATGGGGACGGTTTCCATTTTACAAGACAAAGAACCTGGAGACGGACGGTGGCGGCTGCACGGCAAGGCCAGCAAACTGTGCACTTAAACGTGGTGAAAACGGTCAATTTTATGTTTTGTGTATTTGACCGCAATGGAAATTGTAAAATATAGACATGGCCCCAGTTATGTGAGTGCGTGCACACACATACAGGAACATACGGCTTAAGCAATTCTGGAAGAAACGCACCCGAAGGTTAATGGTTGCCGGCTCGGGGCCGAACTACCGCTGCTCTCCTTGCTTTGCTGTGACTTCCAAGTCTTCTAAAAGGGGCAGGCGGCACTTTCACAGAGGAACCGAAGTTCTGCGATCCACATCTCCTCCCAACTGGGCCTGCCTCGCTGCCCTTTCGGCCTGCTCCACACAATGGGGTCATTCAGCCACTCTGCCCGCGCACGGCCCGCACACACTATGCTTCCCTCTGCCATCAATCAGCCTGGTGCTGAGCACCGCCCTGGGCCACCACCTCCTTCCCCCTGCCCCCCGCGGGGCTGCCACAGGCCTACGTATCACGCCCACCCAGTGCCCTGGAGGGCAGTGACCGAATCAAGGCGGTGCTGGGGCCCATCCTGAGACTTTCATCTCCTGAAGGGACAGCCGCTTGGCCAGCTGTGGCAATTTGCTGTTGCCTCGGCTCTCAGTAAGGCAAACAGAATCGGTGGCATCCATGGGCTTTATTACGCATATTCCCCAAACGCACAATTATCTTTCTACAAGGCACATTCTTGGTGTCTTGCCATGCTTCTGTGCCAGAACCCCAGACCATCCTCCTGCATTCCTGGACCGTGACACCACCCCACCGCAGCCTGCTGCCCTTGGCCTGATGTGTACGGAGCTGCCCACTGCACCCAGCCAGGCTTTGGGCAGGATGGGCACTCAGGCGGGGACAGAAGCCGCAGGGGCAAGGAGGGGCCCTGTCCACCACCGGTTGGAGACTCCAGAGCCCAGCCTTGACCCTTCCCACCTATGGCAAAACCAGGCCCCATGGTGGTCACTGTCCCGAGGGCCCTGGGGTGACCACCCTATTTCCTGTTCTGCAGAAGGCCCCACTAGGCCTGGGGTCTGAGGGCAGCCGGCAGGACTGAGGAGGGCCCCTCCTCCTGCCTCTGAGCTCTGTTGTGAGTGTCCGTCCAGGGGCTCTGTGCTGGAAGCCAGAAGGGTAAAAATGTACTCCCCTTCAGTCTGCCACAGCCGGTGGATCAGGGACCTCTGGGCCAAAAGGCTGTCAGGACCAGCTGTGTGGCCTTGGGCTGGTGGCACACCCCTCTGGACGTGGCTTCTTCTCTCATCAAACGAGGGTGACGATAGTGCATGTCTCCTTGGCTGGTTGTGCTGCAGACGGATTGTGGGTCCCCAGCGTGCACCCAGCATGACAGCAGTTCACGCAGAGATCCTCTCTGCACAAACGAAGCTCCAGTGGTCAAGGGGTCTGGTCTGTCCCGCTGGGGGAGAAGAGGACTACCCCCCTCAACGCCCCGGCATGCGGGAGCATGCAGCCCCAGGCCCTCCTCAAAGCCCCTGCTTGCGGGAGCATGCAGCCCCAGGCCCGCACCCCCAGGCTCCCATGCTGGCCTCGTCCTCCGTCCAGAACACACCAGCTCGGTCACTAAATTTTCTGTCCAGAACTTCCCTAGGAAGCAAGAGAAGGGTCACATGGATTTGGGGTGCCCAGAACCCTTGCTTCACCAAGGTGCAGTTTGTCTCACCAGGAGGGGTTATGGCTCATTTTTCTTCCTTTTATTTTTCAGTTTCTGACCTTTGCAATTTTTCTCTCACAGCAGGTTTTCATGTGTGGTTTGAGATGTGTGTTCTCAGCATCTCCCTATGCCCTCTCCTTAGCACCTCTTCCTCTACTCTCGTCAGCCTGGCCCAGGCACTGCCCCCAACACTCAAGCCATGCCCCCACTTCTGCTTGGGCTGCCCACCATCCCACCTTCCATCTTACTGCCTGACACTGCTCACCCTCTGTCTGGGGCCTCTCCTCACACAGTTGACACCACGTGGAGCATTCTTCATTCTCTGTGGGGCTCCCTGGAGGGGCAACAGGTGATAGCAAAGGAAGAAAACCGGGGCGAGTGAGAAATTTCATCTCACACTCTCCAGGCCTCCCCTCCTTTCTGACTTGGACATCTTTCATCACCTACCATAGGACCCTGAGTCTTCTGAGCCCTGCCCACAGGAGGAGCCCCTAGGAAAAGCCCCAGGAGGAGCTCCAAAGAGCACAGTGACAGAAGGCAGAGGGGACTGGAAGCAGCAAGCATTCAAGGAGGGGAGGATGTGGCCACCGAGCCCCCTTTAGGCTCTCTTAGCTGTAGACCCTGGGCGAAGTACTCATCCTTCAGTGGTTTCCATTTCGGCCAACATTCCTGTGGCTGTGACCCTGGGCCAGCAGTCAGTCATGCTCCCAGTTGGCCAGGTCCCTCCACAAGGGCCTTGTGTCCTGTGCCTGGTCCACAAAGTGCCTCGTGCTGGGCCTCAGACATCACTGCTCAGATGAGAGAGTAGGAGGTTATGCCTCCCTGCTGCACAGCATCTGGGTGTCTGGGGGTCGACCCATCTCCTGTGCCCCCACCATGCATCGGGGGTCATCGTGTCTCCTGTGCCCCCCTATGCCTGGACCTTCAGAGGCTGCCCCACCTGGACCAGGGCACCCCCCTCTGTGATCTGCAGCCAGCACACGTGGAGGCCCCTCTGGAGGGTGGGGGGCCATTGCCAGTGTCCAGCTGCCAAGAAAAACAAGACAACAGCAGAGCTCACCTCCCCGGCTCTGCACCCGGCCTCCCCTGAAGGGCCAGGCACACGTAGAACAGGAAGCAGTGCCTCTGATAGCCAGACCTGCTCACCCACAACTCGCAGGCCACTATCACCAGCAACTGCCAGCTAAACCCCTCATTTCAATTTCAACCTCTTCTGCATGGGTGGAGGCAGAAACACGTCTCCTGGGAGCCCGGGCCCTGGAAAAGTACTTCCAACTGGGGACTGGAAGGAGCGGCTGGCCAAGGGCTCCCCTGACTCTTCCTCCCGCCCTTGGCTCAGGAGAGGCGCCAACTCTCACCTCATGGTGCGGAGTTTTATAAGCTCATAACCCGAAGACGCTAATGGCTCACACATGTGCAGTCAGCATGTGTCCTGCCTCTTTCCTTTGACTCCACGTCAAATGCTAATATAGGTGGGTATTTGGTGGCCAGGAGCTGGAGAGGGATAGCTGTCCCCTCTGCACACCTAGTAGGGGGCAGGGGACAGAGGTCACATGGTTTTTATTAAGGATGGTTCCTTCATGTGGCCACAGAGGGGTCTGCTGCCCTGAGGACCGACTGGGGGAAGTCGTAGGACCTTTCCCTGTTTTCTTTTGCAAAGGCTGCCTTCCCAGACCCCCAGAAACCAGCGCTCCTGGGAGACCCAGAGGGCAAACAGAAGAGACTGCCTGGGACCCAAGTGACCAATGCTGAGCCCAGCTCCAGCCCACAGAAAGTGGGGAGACTGAAGCACAGATGGGCAGGGCTTCCCGGGCCATGAACAGCACCACAGGCAGAGCCTACCCTCCCCAGGCACCAGCTCCCTCAGGTGTGGGCACTGCTTGGCTCCACTTGGGGTCCTTCCGGAGAGGCCAGGGTGGGTGAAGGAGCTCCTGGAGGGGCACAGCCCTGAGGAGACCCCTAGCTCCACTGGAGGCAGCCAGGCCGGGGATTTCCTCCCTCCACATGCTGAGGGAGGACCAGCCACAGTTGTCCCCAGCAGGACTTATGAAGCCTGGACCCTGCTCTGGACTTGGCATCTGTACATGGCCCCCAAGCCCACGAGAGACCCCTGGATAGGCTTCAGGTACAGCACGTGTTTGTGCTCCGCTGAAGCTGGGTGTGTGGCCACGTTGAAAAGGGGACCGCACAGTTCTCAGGGTGGGGGATTTCATCATCACCCCAGGGAGCCACAGGTGTAGGACCTCGCAGGCCCTCCACCAGTCCGAATACTCCCCCAGCAGGCCTCCCGGGCTCCCTGGTGCTTGCATGGCACATCAGTGACATAAGGCCCAGAGTCACACCCAGACCACCCCCAACAGGGATGGTCCTTTTATGTCGCGGCCCTGGTCCATCCTCAACACTGTCCCTCAGCGGCACAGGCAAAGACCACACCACATGGTGGTCACATCAGGCCACCTCCCTGGGGGCTGCAGCTGACATTGCCCAGGGGTGGCCCGACACACCACTGGGCCGCTGTCCACTTGCCTTGGAAGTCCCCTTCTCTCTCTCTGGCTGCTCTGGCTGGATGAGCACCCACTACTGGAGCCCCTTGAGCTGGCCAGGCCTGGAGACTGGATCTGAACTGCCGATCACATGGGAAAACCTTCACAGAAACCCAGCCAGCCAAGGAGACACGTGGATACAAACAATGTTGCAGAAGAAAAATGGCAGCCTCACTGAAGTCTTTGTATTTGGAGTGGCCATGGTGTCTGCAGGGGAAGCCCTGGGCAGGAGGGAAGGACACCCACCCCACACCTCTCGCCTCCCCATGTGTGTTTATTCTCCAATTCTTTGTTATCCACACGAAGGCATAAGTGCCTGATGAAAGTTTAAGCCATAGATGTTTCTCAGGACCTCCTGAGGGCCTGGAGCCAGCCATGCCAGGGGACCTCTCATACCGTGGGGTGCAAGGCCAGCCCAGAGAGCCCTAAGTGTGAGGCTGGCCGGCAGGCTCCTCTGGGAGCTGTCCTGAGGCCAATGTGGCTTCATCCACCCCTCACCTTTGTTGGCATGAACTAGCCCATCCTAACTGGAGTGTGATGGAAATGCCGGGGTCCAGACCACCCATCCCCCACCAAGGCTGCACCACCACAGATCTACCCCTTTGACCTGGGCCTTCACACGATCACACTGCCAGGCACTGGAGGAGATGGGGACACTGAACCCGTGGGACAACCAGCCGAGGAGGTGGGGGAAGGGGGAAGAGAGAGAGCAGCAGGCCCCCAAAGGAAGGCCGTGGGGTCCCAGGACGAAGCTTGGTGTGACCCCAGCCAGACCTCATCCCCATCCAGCCATCCCCACTACCCCAGCTCCTGGGCCTAGATCAGGCCACAGAGAGGATTTTTGTCAGGTGGCTTCACCTCTGACAGGTACCACAAGAGGGCAGTCCTCAGCCCGCCCACCCCCCCCACCTCGCTGGAGACCCCTCCAAGGGGTAGGCACCGACCAGCAACCCCAGGTCCCCCAGCCCAGCGGCAAGCCAGATGAGCAGAACTGAGAACTGCAGACTCCTGCTTTGGAGGGCCAGATAAGACCCTCAGAGAGCTGGGACCAGGGCCCCTTCTCAGCCACCACACACCCTGCGGGGTCAGAACCACAGCAGGCCCTGCATAAGACAAGAAGGAGGAGCCCAGCCCAGGATCAGGGGAAGCGGAACCAGGGTGGGATTTCACTAAGCAGCAGTTGAAGCCAAAGGGCAAGGAGGAGGCCGTCCTGAAGTGTGGGGTCCCCAACCTAAGTCCCTGTGGGTGGAGCCTCGCACACAAGGAGCCCTTGAGGAGGTCACCAGTGGCTGTGTCTGTGTGGCCTCTGGAAGCCAGGAGCGGTCAGGACAGAGGGTACTTCCTTCCACCTGCGTGTGGGTTCCTGAGGTGGTTGGAGATGATGCTGTTGGACAGGGGCCTGACCGGGCCCTGTCCCAACACCCTCTCCCTCTTCACGAGTTCTTCTCAGAGGGTCCTCCAGGGCCCCCTCCCGCCCCAGATGCAACGGCCCTTGCCAGTCTTCCTGCCCTGACTCACCTCAGACCCCAGTCGCTGTCCCAGTGACCGCGGGGGCCTCACGGCCAGAGGAGCCACGCAGCCCATAGGTGGACATGCTGACTTGTGGCCAAATACCAGGTCTCTTGCCTATTTTTACACCATCTGTATTCTCATTTCCCTCTGTTTTCAATAGACCTCCTTTTTGGACATTTTAGTCCACTCAGCAGTGCTAAAAGGAGAAAGCAAGGGGCGTTTGCTCTTTCTGAGCTGGAGCTGGGCAGAGGGCCCTGTGCTCTGGGCCAGGGCTGGCAGGGGCTTGGGGGCCACGAGGACCCCTCTCTCTGGGGCCCTTGGTGCAGAGGAGCACAGAGGACTCGGCCAGGGGATCTGACACTCGGAGCCTGGAGGCCCCTGGGGGCTGGGGTGTGGGAGACGACACCGGACATGCACAGAATCACAGACACACGGGCACAGACTCCTTGATGCCCACCACCTTTCTGGCACAGAGGCCCTATTTCTCTGCTTTCCCCTCCTTACCCCTCACACAGAGCCTTCAGGGGTGTTTTGTTTTTTGTTTTTTTAGCATTTTTTCTTCTTGTCCCTGATCGAATTGATGACTAGGAAGTATGTGGCTTGGTAAGCAAAATGCTTCTGAAGACGGAATTCCAAAGCCCCCGGCAGCCGTGACCTCACCGCAGGGATATGCACCAAACCACGGCTGTTTTTGTAAATCGCCACCCGCCCGGGGGCAGCGCACAATGGCCAGTGTTGACACTGAATTCCGCACGTTCTCAACGGCCCCCACCCTCACGTGGCTCCTGCATGGGGTGCTGCGGTCCCTGAACAGCCCAGTTTCCACCCCTTGAAGTCCCTCACAGCCCGGTGTTGTCACATGTCTGTCCTCCACCCCCAGGCCAGATCTGCTCCCCTCTCTCCCCTGGGACTGAGGAGCTGGCCCCAGCCCAGGTGGTTCTTCAGTAGGCAACAGGACGCAAGCGTCTACTTTGTGCCAGGCCCCACCTGCTGCACTGGGAACAGAGGCCCTGCCCTCCTCCCAAGACTCAGAGCATACACATCCCACATCTAGGGTTGACATTGTCCTGGTGGGAAGGTACCTGGCAGGCCGGGAGAGGGGGAGGGGTGTTCATGGCACCAGGGCTTTGGCAGCTATCCCTCCCCTGGAGGACTCCCAGAACCCCTCGGTTCTGCTTCCCTTGGCCTGTGCTCGGGGCTGACCCCACAGGTACACACTTCCTGTTCGCTTCTCCTCATAGCACTCCACCACCTGCCATCTGGAGCGGAGTCTGCAAGCAGGCAGCGCCCCTGGGGTGCCACACACAGTAGGCCTTCACCCAGCATGCATCCAAAGGGATGTCAGTTCAGAACTCCAGGGTCTCAGAGTTCCCCTGGGATGTCCCTAGTTGCGACTACACAAAGCAGCTGGAGAAGGGGCAGCATGACTGATCTCACTGATTAATGTGGTTCCCAGTCACATGACACCTAGAACCACTGCCTATGCAGAAGGCTGCCCCACATTTTACCCTAACAGCCTAGCCGGGCCAGTTCCCACCACACAGGCCTAAACTGAACAGTTTAATCAATTAGTAAGATGGACGCCTCGTGTCAGCTGCAGCTCTAATGAGGGGGTCCCAGCCCCCACCCGTGGGACACACCAGCCTTCTCCCTGGGCCCCTCACCAGGGCCAGACTCGGCCCCTGTCTTCCCCAGGAGGGGGGTCTGGGAACCTGGCCCTCAGCCCCAGCTGGACACTCAGCCATGGGGTGCCAGGCCCTCCCTGCAGCCGGCTTTCCTTCCAGAACCCAAGTGGCAGAGCCAGCAAGGGCTGGCGGGCTTATGCAACCATCTCTGCTTATGGACCAGGACGAGGACACGGTGCTCCTGAGGACACTGGACGTGACCCGGTGGGAGGGAGGTCACAGGGACCCTGGGTCGGTGAGCCAGGACTCCCGCCCCTGGCCAACTTCCTCAGCCTTGCACGAACATGCACACCCACAGACACATACAGTCTGGGGTGGGGGGATGTTCATTCCCAAAGCACTGGCACAGGGAAGCACAGCCAGGGTCAAGGCCCGTCCTGCAGACTCAGGCCTGGGGCCGCCCTCTACTCTGTCCAGGTGGAGGGTCAGGGTCAGGGTCAGTTTGAGTGCAGGTGTACGTGTTCAAGCACGGCGTGCATGTGTGAGAGTGTTGCGCTAGCACATGTGTGTTTGCACGAGCACGTGTGTATGCAAGCATATGTGTGGGCACGTGTACATTTGAGAGAGTACTATGTGAGAATATTTGTGTGAGTGTGAGCATGTGTGGGCGAGTGCAAGCAAGCACGTGTGTGCCAGTACATGTGCACGTGTGAGCGTGTGTGCGTAAGTACATGTATGTGTGGGAGCACATGTGCAAGC
>NW_023270494.1:98911-104392 GCF_011800145.1 Mirounga leonina
TGGGCCAGTACATGTGCACGTGTGAGCATGTGTGCAAGCGTGTGTGCATAAGTACATGTATGTGTGGGAGCACATGTGCAAGCGTGTCTGTGGGAGCACGTCTGTGGGGGCCAGCACATGTGCACGTGTGAGCATGTGTGTGCGAGCACATGTATGTGGGGGCCAGCACATGTGTGCGTGTTTGAGCGTGTGTGTGCAAGCACATGCATGTTGAGAGTATGGTGTGTGCAAGCATGTGTGTGAGCACGTGTACATTTGAGTGTGCATGTGTGCGAGCATGCGTGTAGCACGTGTGTATGTGTCTCTCGGGGTTCCACTTTCTCTGCCTCCATTTTGCCCCCTCCCACTGTCCGAAGTGGGAGTGACCTGCTCCCTCTCTGCCACAGCCTTACCTGAGTGGCTTTGGACACAACCACACCAGCTATGTGTGTCCTGACAATTGCCAGCCTGTCTGGAGATAAAGATCCTTCTTCTCAGCATGAGGAGACCCACCCCCCGAGGTCAGCCAGGAGCCTGGACATTTCAAAGCCTGGCTTTGGTGAATGGGAAAGACCGGCCGGAAATAAAGCAAACCTTAGCCTGGCCTGATGTCCTCTGACTTTCTTTCTAAAAAGAGATAGGGCTGCAGGTCACTGGCTTCAGACACTGGTCCCGCCAATAATCTGGTACATCCTTTCGGTACCACATGTTCTGGGGTGAAAACCTGCCAGGGGGCCCACATGCAAGGGCCCAGGCAGCCTTCTCACCCTGTGAGCCCCGACATGCCCTGACTCAGTGGGCAGACCCACAGCACGCCACGGCCCACAGCCCCCACACCCTGGGGTATGTGAAGGACGTGACTCAGGAGAAAGCCACTAAACAGGGCGGGCAGGCTTTGCCCCCTATAGAGGCTCCAGGGAGGGCACACATGCAGAACACAGACCACACTCCCCAGCATGCACCCATCTCCACACATGGCCCTTTATCCATGAAGGGGTTGTCTGCTCAGGTGGACAGTGGCCCCGCCTGGGGGTCTGAGATACAAAGACTATGGCACTGACACTTCCACCTCGTCCTCAAAAGCACGGAGGGCCATGGGGGCCAGGGGTGCAGGCTGTCCTCACCCCGCCCACGCCCTGGGGACAGACCTGCAGTGGAACCCTCGCCCAGCCTCCTGGGTCCTGAGCATAGCAGACGGAGGGACGGGAGGAGGGCCCTCCTCTCCTTCCTTAATGGGTGATGGGGATGAAGGCCTGAGAGGCTACCAGAGGGGCCCTGTTGGAAAAGTCTCATCAGCATTTGGTGTACGTTGGGGCGGGGGATGCGGTGTTTGGGAAAAGTCCTGGGCAGAGCTCCCCAGCGGCCCTTCTGAGTAGAGCTCTCCGCGGGAGGGGAACGGAGTGTTGACTCTGAGCCCCAGTGTCCTCACTCTGGGGGGAGCACCACAGGAGCAAAACCAGCCGAGATCACAGCAAGGACCACCCTTTATGGGCCAGCGAGGCACATCAGGGCTGTGCCCGCACCTGCCCCAGTGTGGGGGCTCTGGCCAGGCCTTCTCCCTCCACTGGACACCTTCTGGACACGTCTGTGTTAGGTGCCAATGGGCAGAGCCCTGGCAGCCTGGGCATGGCCGAAATGCAAGGCAGGTGGGGCACCTCAGGGTGACAGGCAAGGTCCTGTCATCCAGCCACAGACGAAGAGGATAGGGGGGTGGTCAGCACATCTGGGGTGTGTCCTGCAGACCAGGGAGAGTAACAGGAAGGCCCAGGAGCCTTTCAACACAGGTAGGAACCATGACGTACCACCAGGAAGAGAGTCTCGGGCACTGGAGGGGGCGGCCACAGGTGGGCTAGGGCGGGGGGCCGGGGTCAGAGGCTGGTGACCAGTGAGTGCCAGAGGACCCCGCCCTCATGTCCGGATGGAGAAGGTGACTTAAGACAGGTGGGCGCAGGTGTGGACTGGCACAAGCTTCCCGCAGAGCTGACACCACACCTGGAAGCAGGCAGCTCCCGGCAGGGAGGGAGCAGGTGAGTTGGCCAAGAGGAAGAACTACCTGAGACAAGGGGAGGGGCCCAGAGAGACAGACAGAGACAGAGGGAAAGACAGCGAGCCGGGAGGGGTAGGGAAAGGGCACAATCCCCCAGAGATCAGTCAGAGAAACCACACCTGCCCCGTACTCCCCACCCACGTGGAGTCTTATTTCTGACTTGGAGATTTTGATAAAAGTTAGGAGGCTGTTTTCCAAAAATGCAAGTGGACATACAACAGCATCTTACACACAATTTTAGGGGAGTCACGCACACCTGGTGCACCTGGGACCGCAGGTAAGAAGGTATATGGTCTATTTTCCCCCATAGCCACTGTAACAAACCACAAACTTATCATGGCTTAAAACAACCCAAGTTTATTATCACACAGCTCTGCAGGCTTCAGTCCCACAAGACACACTGGCCCGAGGTCCAGGTGTGGTCCAGGTGTGGGCCGGGCAGGTTCCCTCTAGAGGCTCCAGGGGGAAACCAGATTCCTCACAGCCGGCAGCTTCAGGCCAAGTCCTTCTCAGGCTTAGTCTCCTGGTTCTCTCTCTTCTGCGTCCCTCTCCCACTTTTAAGGACGCCTGATGACATTAGGCCAGCAGATGATCCAGAGGATCCAGATAATCTCCCCATCTTATCAGCAATGTTAACTCTATCTATGGCTTTAATTCCACTTTGCCATGTGAGGGAGCATAGCTGTAGATTGCAGGGATTAGGATGAGGACATCTTTGGAGGCCATTGTTCTGTTGACCACCACCGGTAAAGGATTTAATCAGATGACAGAAAAGATAGGAGCACATACATGGAAATAGGGCCCATCCAACAAGGAATCAAAGAAATACAAATTGCCAACCCAAGACCCTGTTCCTCAGTCTCATGGGCCAAACGACAGGAGGGAGAAGGCAGGAGGGATTTGCTGAAAACTTTGTAAACGTCACCTGGTGCTCTGTCCCTTCCCCTGGCCTCCTGCCCCTCCTACCCTGGGGCTGTGCACACACCTTTGCCCCCTCAGACTCCTGCCTTCCCAAGGCCCTGCCGCAAGGACCAGAGTCGAAACTGCAGTTCCGCTGCCCCACCCACCCAGCTCTCCACCCCCTTGGCATTGGCAGCCACCTCACACGAGCATGACTCACAGCCACCCACTCCTCTGGAGGGCAGGGTCCCGGAGCCGGAGCTGGAAGGGCAGCCCTGCGGTGCAGCTGACTCAAGGCTCCATCCTCACCCAGAGCTGGCAGGGTGTGCCAGGCCAGCCAGCCTGGTCTGGGCTGTCTGCTGGGGGCCCACGCCTGGAGGTCGAGCTCACCACCAGAGGCCAGGGCAGGGACACCTGCACATGGCAGTCTTGAGGTTCCCCTGAGTGGGCCACCTGGGCAGACCCCAGTGGATTATGCAACCCCACAACTACAGTCTGTCCCACCTCAGCTTCTCCAGACAGGTACCCCGATGCCCGAAACTAAGCCCAGGGCTTGACCAGAGGCCCCCGCTGGAGGCCACAGCGTCAGCCTGACTCCCCAAGCAGCCAAGATGGGGCGGGTGGCTCTTGAGCATTGGAGTGCCAGGGCCTGAGTCCTTGGGGAGCCCAAGCCAGCAGGAGGACAGGTCTGAGGCTGTCCCTGTGTGTCCCATCTGGGATGGCAGAGGAGTGAAGGAGAAAACACTCAGGCACGCAGGGTAGTCTGTAAACACAAGAGCGTGCTGCCCACAGACATCGTGGCCCGCAGAGCAGCTCCGAAAGCATCTGTTTTTCTTGATCTTGGGGTCACTGGACAGGCCCAGACCTGGGCTCCCGCCACTAGCATGTTCGAGAAAAGTGCTAAGAAAGGGTGTCCAATGCCACTGGGGCCAAGAGAGTAAGGGTGTCCCCTGGGGCCTGTTAGGTGGAAGAGACACTATGGAGGCATGCCGCGGTCCTGGCTGACCCGTGGCGGGGGGTCTGGGACGTGTGGCTCTCTGGGGAAACACACAGGAGGAGGTGAAGGCTCCCTACAAGTCTAGCAGTGGAAGGAAGAAGACAGAGGAGCAAACAGAGCCTTTGTTGTACTGGGAGGCCCTGGCTTCTTCTCAGAGCAAGACCACACAACGGCAAGGGAGACACTGGGGGAGAAGCTTCGCAGGGGGAAGGCAGGCCTGGGTCACACCTCCCCTTCAATCTCTGGACAGAGCCGAAGAAGGGTGTCCATGGCTCTGTCCCACACAGTGACCAGGACTGACCACAGCCAAGACAGAGACACTGGGCAGCAGAACCACCCTCTGGAGACCCTCCAAGTGCCTTGCCTGGCCCCTCAGGGCTCCCTGGTGTGGGGACTTCCCCGAGGATGGGTGTGGGAGAGCAGGAATTCTGTGACAGAGCAGGCTGGGGCACATAGTGGCCTCAGATGTCCACAGGAGGCTCTGGGCAGCTCTCAGAGATGGCGACCCTTCCAGCCCCTTCAACCACCAAGCAGCCTTAGATGGCTAGGGGCTGCTCCAGGGGCTGCTTTCCAGCTCACATGCCATGGAAAGCGAGGGTCGTGTGTGCTGGCACCAGGCACCCATCTATAGGGCTGGAACCTCAGCACCAAACCCCACCCTCTCCCCCCACACCAGTGCCATCCTCGGAACAAAGGCAGACCCCAGGGGAGTATACTTCCCCACCCGCTGTCCCTGTTCTCCCTCCAGACTCCCACCAAGAAGACTTCTCCCCCAGGCCAGCTCTCACCAGCTGCCACGGCACCTCTTTGTAAAAAGCTCAAGCCTCACGTGGAGTGGAAGCTACTGTCCACCCCTGACATCAGCACGTGGGCTCACGTCCCCAGCTCCTCCCAGCGTCCCTGTACTGACAGAAGGAAGAATGCCAGCCCTGAAACCGAAACCCAAACCTGACATTCTGGTTCTGCAGCATCTGCATGCCCTGCAGCCTCCTCCCGTGTCAGAGTCAACACCCAGAAAACCCCAAAGCGTGAACCCAGCAGCAGGGTCGCTGTAGCCCTGGCACATCTGCTCGTGGCATAAACATCGCAATTACTAGCTACGGTAGGACCTGTTCCCATCACCAACCCTGCTGCTTCAGGTGATCACCCTGCTTCTTGCTGTGCAGGTGTGGAGCACCTGCTTCTTGTTCTGACCTGCAGGAGCCCACAGACCTGAGCCAGCATGTGCCTGAGCTCGGGCATGCCTGAGCCAGGCCACACTTACCTGAGGCACGGTACACCTGATGCAGGACACTCATGAGCCCGGCCACATCAACCTGATGCAGGACACTCATGAGCCAGGCCACACCTACACGATGCAGGACACACGAGCCAGGCCACACCTACACGATGCAGGACACTCATGAGCCAGGCCACATAAACCTGATGCAGGGCACTCATGAGCCAGGCCACATCAACCTGATGCAGGGCACTCATGAGCCAGGCCACATCAACCTGATGCAGGGCACTCATGAGCCAGGCCACATCAACCTGATGCAGGGCACTCGTGAGCCAGGCC
>NW_023270494.1:104402-104684 GCF_011800145.1 Mirounga leonina
ACATCAACCTGATGCAGGGCACTCGTGAGCCAGGCCACATCAACCTGTTGCAGGACACTCGTGAGCCAGGCCACATCAACCTGAAGAAGGACAGTCATGAGCCAGGCCACATCAACCTGATGCAGGACACTCATGAGCCAGGCCACATCAACCTGATGCAGGGCACTCATGAGCCAGGCCACACCTACACGATGCAGGACACTCATGAGCGAGGCCACATCAACCTGATGCAGGACACTCGTGAGCCAGGCCACATCAACCTGATGCAGGGCACTCGTGAGC
>NW_023270494.1:104694-112667 GCF_011800145.1 Mirounga leonina
CCTGATGCAGGGCACTCGTGAGCCAGGCCACATCAACCTGATGCAGGACACTCGTGAGCCAGGCCACATCAACCTGATGCAGGACACTCATGAGCCAGGCCACATCAACCTGATGCAGAGCACACCTGAGCCAGGCCACACCTGAGCTAGTACACGGCACCTACCTGTGGCCACACAGTGTGCCTGAGTCTTGGGTGCAGCTGGTACGGTGCTCACTGAGCAGTGTCCTCTCCCAGAGCCCCCTTCAGTCTCAGCAGCGGCTTGGGAGAAATCACCTGATTCATAGATGTGGATGCAGGCTTTGGTCTGATTACTTGACACCTCAGTGACCCCTAGAGTGGGGTGAATAGTGTCCTCCCAAATTCCCATCTACTTAAAACCTGTGACCGTGAACTTATTTGAAAATAGGGTCTTTGCAGGTGGAATCAATTACAATGAGGTTATACTGGCCCTAATCCTGTAACTGGTGTCCGTATAGGAGGAGGGATTTGAATACAGACACACAGAGGGGAGAAGGAGGCGGAGCCTGGAATAATGCTTCTACAGGCCAAGGACTGTCGGCGGCTACCAGAAGCTGGAAGAGATGGAAAACCTCCTCCCCTAGAGCCTTCAGAGGGAGCCTGGGCCTGCCCACACCTTGATTTTGTACTCTGGCCTCCAGAATGACGAGAACGTATGTTGTTTAAGCCCCCAGTCTGTGGTCATTCGTTACAGCAGCTGCTGGGTACTTGCTCATCCGTGAGGGTGTGGAGGTCACTGGCCCAGTGCAGACCAGCCCCCCACTGTCCAGACTTGCCGTGGGCTGGGGCATTTGGGGGAAGCTGGAGTCAAAGGGCAGGATCTGGGTTAACAGGAAGGGGAGGGCAGATGCTAAAGGGGACAGAGGTGGAAGGAGGAGGTGCAGTCTGGCTAAGGCCAAGCAGTGTTTTCTGAAGCATGACAGTCACAGCCACACTTATAGTTGGGCCCAGAGCGAAAGGCCCAGAGCAACAGGGCCGTGGGGCTCCCTCAGGTGTGTTCACCCCCAGAGAGCCCTGACACCAGGGAAGTGCCGTGCATACCCGCCCAGGGCTGCAGACAGACGCACCACTGTTCCATCAGACGCTGGTCTTTATTCTCTGGAATGGAAACAGCCTGCAGCCCAAAAATGACCACGGCCAGCAAAGCACATTCTTTGAAAAGCAAAAACAAAACAAAAAATAAGTATTTGGCTCCGTAAGTTCCCGTCATAAGAAACTACTCTGAATGGTACCCACGCTTCATACAAGGCCTGGTGCTGGGCGTCCTCTGTGGGCTATGGCCCCAGCATGTCACCCAACACACCAGCTGAGCGCAAGGACGTCAGGTGCTTTTGAAAAATGGTATGAAATGGCACACAAGGCATTTTAAGACACTGGAGTTTGCTTCCTATGGACTTTTCTTTAAAAAAAAAAATATAATAACTTAGTTTGCATTTTACAACATTTCCCATCAGTCAGGGAGTCCTTGGCCAGGACCTCGTGGCACGTGCCTCCATGGCTTGAGCACCAGGGAGCCCCCGACCCGAGCACTCGCTGCGGCAGCGGTGGACTCGCCCACAGTCACTCCGTACCCATCTCGCAGGGGTTCAGGCCCCTCTCCTCGGCATCCCTGTACATCCTTTGGAAGTCCTTGAAGCGTGGGGCGCAGCCGAGGCGGGCCTCCCCAAAGTGCATGTGGCCGGTGAAGAGAAACTCACCACGCCCAGGCCTCACACCGCACTCCAGCAGCGTGGCAACTCGCCCCCGCCAGCCGCCGCCCTCTGGGGCGGGCCGGAAGACCCTGCTCTTCTGCCGGTAAAGCCGGCTCACGTGCAGGTGGATGGTGGACTCCTGCTGCTCCAGTGCGTGGGTGACGTTCTGGATGGAGCCTCGGACGACTACGGAGGCAAGGACATGGGGTCAGCGCGGTCACCGGGGCACCTGGGCCAGGGCTGACCCTGAATTCTGCATTCCAGAAATCCCATTAAAAAGAACAATTCACGCGCATGAGGCGCTCTAGGGGGTTGTCCCTGACTTTGTCAGGGGTAAAGATATTTTTCTACAGCCACATAGCGGGGAAAAACAGAAGACAGAAGCCACATTGTGCATCAGGTTTTCAAGTCAGAACAAGGCAAGTAACCACGGTTAATCCACAAGATCTGCAGCAGCTCTGTATCAAGACAAGACAGACACGGTGGAGCTCCGAGGGGAGGAGGTGATGGGAAGGAGCTGGCAGAGCAGGCCCACACCCAGGACCCTGCCCAGCCCCCAAGCCTCGTTCTGCAGGGGTGGGGGCGCCCAGAGCCAGGTCCAGCTGGGCTGGCTTCCTGTCCGGCACCAGCGTCCAGCAGACTGCTTCCATCCCCCGCCTGAGGGTTTGTGCCAAGGTCACATGCACGCAGCGGAGTCCCCGACCTCAGCCCCAGGCCCCCTGGGCTCCCTGGACCCCCAGGGCCAGGAACTCCTGCTATCGTATCCACAAGGCGCCCAGAGGAGAGCAGGGCTCTGAAGTGAGGCTAGCATCCCTGTTTGGAGGAAACTGCTCCGTGACCACCTCTAGTAGGATTCCTGACCCTCTCCCTGCCTTACAGGCAGGTCCCTCCCCTGGGTAGACAGACGTCACTCTACCTCACAGAAAGAAAAGCATTTTCCTGTTACTACGACTGTCCTCAGCAGTCTCCTCCCCAAGCTTAGTGCCAGCACGGGAAGGTCCTCCCAGGCCCAAGTGGGGCTCCCAACACATGGTGGGAGCATGAGGACACTTACCAAAGTCGCTGGTGCAGACCGCCAACAGCACCTCTGCATCACTGCAAGGGCAGCATGGGGCTGTGGGGACAGAACAGGGTTAGGAGTAGGGTCTGCAGGACAAAGGCCCCCGTCCATGCTCGCCAGGCCCCATAAGAGCTCTGACCTCGGGGAGCGGGACAGGGAACCCGACCTTGGCCACGTGGGTGAGGGGCTGGCCGGTCCAGGGGATACCCCCAGCTCCAGATGTGGCTGTGAAGGGCGTGTATCCCAAGGGAGAGAGCTGGCCTTGGTGCTTGTCCCCACTTAGCTTGTCAGTGCAGCAAGCACTGGGCCTGCGTGTAAACGGCTCTCCCATGCCCATCACCCATGGGAAACCAACCTGAGCTGGTCTGAAGTGCATCCCCTACACCAGCCCAGCTGAGAGTCACCTTCATTCCAGCCTCCACACCTGCTCCCCAAAATGTTGTGACCGCCCACTCACACATCTGCTCCCCAGGCCCCCATGTGCTGCCCCTGTGTGCTGCCCAGGGTCAGGGCACTGCCTAGAAGGACCACCAAGGCTGGTGAGGGTGCCTATGAGCATGGAGGGACGCACCTGCCTGCAGAAGCTGTGGGACTCATACCAAGGAGCCACGGGCCTCAGCACAGCCCCTCCCCCAGACCCCGCCTGGCCCTCAGACCACGTCACTGCCTGCAAACACCATCCATGGCAAGCCTAGTTCACAGGAGCCCCAACCCCCCACAGCCCGGGTGTGGCTGGCTTCCTCCAGCCAAGCCAGGCCTCACCCCATGAACTTCTGCCCCAGCCCAGCCCTCACTCCGCACTTCACCCTCACTTCCTCAGACGGGGTGAAGTTCCAGAAAGACTGGGGGGGCAGAGCCTCTGGCCCTGCCACCTCTCCCCCTAGACCATGGCACCACTCCTGACCCAGCACTGGATTTGGGAGAACACAACATTTGGCCCTCACTGCACCTTTCAAGGCCTCTGACTCTCGGATGCGGAGTCCCTAGGGTTTGGCACAAATTCTCCCAGCTCAGGGAAAGGTTAGGTATGAGGTCTTGCTGGAACAAGACCTTTCACTTTCTCAAGGCCCCAGAACATCCATGGCTTTGGCACTTGCTGGGCCTGGACAAAGCTAACCCTGTCCACACACTGACCAGTCACCCTCACAAAACCTGAACTGGGCGAGCAGTTGGGGCAGGGCCGGGCACCAAGGAGCAGGAGCTCAGAGAGGCCTTCCGGGGCCCAGGGCACGGAGCCAACAGGGTCTGTGCCACCCGAGGCAGCACAGGGTCTCTGTGGACCCGGGGGGGTGGACATGGGTTTCCGAGCACTGTTTCCGTCGTCTTGCTCTGGGCTGGGGGGATGTTTGCGCCCCAGGCCAGCTCAGGAGGTCCTGATTCACTGGCCCTCCCACCACCTGCTGCTTCTGTCAGGTTATCGGGAACCAGGAGAAGCTGCAAGACAAGCACAGCCTGTTGGATGCGTCCCATCCAGCCCATCCAGGAGGACCGGGCACCCACCCGGCTCCAAGTTCCAAAGACTGCTGCCCACCTGTGGCACTTAGGTTCCATGTGTAGCCCCCCAGCCCCAAGGCCTTTCTTCAAAAAGAGGGTGGCCCACTGGGGGTTCCCTCCCCTGCTCATCCATCGGGGACCTCCTGCCCCCACTGGGCCTGACAGGCCACACAGGTCGGGAGTGACAAGGCAGGGCACGCAGCACTGTAGAGGGCAGCAGTCTCCAGTTCCACTCTGAGGCAGCATTTTACTTTAGCCCCTATGGCAAGGGGCATGTGGCAGAGGTGAGACCTCCCATGCTAGCCGGCACTCCCTAGCGCCCAAGGGGTCAGAGGCCCCACCCTGGGCGCCCCTGCCGGTGGGAGGAAGCGGGTCAGCAGTCAATCCCGTGGTGGCCACAGCCTGCCTGCAGGTACCCCTCCTGGAGTACTTCCCCAGGAGGGAAGAGCCACAGCAGGGTCCCTGGGGGCCAGGCCATGCAGTGCTCCAAGTGAGGGTGGGCAGGAGGCACGGGTCCACACAAGCTTCCACCCCAAAAGCTCTCCAGAAGCAATCTCAGCTTCTGAGCTGGCTGAGACAGGCCACAAAGGCGGCAGAGGGGCAGTGAGAGGCCAAGGCCACACCCTGTGTTCAGATCCCCGGCCTGATGGTGCACAACTCGCCAAGTCCAAGAGCTTTGCCCTCTCCATGGACATAGGCGCTGGGACCTCGGCTGATGGCTAAGAAGAAAGGTGGCAAGGAGCCCGTCCTGTGCACCCACCCTGCTCACACCCCATGGCACCGCAGCCGTGGGGGTGCTGGAGACCCGAGGGGAGGGTGGTCAGCAGCCCGCAGAACCTCCGACCAGAAGCCTCAGTGAGCCAATCACCACCACAGCTGAGCTAATAAAGTGCCACCCTGGAGACTCCCTTCATAATTCTGAGTTTTACAAAGCGTAGGTCACCTTCTTGGAAAATCCAGTCTGTGGACGCCAAGAGAAGCAATCTGGAAACAATTATTAATCGGAGTTGGGCTCATAAAGGCTCTGGAATGCGCCGGTTTCGGACACATTGAATCTCGTTTCCTTGCAGGGGAAGATGAGGAGGGGACAGCCAATAGGCCAGTTGGGATTATGGTTCTTGGAGAGGGGGTGGCTGAGGTACGGACATCTTAGGAAGATTACCCCGGAATGCGCATACAATGAACTGAAGAAGGAAAACACAGGCTCAGGGAGAGCAGAGGGGGCTACTGCAGGGACCCAGGTGAGGAGGTCAGGTGCAGGCGGGGAGGAAGGTGGGGGGAGGGCAGCACCCTTCATGTCAGGCCCTCGGCAGGGAGAGGTTCACAGACGGCTGCATACCGTTCTGCCAGGCGGGACTGCCCGGGTAAGGATGACCAGGTGGATACATGCAATTTCCAAAGGGAAAACTGTGCATGAGGACACCCACCAGGGCCTTCACGGCAACCAGTGACAGGTGAAAGGGGTCACAGCTGGAACGGGACTGGTTCTGGAGCCTCCTTGGCCTGTCACCACAGCCAGCATCAGGCTGGTGTTGCCCCGAGGTGGCCCCATGGGCCCCGGCCCAGGTTGGTCGGCTGCCCCCAAGTCCCATCTTTTGTGCACTGGGAGCTCTCAATCTCACCAGCCTCCCCTCCTCGCCTGTTCCCCCCTCCCTCTTCCTGGTGAGGACGCAGGTGGAGGCCACACCCTTCTAGCCCAAAAGGCCAGAGATGGGCAAGGTGAGAAATAATTATCCCGTAATTACCGTGGCCAGAGAAGCCAAGCAGGAAACAAAGTGATCCATAGAAAAAAATTCAGTTTCAGTTCTCTCTCCTTTTCTGTCTCCAGGACATAATGAGGTTTCTTTCACTTTTTCTGAACTTTGCTACTCATTCCCCACAGCCCATTCCAGCCCATCAGAGCCACCATCAAATGCTGAGCCGGAAAGGCTCCCCAGTGGAGGGCTCTGTACCCACCCTGCCCACCCCATGGGCATCACTCACCCCCTAGCTCATCAGACAGAGCAGGTTTTAACAGGGGAGGAGTGATGAAGCCCGTCGGAAACCGTGGGACCTGCCAGGCTGCCCTCACCATCACAAGGCTCCCCACCAGCGATGAGAATAAGTTTTATGCGTTCACAACCAGCACCCTCCCCTCTAGCTATGGGTCTAAAATGCCACTGTCTTCCCAACTCATCTGCTCCAAGAAACCTGCTCTGGGTAGACATCGCACGGAGCTCAAACCCCAGACAGTGGATGCAGCCAAGCCGGTGAGCCCCTGCTATTCAGCTCCCCAGGAAGTAAAAGAACAGACTGGAATCAGAAGCCCACCAGGGCTGCCCCAGGCAAACCAAGGAGAAGGTCTGTCTCTGCCCCCTAGAACCAGACAGAGGAACCCCCGGCCATCCTTCACTGGCCAGTGCTACCCACGCCCGACCCCACTGGACAATGGGGGCTCCTGGTGGTGCCTGTTTTCCCAAGTATGCTGGGACTCTGGGGAGGATGGCCCCCAGACTGCCCGGCTGGGTTTGACTGTGAGACCTCAGCACATGTTCCAGGCGTTGCCCCAGAGCTTCATCCATTAGTTGCCTGGATCTGGCCACTTGCCCACCTTTTGTGTCCTGCCAGACTTTTTCAGCACCAGTGGAGAACCACATTACTCAGGTGCCCTGGTGAGGCCCACAGAGAAGGAGGTCATGGGGCAGGGTCGGGGGAAGCCACCTGCTATGTGGTGGCTAGATCCTGAGTCCCTAGCCCACAGGCTGGGGTCACCTCCCAACACCCACCCCTTAGTCTGTGCCTGGAGGAGCGGTTTCCTCTCCATTCTGGCCTCTTCTTGGCTATCAGAGCTTCTCAGTTCATACCAGGAAGCTGATCATTCAGCTCAAGTGCACACTAGGTGACCACACTCAGGACAAACACTCCCAAGCGGAAATGTCCAGGGCTGCGAGGCTCCCACACACATCACTCATCCGGGCGGGAGCCTCTCTTGATTCTCAAGTCAGCACAAACTAGAACCTGTGATTCATCAGGGAGGGAGAAGGCCCATCTAGCTCCCCGGCAGGCAGGATCGCTGGCTGCCTGGCCCAAGGGCATGTGCGCACCTGCACGCCACAGGTGCCCGGGCTCCCGCCTCACTGAAGTCTCCTGCAGCTACAGCCAGGGTCAGAGCAGGAGGGAGCCGGGAGCCACGCGCTGCCACCAGAGAGCCCGCCTGGCCTGGCGGACGTCACTGCTGCCAGATGGCTGGCGCTGACATTCCACATTACGTACCCATTCCTCTGGCATTAAGGGCTTAGGGGCCCATCCCCTGATGAAAGGCGAGCACCCTGGGGAGGAGGGATGCAATAGCTCCCCTCGTCTCCCTCAGGGTATTAACAAGTTCCTAACATCTCCCCTCAGCCAGCTATCATTAGTCAGAAGCATCGAATTCAGTGACTGGGTTTTTTCCCATTTCGTTTTTAATGTGAATTTATTTCTAGGTCCCCCAGAGTGAGGCTGGGGTCCACTCCCCCAGCTCTCCCACACACCCTATAGCTGGTGATCAAGATAAAGCCTGGTGTGGTTAAAATTTCAGTCAGGTCCTGAGATTCACAGCAGCTTTCACCGTCCCCTTCCTGAGCGGGAGCCCTAGCCTAGCCTCTGGTACCGGGGGAGGGGGATGCAGCGGGGACCTACCTGCGCAGTCAGGCACTTGGAGGGGCAGCGGGGTCCTACCTGGGCAGTCAG
>NW_023270494.1:113067-117906 GCF_011800145.1 Mirounga leonina
GCAGTCAGGCACTTGGAGTTGGGGGGGTCCTACCTGGGCAGTCAGGCACTTGGAGGGGGAGGGGGGTTCTACTTGGAGGAAAGTTTGCATGTCCAAACCCAGCAGATCTGTTTTTCCCCAAATCTTTTATTTACTAAAATGTGGAGATTATACTATTCTTGGGGATGGCCTACCCCTCAAACCAGGCGTTTCTGCCTTAGCACTGCTGACAACTGTTGGAACTGCCCTGTGCACTGTGGGGTGTTAGCAGCATCCCTGCCTGGCCGGCACCACCCGATGCCTGGCACCCCTACCCCTACCATCTGGGCTGGCTGCTCTCCTGGGGAATGGCCTCTTGGAACCTGCGCACACCTCTCCCCTGCTGGAAGGCATCTTGCCCCCAACCAGCTTTGGAATTGATCCAGATGGTGTCCCTCCATACTTGGATCCCGTGAGGTCACCTACGCCTTGGAGCAAGGGCGAGACGCTTGGCCTGGGTGCCTCTAAAAGACAGGGACTTGTCAAGCTCTATTTCTGGACAGGAGGGAGTTTAAAGGGATTCTGTATTCCTTCTGAACACATTTTCTTTTTCAAAGGAAAGTTCCAGTGTCCCTTAACAGTAAAAGATAAGGGCTTCTGCACCTGGGCAGTCAGGCAGTTGGGGGGTGGGGGGGTGGGGGGGTGGGCAGGGCACAAGGGGCGAGACCCAGGCCACGTGAGAACTCTGGAGGCCACTCATTTCTCCTTGGTCTCTGCCTCTGGAACTTTTCGGAGACCAACACTACCTTCCACACAGGGCCCGGCAAAGCTGTCTGCTTGCCTCAAAAGAAAAAATGAAGGGCAATCTAAAGCCAACTCACAATCTCCCTGTGCACACACACACACCCTTGGCTGCTGGGAGCCTCCTTCCAGAACTCTGCCCTCGGAGGGCCCTGCCGTGGAGGGGGCTCCTCGAGGGCCGGCTTCACAGGACCCCCAGGTGAGTCACTGCCCTGCCTGGTTCGGCTACCCGCAGCCTCTCCTGGCACACTGCTGGTGTCCCCACTCCACATGGGGTTCTCCTTAGAACACCCACCCACAAAATGCCTCCAGAACCGGGGACCAGCCCCACAACTCAGGTCATCAAGACTCTGCACTACTCTGGAGTGTGAATCAGTCTGGGCTCCCGCCCAAAACTCGCCATGTCAGAGGCCTGATGTCAAAAACACTCAGCTAACCCATACGTCAGGAGAAACGCCAGGGGCACACATTTCCAGTTACAGCCCCTACGGCAGCACACAGAAGACGAGCACGTCAGGGAGCTAGGACCGGGGTCCATCCGACCTGTGACCATTCTCAGGGCACGCTTGTTCCCTTTGCTCAGACACAGTTCCTGAGAACTAATGGGACACCACACGTCCAATACCCGCCACACCCAGGGGGCCGTGTGCTGGTACCACCATGCCTGTGGCCGCCCATGATGCCACCCAAGAACCCCCACCCCTGCTGCCCTCCCCACCGCCAGGGCACGCCACCCACCTGACAGAGCATGCAGGTCCGACCCCGCGTGCCGGCTGGTCAGCTCGTACTGGAAGCCCGTGGTCCTCCTGCTGATGTCCTGCTGGGGCGCAGCCTCCACGAAAAGGCCGCCGTGCTCAAAGCCAAAGCAGCGCACCTGGCCGGGCCCACGGTCCCCGTCCCGTACCAGCAGCTTCAGTTCTCCAGTTCTTTCCAAATAAATATTGGCCCCCGAGGAGTCCCTGAGGGGCTTGATGCACAGAGTCAGGTGTCGAGAGGGCGGGAAGGTGTTGGGCCGCACGTTGACGATGAGAGCCCCGGTCGGGTACATCCACTCCACGGAGCCCGCAGAGCAGCGCAGATACACCTGCTCCACCTCCTTCCTGTGGGCCTCGTGCGTCAGTCCGCTGCAGAGGGGGCATGCGTCAGCCGGGGCCCGTCACCCCACATGTGCCCCCCACTCACGTGCTGGCCTTTGCCGGCCTAGGTGCCCGAGCAGCCCCTCCCCCACATGCAGGCTGCTGCCACCTCTGCCCTGCCACATGGGCCATTTCCAGGGAGGGGCAGCCACATGGCCCCACACCCGGTCCCCTCCAGCAGGCCTGCCCCAGAGGGTCACGGTGAGACAGGCCGCGATGTGCATAGGCAAAGTGTGTCTCAGACCCTCTCAACACCTCGACACGTGCATCTGCTGGCCTTCAAGGGGCACTGGGAGCACGTGTTCTTGAGGCTCCCTGCCATCGTGGAGGCAATGGGTGCCGTGGAAGCAAGGACCACAGAAGGGTAGATCTTCTGGAACATGATCAAGGACACACCCACAGGACCCTACCACCAACCCAAGTTCCAGGTGACCTACTGAGGGCCGGGGATGATGGCAGATTCCCTGAGTGTGAAAACAAGAAGCAGATTCACTTGGTCCAGAGAGTAGCTTTTAAACCAATTAGGAATGTAAGCAATTTGGGGGGTTGGAGATTGTGGGTGAGTTTTGTCTTTGGCACCTTCCAGATAGGCATGTTTGTGTTTTCCTTAAAGTGATGACTTGATGGCTTTTTCATTTGTAAACCTTGGGGTGCCTGGGTGGCTCCATGGGTTGTTGAGTCTGCCCTCAGCTCAGGTCATGATCTCAGGGTCCTGGGATGGAGCTGCCGCCCATTCCCCTGCTCTAAGATTTTATTTATTTATTTGAGAGAGTGAGTGAGTGAGAGAGTGGGAGAGAGCACAAGCAGGGGGAGCCGCAGAGGGAGAGGGAAAAGCAGACTCCCCGCTGAGCAGGGAGCCCGATGCAGAGCAGGGAGCCCGACACGGGGCTCGAGCCCAGGACCCCGGGATCATGACCTGAGCCAAAGGTAGACAGTTAACTGATTGAGCCACCCAGGCGCCCTCAAATAAATAAAATTTTAAAATAAACCCTGAAGACCCTGCATTGCCAATTGTATTTTTAAAAATAAACTCAAATATCATCAAAGCAAGATACAAAAGTAGGTAAAGGTCCTCCACAGGGAGAGACACGAGAGGGAATGCATGGAGAAGCCACAGGGAGAGAGACGACAAACAGTAAGCAGACAGTTCATCTTCCCAAGGAGAAGTTTTAGAGTGCCGAGTTAATCTCACTCCTAATAAGTATTAAACAGGAAAAAATGAAATGTGCTACACTCTTGGTGAAACAGGCCTGGCGTAAAATCATTACGTTATGTTTTCAAGAAACTGAAACCACCAAAAATGTTAAAGTTTCCCCTACCCCAAATTTTACTGTGAATGTCAGCTTGCGCTACGGGTTACGTCACAGCCACCAAGCAGCCTTGGAACTCAACCAGTGACTTCAACCAAGTGTTTTATTACATGAAATTTGGTTCTGATCAGATCTCAGACAGGTTCATCCACATTCTTGGCACTTTTATGTGTAATAAACAATGCTATATTCCGTGCTCTGGCCTGAGTGAGTTACCAGAAACCCCTTCTACAGAAGAGAAAACACGTAGCGTATGGTTTGCATTTACTGTTAGTGACTCACGCTCTGTGCTCCAGAAAACCTCACTTTTCCTATGACGGCTGCAGGCTGGGGCTGCACAGTCATCCTGCAGACCACGTCAGAGGGAGGTGTCGGGGGTGAGCCCCTCCTAACCCCGCTCCCCGCCCCCGCAAGGCCCTGGGTCACCAGCAGCCAGCTCAGCCTCAGACGCCTACCAGGGCCGCACACGCAGAACAGACTTACAAATTACAGTCAAATAAAACTCACATAAGCTCATCTGACACGTATGTGTGGACGAGCACAATTACAGTGCTGTGTGAAAAAATTAGACTAAATGGTGAGTGGCTGACACAGATGACTATAATCAGCTGTGCTCTCATGCAGCCAAAACAAACTTTATCATAGTGTCCCCTCCTCTCCGGTCTCCAGCCTCAAGGGGCAGCTGGACACTTGCCCCATGGCCAGACACCAATCCTCAAAGCTCTCTCCCATAAAAACCATCCTGTCCAAGTCTTCACTTCCCTCTCTGTGTGGGGAGGGGGCCCTGGGGCTCAAGGGAAAGGAAAGCCCATACCAGAGCTTTGGGTCCCTCTCACTGTCACCTAATCCAATCCAATGGGGGGTCCACCCCCACCCACATCTTGGGCAGGGGCAGAGGGAACACTTGTGGGGACAGGTGGCCAACCCATGGCTCCCCAGGGAGAGGCGGACCTGAGTCTGGGGGCTGGACTGCTGTCCCCAGCCTGCACATATCACCCGGACATCTTGTGAGTACACCTGGCTCCATTTATTCGTAAGTCACTCTACGAAAGGAGGGCCAGGAGCAACGTGAAGGTGGACATAGGAGAAATAAGGTGCCCCATTACTTCATCCTTTACCTAACGTCTTCACTGGCCCCCAGAGAAGGGTCTACACCCGCCCCAGGGTCCACAGCCAGCATGCGGCTCTGCTCTGCCTCTCCCTTCATGCTCTCCTAAAGCATTGAGGCCACCAAGAGTCCAACCAGGCACTCAACACGGGTGTTCACATAAAGGTCAGTAGCATGTGCTATGCAAGACATCGACTCAGTCCAGAAGACCCACCGGTCTCTCAGCCTGGGACCCCACTAGATCTTTAATGAAGTCACGGGCTCACAGTCTGTCTAGTTCTTACCAGAAAATCTGGCCAAATCTCTCACCTCTAAGTTTCCAGCATCACAGCAAACCTGAAAACACTTCTGTTGATGCAAAATTGCTGCAGGTGCAAAATGTGCCACATTTGTGACATCACTGATGGTGGCGTTTGTGATCTTCACAAAGCATGCAAGCAACATGCTTACCAGACAAAAATAAAATATGGTGGCATTTGTGATCTTCACATAGCATGCAAGCAACATGCTTACCAGACAAAAATAA
>NW_023270494.1:117916-132418 GCF_011800145.1 Mirounga leonina
TGATCTTCACATAGCATGCAAGCAACATGCTTACCAGACAAAAATAAAATAACTGGTTTCTGATGGGATGAAGCCAAAGAGTACAGAAAAAAACGTGGTTCTAGTCAGCCTCAGGGAGTTGAGAACACTGATTGCTCTTGGGATTATTTAAACTGGGTTCATGCATTGTTCCAAAAAAAGGAGTCTGCAGGTGTCACTCCCCAGGTGGACACACCTAAGGAGCACCTTCATGGAAAGGACAGCAAATTCCAAATTGATATGGGACTTTCTGAAGGTGTCAGTGTGGTGGCAGCAAGGCCCACACCACTCACACTCACAGCCTGCCTCACCTGAGACACCAGAAGTAAATGATCATCTCTTATTTACTAAAGTCAGGAAGAGGGTTCAGATCAAGGCAGAAACCAAAAGGCTATGATAACTGGAGTTAGCTTTCGTTTCCCCACCTAGCAGGAGAACTAGCCCAGGTGTGATGGACCCACAAACCCTGCCAATAATAGTGGGAAAGTTCATGGTCCATCTTTACGACCACAGCCTAATAAAGATCAGGGTGCTGTCCTGCCCCTGCACACGGGATGGGGATTGTAAAACCTCCTGCTTCATTGCTTGGAAAACACCCAGAAACACATTTCAGCCTGTCAAATGTGAGTAGCCAGTGTCATAAAGAGCAACTCCCTTCCTATCAGGGGATCAGAATCTACCCAGCCTATCGGGACTCGCACCACCCTGCGCTGTCTTTAGAACAGCTCATAAAAAGTCATAAATGTTCTGGGGGCCAGCAGGCAAATCAGCACACCCAGGTTCCCACAGCAAGGATCTATCAGCTGATCTGTGAGGCATATTGATAACTGGGGCAGCAATTATACTGCAAGGGGGGCTCATGTCCCAGGAATGTGGCCTGGCCCTGCCTTCTCTCCAGATCCGACCGTGGCAGCCCCTGCGGCCACCCTCTGCCTTTGGGCTGAGTGCAGGACAGCTGGAGGGAGTCCAAGACCGGGGGTATGTTAGCAATGATGGAGACAGAAGGGCGGCAGGCAAGTGTCCCTGCTTCTCCAGGTAGATAAGAAGATGCAGACACCTGCTTGATCCAGGAGCTGGTTGGCCCTCTGACCAGCCCTCACTCACAGACCCCTCCGATCCCCAGGAGAGGCATCCCCTTCCAGGCATATAGTCCTCTGAGAGCCTGAAAGGGTGTCAGCTCCTCTGGAAACTCAGGATCCCAGTGTGGGACTGGGTTTGTTTCTGATCTGCTGGAGGAGGACACCCTAGACCTCAGTCTGGGGGTGCACTGATTCATCCAGCAGAAGCTGCAAAACAGGGAGTTTAATTACCAGCGTGGGGGAAAGGGCAGCCCTCGAAGAGTGTGTCAGAGTCAGAGGCTCCCAGCCAGCTCTGTGCTGGCGCCAGCATTCTCCAGGCCAACCCTCCCCCAGAGCTCCAAGCTCATGGCCCCAACCTCAGCTCCTCCATCCCTGCTCTGGTGTGTACAGGGAGAGTTTGTGCGGCAGGGAGAAGGCCACCACAGGCCCAACCTCTGGAGCCCAGGACTCTGGCTCTAGGAGGGGTGGAAAGAAGTAGGGGGCAGGGTAATTGCCAGTGTCCACGGAGAACTGGGTCTGTAAGTACCCAAGATGACCAGCGGCTGCCCTGCTGACGCAGAGCCCAGCACAACCTTCTCGGAAAAACTGTCTTCACTCAGAATAAGCCCGTGATACCCCCCAGCATGAGGTGTGAAGCCGCGGGAGCCTTCCCATCAGACGTCAAGGCCAAGGGGCTTGGGTGGAGGCCCTGTTCCATCGAACACCTGGACACTGAGACCCGCGGGCAGCCCCAGCCCACAGTTTCAGAGGAGATGCGCATCTCCCTCTGCAAACTCCTTCACCCGCACAAAACCCGATTTTCCAACTGCGAGCTGCCTGCCGCGGGGCCGAGGGCGCCCTTGGCGGATGGCGGTTTCTCACCCCGAGGAGCTGTGCCCTCAGGCGCCCCGCCCGCGCACACTTGTGACTTGCACTCCTTTCTGCTTGTCACACTTCAGTTTAAAAAAAAAAGTCCTCGCCTGCCACAGCGGAGGGGCGTGGGGGGGGGGTGGTCGCTGAGCCCAGCGCGCGCGCTGCCAAGGGCGGCCTGACCTTCATCGGGTCCCGGGCGGGGACGGGGGTGGGGGGTGCACAGCGGGCCCCGCACTCGGCCCGCGCACAGGTGTCCGCCCACGGGCCCCCGCACGCACAGGCGTGGTCCCCGCCGCGGTCCGCGCCAGGGCCCGGCTCTGTCCACCGAAGCCCTCGGCTCCCTCCCGAGGATCCGCCGGCCCTTCCCGCTCGGCCCTGAGCGCAGGCCCGGCTCCTCCCGCCCAGGGCGCGCAAGTCCTCGCCGCGGGCAGAGCCAGGAAGGGCCGGAGGACCGACCCCCGCCCGCCTCCAATGCGGGGTCGGCGCGGGGCGGGTGAGGGGCCGGGTCGGGCTGACCCCGCCGCGCGGCGGGTGCACCTCCCCCTGGGCGTCCTGCCGGCCAGGGCACCCGGACGCCGCGGGCTCTTTTGTTCTAGACCCGGGGGCGGGGGCGACGGGGACAGGACTCAGCCGGGAGAGCGGGCCCCCGAGTCCCCTCCCGCGGCCGGCCGGGGCCGCGCCCCCGCACGGTCGGCGGGCCCGGGAGGGGAGCGCACGCGAAGGGAGCGCAGTAGACCCAAGGGCCGGGGTCGCGCCGCGCGAACTCACCTCCCCTTCCAGCTGCACAGGTCGCTCGAGTATTGCGCGCCCGCGCCGCCCAGCAGCGCGGCCAGCAGCAGCAGCAGCAGCGGCGGCGGCGGCGGCGGGGGGCCAGGGCCCGGGGCGGGGGGCCGCGGCCACAGCTGCCCCGCGCGCCCCCTGGCCGCCCGCGCCGCGCCCCGCATGCTCCGGCTCCGGCTTGGCCGCCGACCCCGCGTCCGCGCCCACCGAGCAGACCCTCCACCCGGCGCGGCCGGGCGGGCGGGCGGGGCTCCAAGTCCAGGCGAGTCACGTCGTGCGCCCCCCGCGCACCCGGCGCGGCCGCCCGCCCATGCCGGCCGCAGCCGGGGCCACCCGAGCCGCTGGAGCCGCCGGAGCTGCACGAACAGCTCCGCACCCCGCCGCCGCCACCCGAGCCTCTGAAGTAGGCGAGTCCACGGTCCCGGTCCCGGCTCAGCTGGGGGGCGGGCCCGGCCGGCCGCTCCGCCCCCGCCCCGGGCCCGCCCCGCGCGCCGGAACTCCGCCCCGAGTGCGCGCTCGGAGCTCCGCGCCCTGCGTGCCCCGGCCGGCGGCCGGGGGGCGGCTCAGCGGATGGGAGGAGGCAGCTCGAGGGGCCGGGGTCCGAGAGAGACTCCCCAGCAGGAGAAGGACGGGGCAGCGGCGCGTCCCGGCCGGTACGATGCAGGACGGGGAAGAAACCCGAGACCCCAAGTAAATGCAGACCCGAGCCAGCGCCTGGCCAGCGGGTCCGGCCGCAGTGGCGGCGCTGGGACCCCGTCGCGCAGACTGAGCCGGGAATGGCCACTGGGCTGTAGTGGGGGCTCCTGACCAGCCTGATTCCATCAGGAGATGCTCCTGGCATCCAAACCCACGCAGGATCCGAGTGTGCTTTGCAGAGGTTCCGACTCAGTCCGGGTCTGCGACCCACGTGGGAGGGGAAGCCCAGCTGCGGCTGGTGACATGGCTGACTCACTACGGAGCGGACCGTGGACTCTGGAGTACCCACTCCACAGAAGGGCTCTGGGCCGCAGTTCCTGCGCGTCACTGCGGAGCTTTGCCTGCTCGCCCTCACCATCCCCACTCCGCAGTTGGTCTAGTACCTGCTTCACCAACCTCAGCTTGATTCCCCCCCGGGGACGGTCCGGTGCGCTGTAGGAATTTAGCTGCATCCTGGCCCCCATGCTCTAGATGCCATCACCCCAGCCAGGTTTGGCAACCTATACTGTCTCCAGGTACTGCCAAATGCCCCGTGTGCGAAATCCCCCACTGAGACCCCTGTCCTAGCAGGACCCAGCATGGTGACTTGGTGAGTACAGTGTGATGGCAGCAGCTTCCTTCACCAGGTAGTCACTGGGGCCACCATGTGCCTAACATCCAGTGGGGGGACAAGAGGAGCACGAGCAGCCCCAGCTCTGATGGGAAAGGTGTCCTCCTCTGGCTTGGGGGCCTGAGGCCAGGACCCAGGGCTGGGTCTGCTTAGAGGATGGGTGGGGGACTCCCAGGTCTACCGTCCTACCTGGTCATCATCCTGGAAGGATGAAGAGGGTCTACCAGGCAGAGGGAGGGAACCATGGTGCTCCACGTAGCCACCCTGTGCTCACAAAAGCAGGCTTTTCTGCTTTCTCAAACTCTCTGGTGTTGGTCTGAGCTCCAGAGCCTCAAAAAGCATCAAGTGGTGGAGAAACCAGACCTTGTTTTAGTATTTCTTTTCCAGCCAAGATATATTTCAGGAGGAATTTCAAGTGACCTGTGGGGAGGGGAGTGACCTCTTCCACCTGTTGGTTTGTACGGTACCCTTCTCGTCTGGTTAGGGGGAAGTCAGACACCTTGAAGGTGGTTACAGTTGAAGGATCTGTTTAGAAAAGCCCTGGACTGGGTAAGTCAACCCCTGCCCCTGGGTCCTGCCCAGTCATAAGAAGGGATGTCACCCCGAGACCCATGGGCAGCTTTGAGGTTGAGGAGTACATGTGTGCATTCCAGGTTTGGAAGCCTCATGCACCCCTCACCCCACCCCCTTTGGAGTGTGTGCCCCTGCCTTCCCTGCAGGTACCTGGGTGCAGAAGTGCTAGTGACAAGTGGGCAAAGTGAAACCATCACCCGGGCACCTGGGGAGAGGAACCTGCTGGTTGTGAATCTGGAAACTGCAACCACCTCTTACCCACAGCCATGTCCACGCAGCTCTGTAGCACCTCGTACCCAGAGCTCTGCCTGTGGTCAAGAAGCTGCCTCTAACGGGTTGTCAGGATCCAGGGCTCCACACCAGGGAAGGGTCAGAGGCAGCGTTAGGGCCCCCTCATGTTACAAATGCCAAGACTGAGTGCTACTGGCCTGAGTGAAGTTTCAGAAGGTTTCAGAATCCCCTAGTGACCATGGAACCAACAGGCAGAGGCCATCTCAGGGGCAGTGTGGAGCTGTTTCCCATCCTAGGTTCAGGGCTCTGTGACCTGGAGGTCTGCCAAACCACCTGTGCCCAGGTCCACTTCCCTAAAACTAGGACAATACAGTGGTGCATACGGGATGTGCAGTTGTCAAAATCCATACAACATACAAGACTGAACAGTACAGCCTTTTGTTAAGAATATATCAGTATCAGTTAATTGATTATAACAACAGTACAGTCTAATGCAAAATGTTAATAATGGGGGGGTGGGGGGAAGTACATCAGTACTCTTTGCTCAGTTTCTCTGTAAACCTAAAATAGTACATCTACTAATTAAAAACAAGAGCTGAGGGAATCCTGCTCACTTGGTAGTGTTCTTGGACGAGTCCAGCAGGATCTTGGGAAGAGCCTGGCCTTGCTGCTCAGACCTAAGGCTCTGTGACAGGCCCTCCCTTCTGGGGACACAGGTACCTCCAGATTCCTGAGGGTCTCTGAAGCAGGAATTTCCAGATTTCCCTCCTCCTGACAAGCCTCCAGTCCAGCCATGGGGTGGGGCCGTAGCAGCGGAACTGGTTCCTGGGGCTTCATTCAGCTCCTGGGGAGCGTTATGCTTCAGCGATGCTCAGGGCCTCCTGGGTACCTGTGTGCCTGGCAAAGTGGGGCTGCTGACCCCTCCTGACCCTGCAATGAAATGTCCCCATAAATGGGTCCCTGGTGCCTATGGTGTCAGGCTTAGGGAGCATGTTATGTTTGGGTCTGGGGACAACAGGGTGAGGTGGGTCATGACTGTCCGAGGCTGCCAGTGACCACCTGCCCCACTTCACCCACTAGGGCCCGGTCAGGAACAAAGAAACCCCTGTGGGATTGATTATGAACCAGAAAGTTTCTTGCCCGCTAGGCATGTGGGTCCTCCCTGGCATTAAGGGCATCTTGGAGTGTGCTCATCCACAGATGGCTGGGAGTCACTTCCCAGTGAGCATTTCCCCAGTTAAACCCAGCAAGAGGGAACAGTAGCACCTGCCCCCACCCACAGTGGGAAAGAGCTGGGCATCATGGCATCCAGAGCAACAGTCGGAGACTTCCTGCACTCATTGTCCTCCAAACACCAGAGGGAGTGTTGGAAGGTGGGATGCCAGACCAGGACCTGCTGGTGTCACAGAGGCAAAGCTGCCCCTTCACACCTGCTCACGAAGGGAGCAGCCAAGGAGGCCGGGCCCCACCATCCTGCCCCAGTACCTTCCATGACCACAGGAACAGGGCACAGGCCTCAGGCATGGGCTCAGTGGGGACAGCAGCCCCCAGCACAACTCAGCGTGCCCTACGAGGTGAATATTATGAGGGAGGGCAGATGCAGGTCACTTGCCCACGTAGCCACCCGCCCCACCCTATGGGTCCACACCGAAGCATGTATAGGGTGGGGCAAGTCTGTGGCCCAAATTCCGGTTAGTATCAACATTCACTTGTCACCTGTCTTCCACTCAAGAAATGTTTACCAGATGCTTCCTGGGCATGTTTCTGTGATGGGTTCCAGGGCTATGGCCCCTGACCAGGGCCAGCCTCGGAAGGCAGGCCGTGGCCAGGCAGAGAGAGCCCCCCACACCCCGCGCCAGCAGCTGTGGCCTCCAGTGTGGCCAGGACTGACCACGATTATGACTGTGTGCCTGACACTTGCTGGAGGTGGGGTCTGAGGGGCTGGATGCCCTCTCCCAGCCTGTGAGTATCAGAGTGGGTACAAGTCCTGTGGGTGGTAGGTGGACAGGCTCAGACACGGCCCCTCCCTGGTCCGGTTCACATGGCCTGTGTGGTCGGGGTCTTTTCTGAGTCTCAGTTACTTGCAAAGTGGGTGGTGTCTCAATTCTCAGGGCGATGTTAGCTTCATGATATCGTCACACAGAGCTTCATACCAGATGGGCGTCATAAGCCTGGCTCTGTAGATCCGATTCAGGTGTCAAGGTGCCAAGTTCGGGCCTCATGTGGGGGCCGGCTCCCCAGCGTGCTCCCCACAGTGCGAGTTCTTTGAGCCGCTAACATGGTTGAACCACTGTAAACACTTTTATTTTCTGCGCAGTCTTGAGATTTTTGAGTGTGTACTGATGGTCATTCTGCTATTCAAAATGGCCTGTCACCTGAATCTGCCCACTGAAGGATCAGCTGCCTCCCCGAGAAACTGGAAACTTACAGAAACTTTTGCTGATCACCCTCTCCACCTTGCCCTTTGTCATCCATATGAAAACCACCAGCCCCCTACCTGCCTAGGGAGGATCAAGCATGGCCCAGTGCCTTCCCCACTCAGACCCCTGGTCTCCTGACTCACTGCTGTCACACTGCTTCCCCTCTGAGGTCATTTTTGCTGACCTTCTCATAGGGACATAATTACTGTAATTGTGGCCGAACACTTGTGATTTATGTTTAGCAACTGCAGTGAGCAACATGTAATTAGACATAAAATGAGCTAGCCAGCCTCAACCCAGTAACCCTCACCTAAACGCCTCCCTAACCTAATTTGCCAGCACAGTCTACCGTCTGTGCAGAGAAAGGTAGGAGGGAGAAAGTGGGCAGCCAGCTGGGTTGGGAACTGAGGGGTTCCACCCCTGCCCTTTGCCCATGGGGCTGGGCGCTGGCCGACCGGCCAGGTGTATGGTGCCTGCCCTGGGTTGGTCTGGGGCTCAGCAGTGGGCACGGCTGAAGTGATATGATCATCCCTGCACCCCACCATCACTGTTGCTGACAACAGCCACTTCAAATCTTGGCAGCACCTCACTCTGCTGGCCCTGAACAGATCATTGACCCCAGGGTGGTGACCTGCAGTGATCCCACAACCGTCACACCAGTGGAAATGCTTCTGCATCCAGATTCCCTCAAGGCAGCACCCCACAGAGAAGGAGGGTCCCCAACATTGAGACAGCACCCCACAGGGAAGAAGGACCCCAACATTGAGATAGCACCCCACAGGGAAGGAGGACCCCATGGCCTCCCCATGGCCTCCCCAAGGTGGACTCAGGAGGGACTAACTACAGTAGAAGATGAATTTGTATGAGACATGGACATGATGGCTTGACATCCCGGAGGATCCTAATATGGCTGGTCAGATGTGTGCATAGGCTAGAACTTCAAGTGACCAGCTGCTGAGCCAGGTTTGTGTGGGTCCCAGCATCTGGGCCTCTATCCTCAAGCAGCTACATACTCCAAGGGCTTTTGCTGGAGCTGGGAGCCAGGGTATTCCTCCCTGGGCCAGAAGAAGTTAGAGAGAGAACAGCCAAGCACAGGAATTGAGGACGGAGGAGGTGCCCCAGTCAGCAGGAGCTCCCAGGTCCAGGAGAAGCCTAGGCCACCCCAGTCTGCTCTGCAGGGACCTGGGCACTAACAGTAGTCCAATAGCTCCTGGCGCTGTCCTGAGGGAAGGTGGTGTTGAGGGACCCCCCGCCCCAAGCCCACCTGCTCTACTCCAGCCCAGCCCGGCCCACATTTTCTGAGCCACATTCGGATCTTCCCAGCCCTGTGTGGAGGGCAAGTCCACCTCTTTTCCCCAGGGTGCCAGGGCCCCACCCTCCTGAGTGAGCAAAATCCCAGGTGAGCATGACAGGGCAGCCCTGGACTCCTGGGCTGGGCTCAGACCTCAGCCAGGTACAGCACCACACACAAAACCCTTGCACCACCTACTTGGTGAGTGGGTGCTGTCACAGCTTAAGCCCCCTCCCCCAGCTCATGCAGGCTGGGACTGTCCCCGAGCTTGCAGGCTCCAAGGTGTTAACAACCAGAGCGCAGGGTCCTGGCTGCCAAGGGCGGAGGCCTCACCCAGAGACCCAGCTTATATGCAAAAATGCCAGTTTCAGCCTCCACATCCTGCACCAAGTTCAGTGCTTATAGTGCATAGTCCCATATTCTCCTAGTAGGTACTCCCATATGGTCCCTTTAGATGTTCCCCATGCTTCCCAGTAGGTGCTCCCCTTGCCTCCCAATGATGCTCCCCGTTCCTCCCAGCAGGTGCTCCCTGTGCCTCCCAGTAGGTTCTCCCCCTGCCTCCCAGTAGGTTCTCCCCCTGCCTCCCAGTAAGTGCTCCCCTTGCCTCCCAGTGATGCTCCCCATGCCTCCCAGTAGAGCTCCACGTGGGCTGCTCCCAGCTCAGTCACCTGGTTGAACCAGCCTCTGAGGAAAGGACTCAGATCCTGCTGCACACAGCAATTACCAGTTTCTGTCCCTGCTGTGCATGTGGAAAGTCTGAGGCTGCGTGAGTGTTCAGGTGCAGTGCGCCCAGCACTGTAGACCCTCTGATTCAGCAGCTGAGTGTTGACGCATCTTCGTGTGTTTTATGTGCGTACATTTGTACATTCTCTTCTTTAAAAATAATTTTTTTAGGGGCGCCTGGGTGGCTCAGTCGTTAAGCATCTGCCTTCGGCTCAGGTCATGATCCCAGGGTCCTGGGATCGAGCCCCGCGTCGGGCTCCCTGCTCCGCGGGAAGTCTGCTTCTCCCTCTCCCACTCCCCCTGCCTGTGTTCCCTCTCTCGCTGTGTCTCTCTCTGTCAAATAAATAAATAAAATCTTTAAAAAAAAAATTTTTTTTTAAGATTATTTATTTTAGAGGGAGAAAGCACACATGCGAGTAGGAGGAGGATCAGAGGGAGAGAATCTTAGGCAGACTCCACACTGAATGCAGAGCCCGACATGGGGCTAGATCTCATGAACCCGAGATCATGACCTGAGCCAAAGCCAAGAGTTGGCCACTTAACCAACTGAGCCACCTGGATGCCCCACATTTGTACATCTTCCATCTGACTATTTGAAAGTTGCAGAGGCCATGAGCCTTTGCCCCCACATACCTGAGGAGTCGCCAGCCACCAGGACAATGTATAACGTGAGACACTGTCCTGATACCGTACGCACACCCTGGGGCTTCACAGGAAGACAGGACCCTCAGCACACTGAGGTGAGAGTTTGCATTTTCCCTGTTGTCCCCAAAACATGCAGTGTAAGAAACAAAGCCCCCCACTGGGGACTCACTGGTGGTGCCAGAGATCATCGTCTCAGGCAGGGGGCCCTGGAGGGTGCTGAGCTGGCCGTCCCATTTGCACTGGAATTCCCAGCCACTGTCACTGGTGCTGCGGGGGGTGGGAGGATCCTATCCGGCCCCTCTGTGCCTCTGTGCGCACACACCACAGCCTGTCAACATCTGTGAGCCCAGGAACCTGGGTATCCGGAGCAGAAACAAGGATGGGGGTGCTCTGGGCCTTCAAGCAAATGAGGTGTGAAATCCCCTTCCCTGCCCCAACAGAAGGAGAGGGTGAGTCCTGCTGAGGCGCTGGGGACTGGTGGCCATGCACATTGGGTGATGCCCACCCAAGCTCTCCCCTCTCATTCCCCACAGGTGTTGGACAAGCCTCAGCCCTGGGGGAAGCTGCACAGTCCAGGGATGGGGGTGGGAGATGGAGTGGACAGGGCACAGGTCCTCCCTGGGTCCGTTCTGAGCCACACCTCAGTGACTCAGCCCAGGCAAGCAGGCGGGGACAGCTGTAGTAAACCCCCGTTCTGGGCTTGTCAGGTGTGGCCTGGTTCCCACACGTGCAGTCAGCCTGCATCCCAGATGCCCAGCTCTGGAGAGAGGCCACCAGTGGGCTGGGCAGTTCAGGGCTGCTGCCTGCTGGAGGGGCTGAGAGCAGGCCCCAGGCCATTGTCCTTCGCAGTAGGGGCTCCATTTAGATGGGCAATCCTACCCAGAACCAGGAGATGCAGGCAAAGCCAGCCTTGGAAGACAGGTGTCCTCCTGTCCCCTCGCTGAGTCTGTATTCCATCTGGACATGGTGGTGGGAAGTCCAGGTTGGCCTCACCTTCCCTGAGCCTGAGGTTCAGGGAAGCATGGCTCACAGGCTGGACAGGGAAGGGCACCCAGAGCCCCACATGGGCTGGATGTGGAGTGGGGGTCCTGGGGATCTGGGGAAGGGTCCAGGAGGTTGATTACATGTGTTTGGCAAACCACAGAGACAGTGGTGAGGAGACTCAGGCAGGGGCCAGGGGAGGGTCAGGTGCTGGGACCTGTGCAGGGTGAATGCAGGGGACAGTCAGGTCACAGGTGTGGCTTCCAGACTTTTGCACCTAAGGTCACCAAATGCCATAGGCAAGGTCAACCAGGAGGTGACTTGATTTCATTACAGACTCATTCTTCTGGCCTGAGATATCATCGTGTGATTTGTGTACCCCTTACATAACCTAGGAAACACTTATTCAATAACCCCTACATGATGGGATCTGGGAGCACGGCCAGGGTGAAGAGTTTGATGCTGGGGAAGAGTCCTGTGCCCCTCACACACAGCTCCCACCCAACAGAACACCCCAGTCCCTGCACTGCCTGAGGGCCATATGGCCCCTCTGAGGCAGCAGTCCTGCAAGACAATGTTCATGACCCTGCCTACCTCCCCTGTGTTTCTAGACCTGCAATCAGAGGTCTTGGCAGGCCCTGAAAATGGGGTAAAGAGTGTGACCCATGAGGAAGTGGGCTACATTCCAAAAGAACTACTTGAATTTTCTAGTTTATACACAGAAATGTGTAGGAATGGATATGAAGACTGTGGGATAACAGTGGAAGGAAAATAACATTGAATCAGGCCAAATCAAAAAGAGCTGACATGGGCTCACCAAGCAGATACTCTGTGTTAACGTTGCAACTTGGGGTTAGGGACAACTCTGACAGCCTGGGTGGTTGAAACGTGGACCAAAAGGTGGCCCATGGTGAGTGGGTTAGAAATGCCTGAGCTGCCTTGGTCCAATGTAGAGAAAGGGATTCAAAGGGATGGGGATATTGGAGTGACTCTGTCATTTAAGACCCATTCACCTACACAGACAGTATCCAAAAGATGCACCTTGCACCAAGACTGTGGGGACCCTAGCACCCCTGAAGAGCTCCGTGGTCCCTCTATGCAGGTCAGACCCTACAGAAGGGACCATAGCAACTCAACTGGAAAACCTCAATATAATGGAGTACTTGGATCCTAGGGTGGCAGGGGCCAAGTGAGGGCACTCACCAGCCAAAAGCAAGGTGGGCTTGGTTCCTGGGGTGGACAGCAGAGTCAAAGCAGTAGTCAGAATCATCTGACTCACAGAGACCTGTGGTGTTGGCTGGTTGATCATGGCATTGCTGGATGTGAAACATAGAGGAAGCGCAATGAATTCTCACTTGATCTGCATCAGCAGAGACATTCTAGGTCAAGTGAGGAAAAATCTGGCCTGAAACATAAAAACAGAGCCATGGCCCCTCCATCAATTCCAGACCCGAGCCAGTTATAGACCCAGAATGCCTTGAAGTGGGGGCGACACGGTCCACTCAAGGAAGGACCTTGGTACACCACTGAAAATTTATACTGTTCATCTTTCTCCCTGTCTTCCCCAAAGGAATCTGTGGGCTCTCATCTGGGTAATTGTGCACTGGGGAGAAGAGAATAATCAGAGCTTTGAGGGACTACTGGTTACAGATTTTGAACAGACACTGACTCCAAGAGACCCAAACCATTGTGGTTGTCCAGTCAGTGTAAGGGCTCTCGGAGGCCAGGTGGTCCACGGCTTTTAGCCCATGTCTCTCTCCACGGGTCTGGCGTGGCCCTGACCCCATTCTGTGCTTACCTCCCCAGTTCCAGAATGCTTGATTAGAATCAACATACCCAGCCCTGGCAGTTCCCAGACCTGTAGAGTGAGGGCTCTCTGGGCAGGAAAGGCCAAGTAGGATCACTACAACTGTCTCTACTGGGAAAATAGTAAGCCCAAGCAGCGCCATACTCCTGGAGGGATTGCAGAGATTGGCGCCCCCATTAAGGATGTGGACGGTGCAGGAGTGGTGACTCCCACCACACCCTGTCTGGCTCCCCTACTTGGCCCAAGTGTGTGGGTCCTGGAGAGTGACCGTGGGCCATCATTAGCTTAACCAGGTGGTGGCTCCAGCAGCAGCCACGGGCCCAGCTCTGGTTTCATTGCTTAAGGAAATTAATACAAGCCTGGTACCCAGAATGCAGCTACTGGCCTGGAAGATGCCTGTTTCTCCACCCCTGTCCGTAAGGCCCCCAAGCAGCTTGCTCTCTGCTGCAAGATGCACCTTCACCGTCCTACCTCAGCGGGACACCGAATCTCCAGCCTGATGTCGTAATTTATTTCACGGGGACCTTGACCGCCATTCCCTTCCACAAGATTTCATACTTGTCCATGATACGGATGACATTACTAGCAGATCCTCTAGACATACTAGTAAGACATTGGCATGTCAGAGGCAGGAAGTAAATCCAACAATAATTCAGAGACCTCTTTCCTTGGTGAAATTTCTAGGGACCCAGTGGAGATATTTCTTCTGAGGTGAAGGATCGGCTGGCACCTCCTACAACCAAATAAGAGGCACAATACCTAATGGGTCTCTTGGGTTTCTGGAGGCAACATATTCCTCCTTTGAGTGTGTTACTCCAGCCAATTTGCTGAATGACCTAAAAAGCCACTAGTTTTGAGTGGGGCCGAGGACAGGAGAAGGCCCTGGGACAGGTCCCGGCCACTGTGTGAGCTGCTCGGTCACTTGGGCCGTGTGATCCAGCAGATCCATTGGTGCCTGAAGCCTCAGGGGCAGATGGAGATGCAGCGCCCACCATAACCTCCAGCACATTTTCTGTGTGTTATTTGAGGAAGGCCATCCTTGCCTTCGATCCACCCACGGACTTGATGAAGTCACAGTATGGACCCCACAGGGGCGCGGGTGGCCCAGGTGGAGCACGCAGAGCCTCAGGGGTGGGTGAGGTTCCCATTTTCCTTTGTGACTTGGAGCACAGACCCTTCCCTCCCTCTGTCCCCTCCATTGACTGTCCACCCCCGTTACCCCCAAGTCGCAGTGGCAGCTGCAGGAACTGCTGGCTTCTGTTGTACCTCAGAGCGTGGAGGGTGCCCGTGTCCTGTTGGTCATGCCTGTGGGTGCGTTACCTCCCCTCCACCCCCTTGACTCTGAGCAGCCACCTGCCTGCCAGCCTTGTGTGTGTTGTTGAGAAAGTGATGTGGGAAAGCCTAAAGAGCTCACAAAAATGTTGTCAGTCATATTCCTTAACCATGAAAATAAGTACACTTATTGGGAAAAAAAAGTCAATTGAGCCAAAGGAACTGAGAGAAAAAAGAGATTTCCCCTTCATCCTACCCCTGTCCTGCAAGGGTAGGTCTCCCCATTTTCCCATTGGTGTTTTAGGTGCATGTATGCCCGTGTGTATGTGCATGAGCACTGTGTTTATGTGTGTGCTTTGCACAAATGAAAGTGTGCGTGGTGTGTATGCATGTGTGTGCGAGTGTAAGTGTTGTGCACGTGTGTACGTGCATGAACACAGTGTTTATGTGTGTGCGTGTGCACGAATGACATGTGTGTGGTGTGTGTGCATGTGTGTGCATGCATGTGTGTACACACGTGAGCA
>NW_023270494.1:132428-165948 GCF_011800145.1 Mirounga leonina
AATGACATGTGCATGGTGTGTGTGCATGTGTGTGCATGCATGTGTGTGCATGTGTGTACACACGTGAGAATTGTGTTTATGTGTGTGTGCATGAATGAATGTGTGTGTGGTGTGGGCAAGTGTGTTTGAGCATGAGCATTGTGTTCTTGTGTGTGCATGTGCATGGATGAACATGTGTGTGTTGTGTGTGCGGGTGTGTATGCACATGAGCATTGTGTTTATGTGTGTGTGTGTGCATGGATGAGCATGTGACTGCTGTGTGTGCAAGTATGTGCATGTTTGTGTGCACATGTATGCACGTGAGCATTGTGTTTATGTGTGTGCGTGTGCATGAATGAATGTGTGCATGGTGTGTGTATGTTTGTGCGTGTGTGTGTGTGTGTGTGTGGAGTGCTGTGTGGGACTCAGTTTGCTAAGGAGGGACGTCCACAGCATCTCCCTGTAGCCACAGCGGGAACTCTGTAGGGTGCTTGCAGGGCCCTCCAGCCGGGCACTGGTGCCTGTGAGCAGGATCTGGATTTCAAACCCAATTTTTAAAAAAACAAATCATAGGGTTGGGGGCCGGTGGGTTGACTTTCTTTCTGTGGCCTGGTTGTCACCCTGGGGGATGCAGCACGGCCAAGGCGCCAGCACTGGGTGCAGAGGAGAAAGGAGTCGAAATCTGTTGGTGTCGACAGGAAGCCCTTTTGTGGGCATCTTTGAATTCCGTCTGTTCTCACTTCTTTCAAGCCCAGCTGAGGGCGGGCGGAGCGGCTGCCATCTCCCTGGGTGACCAGCTCTGAATGTCCACAGTCTCCTGTCCTGGCAACCGCCCAGCCTGCCCACCCACAGTCCTTCCTGACCCTTTCTAGGGTCTTGGGCCCCCAGAGCCCTGAAGCCACAGGCAGGGTGCAGGCAGGAATGTGAGGGGCCCCTCTGTGTGCAGGACCTGCTGGGCCCTCCCGGCCCCACCACCTCCTCCCTGCAAAGACCCCGTTTCTGTCCAGCCCACCCCATGAGGGAGGCCGCACTGCCAACCTCAGGGTGGTGGTCAGGGAGGCACTGACTGGCAGGGCTGGTGGGAGCCTGGTAGCACCTGCTGTGCCCCAGGCTGCAGCTCCCAGAGGCAGATGTGTCTTGCTCACCTTTGGGTCCCCAAAACCTGCTAAACACCTGCACATAGTAGGCGTTCAACAGGACTTTGAACGGACGAAGGGCTTTACCTCCTCCAGACAGCTAGGTAGAAGGCCGGCCAGGTGATTAGCACTCCAAGATGTCCTCGGGGGAGGGCGTGCTGCCCAGCGTTCCAGCGGCTCCTCGCGGCTGATGTGGGGCCACGTCCTGTACCGCACCCACCCCCATATTCTGTGCTCTGTCTCCTAGGAGCCTGAACCCTTCCTGCAGCCCAGCTTGAGAGGCCATCTCCAGCCTCGGTCACCTTCCCAGACTCAGACAGGAGGGGAGCAGCCGCAGTACTGACTGGCGTATTCCAGCAAGCCAGGGCTGGGAGGTGGGAAGAGGGATGGGCGGGTCCTCGCTCACGGTCAGTGCCCAGGATGCAAGTCAGCGCTCAAGTTAGTTTTTCAGGAGGGAAAAGCAGCACAGCCACCACATGCTGTTTCCAGCACCTTCCAAGGAAGGGTCTTCTCTGGTTCTCAGGGGCGTCCAGGGCAGGACCCCCTCACCAGGGCCCACCGCGGGGGGCGTCTGGGGCAGGACCCCCTCACCAGGGCCCACTGCGAGGGCCTGCTGCAGACAGTGTGGTGGGCAGGCCGGGCTCACACCCTGGCTCCCAACCTCACTGTGGGGAATGAGGCCCTGTGCCTGGGCCCACGTCCTGGGGCTGACAATGACGGCCCCCGGTCTCCATCCCCATGTGGACAGGCTGGTCCCCACAGGCACACTCCCCGTGGAAGGAGAAGGTTTGGAAGCACTTTGCTTTCTTTAGTTAAACCCCATGTGTTTCCTGTGCTTCCAAAAATGTCCAAGCAGGAAGTACAAAACCTCAAACAGCAAAAATAACTGTCCCCCAGATGGCCCTGGGGAGGCCACACTCCTAGGTCTTGGGTCCATTTCTTAAAATTTTAAATCTGAGCTGAGCTGACCTAACCTAGCCCCACCCACCCCCAAAAGGACCAAAGTTACACTCTTCTGAGCTGGCTTGAGGCCCTTCTCTACGCCTGTTTCACTCAGGAGGAGTCTTGGCAGTGATGTGAATACCTGGAGGGCAACAAGACAAAACATGACTTAGAACATGTGGAAGAGGGCGCCCCTAGGTGGCTCAGTCGGGTGAGCATCTGACTCTTGATTCCGGCTCAGGTCGTGATCTCAGGGTCGTGAGTTCCAGCATCAGGCCCCACACTCTTAAGATTCTTTCCCCCTGCCCCTCCCACAACATGAGTACCCTTGCTCTTTCTCTATCTCTCTAATATAAATAAATACATCTTTTAAAGAAATATGTGGAACAAAGGGGCCAGGCCTGGGGTTAGACCTGGCCGGCATGTGGCAAGAAGGCTCTGAGGGATCCCCTCCAAACCTGGGGCCAGGAACGGCCAGTGTGGTCAACGAGGCTCACGGTGTCCACCGGGTGAAAACAGCCACCCTGGCAGAGGGAGAAGATCCGGAGAGGGCCCTGTGTCGGGAGTACCAGCCACCTGCGGCCCCATTCCAGCAGACGTGGCATTCTGCCACTTTTTGTAACATTTCTCCAACGCATCGCGCACTGAGGGAGAACAGGTGACCACAGCAGAGCTCGGTGTCACCCCTTCTCATCGGCCCCTGGGGGTTGTGCCCGCGCCACCACCTCCCTCCATGCGCCGGGACGTGGGGAAGCAGGCTGCATGCTGCAGCTCCAGGAGTCCCCTGACCCAGGTGCTTCGAGCTCGTCTGTCTCTCTGGGCAGCAGAAGGGCAACAGAGACCGGGCCAGAACTGAGCCGGAGAAACATGGCCAGCTCCATTAATGGCATTCACATTACAAGAGAATGCATCTCGTTATAGATTCATAGATAACACGGAGGAGGAAATCTTCAACGACAGGAAGGGGCAGTGCGGTGACATTTCAGGGTGTCCTCACCAGGGTGTGGTGTTGCTAAGACTGGGGGGGAAATGGCTGGGCCCGGACTTGGGGGTCTTCCCACTCTGGATACAGTGTGTGTTCCCTCAGGATGAGGACTGCATTTGTCCCTGGTTCTGTGGTTAGGAAAGCCAGGCATCTACGGTTTGGGGCACACCCAGGCAGGCCAGCCCCATGGAGGTGATGACAGCCAGTCACCCGGAGGCGGCCTGAGCCAGGAAACTCCCAGGTAAACTGCCCAGAAGAGGCCAGGGGCCCCCCGCACCCTGGGTTGTTAGAGCGTCCTCATCCCCATCTGCCTGCGTGGGGCAGGCTTGGTCCTGTCTGCCCAGCCCCCTCCCTCTCCATGGGGTCCCCTTGCTCTCTGTGATGCCATCAAACAGTCGTACATCCCGGCCCCCCACCCCCACCCCGAACCCTGGCCAGCAGTTCTTGCTGGGGCTCAGTGACCAACTGTCCCAGTTTTCTGGGACTGAGGGGCTTTCAGGACTCAAGACTTTCAGGGCTAAGACCAGGAAAGTTCTGGCTGCACCATGATGAACTGGTTAAGGCAGGTTCCACTGAAGCTGGAGGGAGGAGGCCGCTGACTTTGGACAGCCATGCTGGCAGGAAGGCCGCCACCGTCCATCCTCCAGGGCAGAGTGGGACCCCTGCCTGCCCCAGACACTGGCACCAGCAGGGACAGGGCTCTGTTCCCTGACAACATCAGCAGGGCCACGGGCACCAGCGACCAGCCTCTCTCTCTCAAACAAATAAATAAATATTAAAAAAATAAAATAAAATACTCTTGTACTTGAGCATTTGAGTTAAAAAAAAAACTTGTTCCCATTTGCTTAGGGCTCTGTCCGCTTTAATAGAATATTAAAACTTTAAAATACCTTCGGAAGTGCAGCCAAGCCCCCTTACAGAGAAATGGCTGAGGAGCCCTGCCCGGACCTCGGGGCAGGGCACAGGTGACGGCGGCCGCGGGAGGGCACAGACTCCAGGGGCCTCTCTGAGGAGCAAAAGGCAAACTGCTGCTTCCAGATCATTGCATTTGTTTGTCCAGGAGCCGGTGGGGCCTGGGCAGGAGAGAACAGCCCTCAGTCACCCCCAGAGAGGTCCCCGGGAGGGCACGGCGTGAGCTCAGAGTTACCATGTGGTCCAGTTCCAAGAGAGGCCAGAATCCACATAGTCCGTGGGATTACCTGATATTTAAAGGGCCCTGCAGCCCAAAACAAACTCATGAGAGGCTGGATATGGCCAGGGTGGGGTTGGGCACTGGGCACAGCTGCTCCGATGGGCCATAGAACGGAACAATGTAATTCTGGGAGAGCCTGAGTTATTCCCTGACTTTACTGTCCACACTCATCAAAATAACCAGATAATCCAAACCAACATTCCATTTCAGACTGTACAGACCTGCTGTTTGGTGATTTCTATGCCTACCATGCGAAACTGAGTTAAAAGGCATTTTGAAAATTTTGAGTCATTTGATAATATTATTAGGTCCCTCACTAGATCTATGTGTACATCACCTGTGTGAGCCCTGCCGCCTGTGTGGGCTCTCCGATCTGACTGTGGGTTATGGGCTAAGGGGTTGGAACAGCCCGGACCCAAAGCCCGCACTGGACCCTGCGGGTTTGGAGAGCCAGCCTCGACCCTCATTGCCCAGCCTCCCTGTCCTGGCCTTGCATCAGCAGCCGGCTCACGTGGTCACTGGACCCTGCCAGCCGCAGGGAGTTGGCAGTGGACAAAAAGACCCTGTCCCCGCCCCCATAGAGGCAGCAACTTAGAGGAGAGACAGTGCTGGGGGCAGGGCGGTGGGGTCTTGGGCCATGAGCTGGGGGGCTGAAATGTGTCAGTGTTTGGACACATCCTTCATGTGCTGGGGTTATACGTTGGTTTTCCATGTTGGTTTCCCAGCTTAGGCCTCCTCAAGCTAGATGGGTCCCAAGGCCAGGTACCTGGACGTGGGGGGAGGCAGTCTGTAGCAGCCACAGCCCAGCAGTGGTGAGGGCAGGCCCCCGTCCCGACGGTGTCTGCAGGACACCATGCAGAACTCGGCAGGGGTGGGAGGGCTCACCATACTTGGAGCTAACCAGGTGGCCTGACACATTCTCACGGTGCTGACGGAAGACACAAGGCTCTGGGTTAGAGATAAAGGAGTTTATCACTCACAGCAAAGGCAGTGACCAGAAGGTCAGCATGTGTGCATGGGTTCCCGGAGCCCCATTCCCCAGGGGCCACATGAGGAGGCCCAAGAGACGCCACGTGGGCAGGGGGTCCGTGACAGGAGAGGGCAACTCTTTACAGCAGACAGCAACCTGCTCTCCCTCCTGGACGGCAACGTCACCTCACACCTCAAGGCTGCTCGTATAACGGCCCAGGTAACCAGCACCCAGGGCATTCTTGACGTGCCCAGCTGGGCAGAGACAATCTCAAGAGATCTATGCAGGAGCATCTCCCAACAAAATCCAGGTAAGGAAGCTTTGAGTTCTAGCCTCAGAACTCATGGTTCAGGGAGGCAGCTGTGGGGGACAGCTGTCCCCATCAGGGAATTCAAATACAAGTCACTTACTGCTTGGCAGAGAGTCCTGGGGACCTGCATATAGCAGCACTACCGTGCGTGGCTGGCCTGGGAAGCAGGAGGCCTGGATGTGAGCTGATAGAATGGGGTTCCCTCCCCACCTTCCCCAAATTCTCCTCTGTCCCGTGAAAGGGGAGAGCATCAGAGCAGGGTCTTGCTGTTCACCACCCCATCCCACGGTGCCCTGCTTCACCCTGCCCCCCCCCACACACCTCTCCTCAGGAGGCCGATGGCAAAAGGGCTCGTCACCCCCTTTCCTTCTGCTCTAGGGTTCGGTCGCACCAAGTGAGGCAGCAGGTGTTTGTGCAGAGCCTTTACCAGGAAAATGTGAGAACGGCACTAAAATGACAGATTGCTGGGCTCCCTGCTCTGCAGTGGTCAGCTCCTTGCATCCTCTTTGACAGAGTGATTTAACAACTCCCTAGGCCTAAGAAAAAATGGTATGGTGCAAAGGGTTCTTGTCCACAGAGATGCAACTGATTTCCACCCCGTGGAAGAGATCATTGCAAACATGGTCTGTGCCCAGGGAGTGCATTCACTCCACGTTCCTGATTGCCCCTGCATGTGTCCATGTACAGATTTTCCTTTTAATCAGGCTTAACATCTTACTGGTTTCCCTGTTAATTAACAAGTTAAAATCTTTGACATGTTTTCATTTTATATTTGGATGAGTCATGATTTTACTTCCTTGAAAAGTATCTTTTAATACTTTTTTGTATAAAAAGAACAGACTCTCACCTGGTAAATGCAGAAGAGATTATAAACGAAGGCCCAGTCCTCGTTCCTATGGGTGTTACGGAACATTTGGTCCTTCAATATTTAAGAGCATCTGCCGGGGGGCGCCTGGGTGGCTCAGTTGGTTAGGCGACTGCCTTCAGCTCAGGTCACGATCCTGGAGTCCCGGGATCGAGTCCCGCATCGGGCTCCCTGCTCGGCGGGCAGTCTGCTTCTCCCTCTGGCCCTCCCCCCTCTCATGTGCTCTCTCTCATTCTCTCTCTCTCTCAAATAAATAAATAAATAAATAATCTTAAAAAAAAAAAAAAGAGCATCTGCCGGCTGCCGGCACAGGACACATTGGGGATTTGAGGCCAGAGCCCTGCCCCCTCCCCAGGAGCCTACAGTCCCCAGAAATGAAAGGAGGACTCTGGGATGTGTTATGATGGTGCTATCTGTTCAGGGGCCATAGGGCACTGGAGAAGGACACAGGGAGGTGATCCCAAGCTCAGCTTTGAAGGACAAGTAGGAATTAGCTTCAGGTGGGAAGGAAGTGGATCAGGTAGGACCAGCTGGTGGCGGAGCTGGTGGGACCAGCTCAGGAAAGGGCAGGAGAGGGGCTACATTGAGGAGGGGCAGGAAGCAGGAGACCCAGAGAAGGATATGCCCCACGGCCAACAAGGCCACGGGCTGCTTGGAGGAGGAGGGTTACGGTGGGAAGTGGTGGGGTGCGCAGTAGGCATGCTGCTCGGCAGGAGGCTCTGCAGGTGGGGGTCCACAGGCGGGGCTTCTGTGGCTGCCAGGGCTGGGGGTCTCCCAGGGCTGGCTGCTGGTGTGGGACACGCAGAAGGCATGGCAGGTGTGCAGGGCAGGCACTGGCTCTGTCGGCCACAGCCCAGGCTGTGCCTCCCACCAAGCTTGGACTAGAACAAGGCAATGAGAAGTGGATGCTCACACAGGCACAGTGGCTGAGACGTGCCCAGGGCCACTTGGCCAGGAAGGAGCAAAACCCAGAAACAGGCTGGTGTGGCCCCAAACCGCTGGCTTCACTCCACGTGCCTGGCCACTGCATGAACATGCCCTCTCCCATGGGCCGGCATGGCTGTGGACAGAAGAACATTGCAACAGTGCCCTGAGCTTTGTTCTAGCTGCAAAGCACCTGATGGGTGTCGGAGCCCATGCAAGCCTCACCTACATGAGCTGCCGGGGGCAGGTGCTGAGGCAGGCCGAGGGAGGCTCCTGGCTGACACCCCGCCAGGCCCCTGGCGGCTCCTGACTTTGTCAGTGACATCAGCAGCTTTCCATAAGGCCTCACTCGAAGTGCTGAAGTCACCCCGAAACTCTGGCTTCCCTACTATTCCAAGTTCTATGAATTTAGCTAAGCCCTTTCTCTGACAGATGACATCTTCCTATTAAAACTTAGGAGGAAGATGCCTAACTGGCCTCTCCTGGCCTTCACTGGACACCGTCTGAGTCCTGGCCTCGGGGTGCCCAAGCACTGACAGCCATGCTGTGCACATGCCTTCCACAGGCACCTGCCACGCACCCGTGAGTTATCTAGAACCTGGAAAGCAGATGGCTGAGATCACTCCAGAACCATTGCTGGGGGCAGCTGGAGGCCCTGTTTTAAGTTTCCTTCTGCCTTTCCAACTTTGTGTCACTTCCTCTTGCCTCTTGCTCAGCTCTTGTCATCCTCAGGGTCCTGAACCTGGTTCCAGTGCACACAGTTCTCGGCAGACCTCCCCTGGCTTACCGTGTGCCAGGCACCTCAGGGGACACCTGTGGGATCCCGCACCACCATCCAGAAGTGCAGGGGAGTGAATGCCACCCCAGAGGCAATCGCAGATGACAAGACCAAGGGTAAAGGCTTCTCCCCTTTGTGCTCTGAGGGACACTTCTCCAGAGCGCTGGGAAGGTTTGGGGGGCCAGTTCCAGCTGCCCATAGTGGGGACCCCATCAACAGAGCACACTGGTCCTGGCTCCCTCTCCTTCCCTGCCTCACTCCCCTGCTCCCAGCTTCCTGGGAACAAAAACCCTCACTGCAAAGGCCCCGACTCAGGCTCTGCTTTCTGGGCACCCGGGCCAAGACAAACATTCTATGTGATGCTCGAATGCTTGCATCAAATCCACTCCAGATGTTTGCTCAGCTGTTAATTGAATGCAACCTCTAATGGGAACCTCATTACTTCCTACAGCCAGTCCAGTGAATGAGTCCAGAATCTGGCTTCAGGTCAATCATGTGTGCCAGGCTTTCATGAGATACTATTCTTAAAGTGCCTGGCACTTGGGAAATGCTTCGTTAATGGGATTCTCCTTCTCTCTCCACAGTTCCTGATAACCTGGTCCATATTAGAACAATGCAGATTGGCAGAACAATGGCTTCCATCCACTAGTTATTCCTCAGGAAACATTCATTGTGTGCTTTATGGGCAAGGTGCTGAGTGGGGTCTTGATTCTCCCTGTGCGCCGTATAGGGCTGTCCAATCCCTCTTTCATGGGACATGATTTCAGGTCTCTGTGGAACACCGGTGATCCTCCTTGTGACAGCACTTTGCCCCTATGCCCAGTAGGGGTGGGGTCACTCCCAGAGAGAATGGTTGAGCTGGGCGTCAGTGCTCCAAGGGAGAGCTGAGAGCCCTTGGAGGAGAAAGGAAAGATGGCACTACTGGGCTCTCCCCTCAGGGTGCTGTTCGGATTTCACAGCCACCCACGGGCCAACCCCTGCTTGTAGCTGTGGGGACAGCAATGCGGTCTGGGGCACCCTGACCCTGTACCCAGTGGTCAACCAGGTAGAGGGGATGAAAGAATGAGCCAGAGACCCTGCTGTGGCAACAGAACCTCAACAGGTCTGAATTCCAGGAACTCAGGGGAATGCTGAAAATGGAACTGATGTGACCATGTCCACACCAAGCCTACGTCCTGTAGGTTACTTTGTTTAGAAGGTATGGGCTGCAACCCCTTGATGAGCCATTAAACCAACACAGCCAGTCCCAAGCCACCTTAAAACGTGAGAAGAGACCATACCAGCTCATGCCACACATCGTCAGGCAGCGCCGGTGAAAACATATTTACTATCCAGGGGCTCTGGCCCCATGGGCAGCCAGTCTCGTGCAGGCTGAGGGCACTGTCTTCCCCAGGGCCCGGCAGCCCCTGGCCTCTCGGCAGGCGCATTGTCCTGGCAGGTCCAGCTGGAGCTCTGTTGGGGTTCATCCCACCAAGAAACCAGGAAAGCACATTTGGAGGTCTTGCAGTGCAGGCTGTTGGGGACGCCCGGCTGTTGTTAGAGCTCGAACTCACCCTTCCCTGTCACACTCGAAGAAGACACATTATGCGTCTGGGGCCCAGCACCCAGACCTCACTACATCTTTGCCCCCACACCAGCATCTTAAGAGCCTGTCGGGCAGTTTCTAAATTTGAAGGCCCTGGAAATTGGCACCAGGTCTTCTGAATACAACCAGTATCCACCAATTCATCTGCATAAGTAGCAACTATAAGAAAAATGTCATTTGGTGAGTCAGAAGCTGGAGGAGTTTTCTGTGCCTCCCCTCACATGCCTGTGACTTCGTTCATATTTTCAGTCCACCCCAAGTCCTCCCTCTGTTCCTCTGGTGGGAGCAGGGGTCAGTCCCCAGGGTCTGGTCTCTCTGTTGAGAATCTTCTCACCTGTGAAGAAGGGATTAATCTCAGGCCCTCACCCAGCCTCAACTCTGCATTGATACCATGTGCCGTGGAGGTGCGAGGCACCGCGTGTGACCCCTTACCTCTTCCTCCCGCCAGGTACTGGGGAGCCAGCTCTAAAGCCTACAGGTATCCTGGTAGCTACTACGAGACTTCTTACCAGCTTGTTTAAAATAAACTACTCCTGGGCGCCTGGGTGGCTCAGTTGGTTAAGCGTCTGCCTTCGGCTCAAGTCATGATCTCAGGTCCTGGGATCCATCCCCGCATCCGGCTCCTGCTCCGCGGGAAGCCTGCTTCTCCCTCTCCCACTCCCCCTGCTTGTGTTCCCTCTCTTACTGTGTCTTTCTCTGTCAAATAAATAAATAAAATCTTAAAAAAAAAAAAAAAAAGCAATGTAACTTACTTTAAAAAAAAATTAAAATAAAATAAAATAAACTACTCCTAATATGCCAACCTTTGGAGAACATTAGGTCCTTGGGAACGAATTCCCAGACTGCCTTTATCCCACTGCAAATAAGGCAGCATTTTTACTCATCTGACCTAAGAGTTTCAACCTGTACAACAGGCTTTGCAAATACAGATGCAGGTTTAGGAAAAATTACATTTGAAGTGATGCTTAAAAAATCTCAAGCAGAAGTTTGGCTTTGCTTTCACTGTTAGTTTGTAGAGTGATTTGCATTTAATCTTGGTTTGGGGCAGTAAAGACTCTGTCCCCGCAGGCATGGCTGTAAACCTGGTCACTGATTCACATCCTTTGGGACAAAGGCCCGGTGGGGACAATCGGGGTGCGCGCCGGCAGGGTCTACTAGCTCCCAGCAGTACTCAGTGGTACCCCCAGGGGCCGGTCCCCCTGGGAGGGGCAGAAGCTCTCAGGGGTCACACAGCTGACAGGACACAGCCGGATAAGGATGTCGCCTCTGCTGAGCCGAGCTGGAGGGACCACCTGGGGGAAGGTGTTCTAAGGCACCCACACGGCGGCCCCAGAGTCCGGGGAGCCCTTCTCCTGCTGGGGACGCAGAAACGAGGCGCGGATGCCAGCGGGCACAGCCAGGCCCCCGCCCCCTGCACCCCTTCCTTGCTGGGGACAGCTCAGGTGTCCTTGTCTCCCGCCCCCAGGCTTCTCCTTGTCCTCCGCCGGGCCAATCAGATGACACGTCACCTGCCTGCCTTCTTTTAAAAAAATGTTATGTGAAAGGTCGTCTGGTTTGGATTTTAAGTTGTAACCGACGGTAGAGCGTGGGTCCTTTCTCACAAACCCCACCCTCTCACAACCAAAGAATTTTTATAACATTTCATTTCACTGAGGCCCTCGGAGGGATTAATTCCCTCAGGGAGGAGCAGGCGGGCTGGAGGCCCGAGGAGAGGGCAGAGAAGACACGGGGGACGCAGGAGCCGCCCAGGCCCCAAAGCACAAGACGCCGCCTTCAGTAACCGGGGCACAGCGCCCTCGGCCCGGGCCCTCCCTCCCCCTCCCGTCCCCTGCCTCCCTGCCCTCCCCACGGGCCCGCCCCCTGCCCTGCCGCCCCCGTCCTCCTCCTCCTCTCCCTGGGTGTCCCCCCCGCCTGCCCCCTAGCACTCCCTGGGCCCTCTGCCCTCCTCCGGCCCTCCCCTGCCCACCGACCCGCCCCTCCCGGAGCCCCTCCCGGAGCCCCTCGCGGAGCCCGCTCCTCCCCGGGCCCCCTGCCCCTCCCCACGGCTTGCCCCTCCTCTCCCCTCTGACCCGGGCCCGCCCCTGCCCCCCCTCCCGGAGCCTGCCCTTCTCCGTGCACCCTGCCCTCCCCTGCCCCCCTTCCCACCGGCCCGCCCCGGGCCCGCGAGGTGCTCCCCGCCCACCCCGGGCTTCCCGCCTCTCTAGGCCGCTCCTCCCCACTCCCCGCCGATCGACGGCTCCCCACGCCAATCGGAGGCGCCCCGGCCTCGGCCCCGCTGCTCGGCGAGCCGGCCGCGCACGCGCCGCAGGCCGACGTGGGCGGTGGAGCGCCCCGGGCTTCGAGGGCGGGGCGGCCGGAGGAGCGCGTGGCCATGCGGGCCCGAGGGGACCCCGCCGCCGCCGCCGCCGCCGCCGCGCCCCACGTGGTAGGTGCCGGGGCCGCGGGGCGCGGGAGCCGCCTCCGCCCCTCCCCTTCTCCTCCCGTCCCCTGCCCCCCCTCCCCCTCCCCCTCCCCCTCCCCGCGGCGGGTCCGCATTCCCCCGGGGCTTGCTTGGGAGGGTCTCCGCCCGAAGCAGCCTGCAGCCCAGGAAGTTGGACGGAAATTCACGTTATGTTTTGTATTGTAGATCTCGAGAACAGGGAAGATACTTCTTTTTTTCTTTTCCTTTAAAGAATAATGTTTCCTTTAAAAATAAATATGTAAGTAAATTAGGTGACCACTTTTTTGGATAACATAAATTCGGGAAGGGTTATCCCTGTGTTGAATCAGATCCTCAGAGTAAAGAACTTGACTGAATTCTACTTTCAATCTATGAGCTTTTCAAAACCGTATTCGGATTTGTTATTTTTATAATCCTATCCATTTTCTATGTAGATGTAGAATGCACATATATGTACATGGATGTTTGTGCCATGCGTATGTACTATACACACCTGGATGACCTGTGTTTCTGTTTTCTTATTTAGGAATTTGTTCACTCCTCACTAGGGTATAAACTCTAGGGCTGGGAGGCACTAATTTCTATCTTTGGGTATTCTATAATTGCTTAACGTGGTAACATAAAATTAAGACAATTCCTGCAATGAGTTCTTTTGTTGGCAGTCAGGTTTCACTGGTTTTACTCCATACACTTTAGACATTTTTGTTTTATCTGGGCTATAGGAGAGAAGGACCGCACCAAACTCCTAAACTAAGTAGAGCAAAAGGACAGAGAGGTATATGGAGGTCACCCCCATTTTCCCAGCACCCACCCCATACTTTGTTAAAGCATGTGTCCAGGGACTTAAAAAGAGTTTTCTTGCAGTTTCTCTAACATAGTTTACCGAAAATGCTTACTCCACCGAGAAAAGGACCAAAGGTTATTTTCATGAGTGGGTTGGAAGATACACAGATGCTTGTTTCAACCAAAATGATGTTTCTGACCAGTGTTTGGAACGCACATGAATTTGTCATTGAATTGGGAAAATTTTTGGTGCCTCTCAGATTCTTGTTTGCTTTTCAAAAGTATCCAAAAGGATACTTCCCCCAATTCAGGGAAATCTAAGACATAATAAATCTTAGGCAGCAAAAGAACGTTAAGAGCTTGGTGAGAAGGAATAGGCACCTTCTGTTTTGGGGGACACATTCTTTCTCTGGAAACCAGGCCTCCGCCTTTGGAGATGCTCAGTGGTAATGGGGAAGAAAATTAGAGTGGAGGAAAAGGCGTTAGCTTTCACACGTGTATATGTTAACCCCTTTCTCTTGAATTGCAGTCTATCATCCTCCCAGTCCACAACGCCGAACCGTGGTTGAATGAGTGCTTGGAGTCTGTTTTGCAGCAGGACTTCGAAGGCTCCATGGAGCTCTCGGTTTTTAATGATGCCAGTAAGGTATTTGTGAACTTGCTTTGGTTATGTAGCCCTAGCATGAGTCACATCGGAGTGCTTTGAGAAAGTTTCCTGAACTGCCAATGTCCTCGTGCTTTCAGGATAAGTCTATGACTATCATTGAGAAATGGAAGGTGAAGCTGGAAGGTTCTGGTATCCCCGTGGTCATTGGCGGGCACGCTTCTCCTTCACCCCGAGGAGGTTAGTGACCCTGTTGTTTTATTATTCAACTGTAAGGAATGGTTTCTTATGACTTGTGTACTTAACCACCGTTAACCTTAACAGTAACACTGCCCGCTGTTTCACCAGCAAAGAAGGGTGCTCTGTACTAGCGGAGAATCCCAACCCAGGACACACAGGTTCCACCACAGCCACAGACCTGTCCAGAGAGTAAGGAGAGGAGGCTCTTTTTATATGGGGTGGGGGTGGTGGGGAGGGGGGGGTGAATTGTTGTAAACAGGAAGTCCATTGGAGTAAGCTGGGAGCTGGAAGTGTGGTGGCTTCTCATTGGCTGGGCTGTGGCCACCTCCCATTGGCTGGGCTGTAGCTGCCTCCCATTGGCTGGGCTGTGGCTGTCTCCATTGGTTGGGCTGTGGCCGCCTCCCATTGGCTGGGCTGTTGCGGGGGTAGCAGGAAACCTTCCTTCCTGGAGCTGGGTTACTAAAGTAGTACCCACCTGTAAGGGGCATCTCTTCCTATTGGGTCTGCAGTTGGTAACCAGTGCTGGGCACAGAGCTCCCCCTGCCGGCCTCCTGACTCTGCTCCAAATAAGATTTTCTTTTATTAACTTTACTAATAATTTCGTTTTCAAATCCTGGTGAAAAGTATCCTGAATAATAAAGTTTATCACTTATTAAGAACCCAGTACACCTAAATTTCTTATTCCTTGGTAAGGATTTGAATGAGACCACCAGGCATACTTAATACTTATTCAACCTAACAAAAAGCCGTTGGGTGTTTTTATTTTTAATGTGAATGATCATATTATTGGTCACCTCTGCTGCTTAAAATTCATTTCCTGTGACATTAGATTTGTTTTTGTCCAATTTTTAAAAAATCTTATTAAGAACTAGCTTTTGGTTTCTTTGATTTTCTATATTCTTTTTTTCTATTTTGTCTGTTTTCTGTTTCCACTCTGATCTGTATTTTCTTCTGCTTACTTTGAGTTTAATTTGTTCTTTTCCTAATTCTTTTTTTTTTTTTTTAAGATCTTATTTTATTTTAGAGGGAGAGTTCACAGGCGTGAGTGCATTCAAGTGGGGGGTGGGGCAGGGCCGGGGCGGGGTGGGGGGGTAGGGGCAGGGAAGAGAGAATCTTAAGCAGACTCCCCACTGAGCACAGAGCCCCAGTGACCCTGAGATCAGGACCTGAGCTGAAACCAAGAGTCCATTGCTCAACCGACTGAGCCACCCAGGTACCCCTGTTCTTTTCCTAATTCTTTTTTTTTTTTTTTTAAGATTTTTATTTATTTATTTGAGAGAGAGAGAGAACATGAGGAGGGGGTGGGCAGAGGGAGAGAGAGAAGCAGGCTTCCCACCAAGCAGGGAGCCCGACGGGGGCTCGATCCCAGGACCCTGGGATCATGACCTGAGCCGAAGGCAGACACTTAACGACTGAGCCACCCAGGCGCCCCATCTTTTCCTAATTCTTAAGTTGGAAGCTGAGGTCATTGATTTGAGACTTTTCTTCTTTTCTAATATAGGCATTTCATGATATAAATTCCCCTCTTACTATCACTTTAGGAACATTGTGATGTTCTTTTCATTTTCATTCTGGGTACACCTTCAAATTTTCTTCAAACACCTTCTAATTTTCTTTTGGCTTATTTATGGATTATTTAGAAGTATGTTAGTTTCCAATATTTGAGAGGTTTTCCAGATATTTTCTGTTATTGATTTCTAATGTAACTCTTCTGTAGTAAGAGAACATACTTTGTTTGTCTTGAATGTGTGGCCTATCTTGGCAAATGTTGTGTGCACTTGAGAAGGTTGTGTAGCTCTTGGTGTTGGATGGAGTTTTCCATAAATGTGAATCAGGTCAAGCAGAGAACAGTCTTGTTTAAATCTACCGTGTTGCTGATTTGGGGTCTACTTGTTCTGTCAGTTATTGAAAGGGGGCATTGAAATCTCTAACTCTGCACATTTGTCTATTCCTCTCTGTAGTTTTATCAATTTGGGTTAGCAATATTTTGAAACTCTGTTAACATTTAGGGTTGTTATGAAGAATTAACCCTTCATCATTGTGAAATAACCCTCTTGATCTTGCTGATTTTCTTTGCTCCAAATCTACATTGTTTGATATTAATTTAACTGCTCTGGCTTTATTTTGACTAGTGTTAACATAATATATGTTTTCCATCTCTTTAAATTTTTAATCCATTTGTTGAAGGGTACCTCTTTTAAAGGGTAGCCCCTCCCTGTAGATTCTTGTAGACAGCAAATCCAGTCTGATAATCTTCACCTTTTAACTGGGTGTTTACATTAGTTACATTTAATATAACAGCTTTATTCATATGCCACGCAATTCACCCATCAAAGTATATAGTCTTATGGTTTTTAGTGTATTCCCAGATCTGTGCAGCCACCCCCACAGTCAGGTTTAGAACACTTTCATCACTTCACACAGGGACCTGGTGTTCTCCAGTCATCACCCTCCGTACCCTGCTCCCACCAGCCCTGCACCACCCCTAATTAGGTTTCGTGTATAGATTTGTCTGTTGAGGAGATTTCTGCATATATGTTTGTAAGGGATGTAGGTGTGTGGTTTTCCTTTCCTGTGATGTCTTTAGGTATGGTGCAGTGATGCTGGCCTCACAGAATTGAGTTTAGTGTTTCCTCCTTTTCTGTTTTTTTGGAAGAGTGGGAAGGATTGGTGTTATTCTCTAAATGTTTGGTAGAATTCATCAGTGAAGCCATCTGGTTGGAAGGGTTTTCTGTTTGTTTTGTTTTTTGTTTTTCTTTTTTTTTTAAAGATTTTATTTATTTATTTGACAGAGAGAGAGACACAGTGAGAGAGGGAATGCAGGGGGAGTGGGAGAGGGAGAAGCAGACCTCCCACGGAGCAGGGAGCCTGATGCGGGCCTCGATCCCAGGACCTGGAATCATGACCTGAGCCGAAGGCAGACGCTCAACGACTGAGCCACCCAGGCGCCCCATGTTTTTTGTTTTTCTTAAAGATTTTATTTGAGAGAGAGGGAGACCATGAGTAGTGGGGAGGGGCAGAGGCAGAGGGAGAAGCAGGCTTCCCACAGAGCAGGTAGCCCGATGCGGGCCTCGATCCCAGGATCCTGGGATCATGACCTGAGCTGAAGGCAGACACTTCACTGACTGAGCCACCCAGACAGCCCTTTTGTTGGAAGGTTTTGATTAATGATTCAATCTATTTATCTGTTACAGGTCTGTTCAGATTTTTTATTTCTTCTTGAGTCAGATTTGGTAGTTTATGTATTTCTACAAATTTGTCCCTTTTGTGTAGGTTATTTAACTGGTTGGTACACAGTTGTTTGTAGTATTTTCTTAGAATCCTTTCAAATTTCTGTTAGTCAGGTACCCACTTCCATTTTGGTTTTCAGTAATTTGAGTTCCCTCTTTTCTTGATCTGGCTGAAGGTTTGCCAATTTTGTTGATCTTTTCAAAGGTTTCATTGATTTAACCCCCCCTTTTTTTTTTACTTTCTATTTTATTCATTTCTCCTCTGATCTTTATTATTTTCTTCCTTTGCTAGCTGTGTGTTTAGTTTGCTCTTCTTTCTAACTTCTTAACATGTAAAATTAGGTTAGTGATTTGAGATCTCTTTTACGTAGGCATTCATAGCTAAAAATTTCTCTCTGAGCACTGCTTTTGTTGTATCCCATAAGTTTTGGTGTGTTGTGCTTTCATTTTCACTTATTTCTAGGGATATATCTCTAAGAATATCTAAGCATATTCTAGGAATATGTCTAAGGATAGTCCACTGTTGCATAGAGTGTCTGTATGTATTGTTAGGTCTGCTGGTTTATAATGTTGTTCAGTCTTTATTACTTTACTGCTCTTCTGTCTAGATGGTCCATCCATTATTGAAAGTGGGGTGTTGAATTCTTCAACTATTATAGTAAAACTGTCTTTTTTTTTTTTTTTTTTTTAAGAATTCATCCGGGGCGCCTGGGTGGCTCAGTCGTTGAGCTTCTGCCTTTGGCTTAGGTCATGATCCTAGGGTCCTGGGATCGAGCCCCACATCGGGCTCCCTGCTCCATGGGAGGCCTGCTTCTCACTCTCCCACTCCCCCTGCTTGTGTTCCTGCTCCCGCTATCTCTCTCTCTGTCAAATAAATAAAAATAAAACCTTAAAAAAAAAAAAAGAATTCATCCATTTGAGAAAGAGAGATAGTGAGAAAGAGCACGGGGTGGGGGGGCGGGGGAGAAGGAGAAGCAGGCTCCTCGCTGAGCAGGGAGCCCAATGCAGGGCTCCATCCCAGGACCCTGGGATCATGACCTGAGCTGAAGGCAGATGCTTAACCGACTGAGCCACCCAGGTGCCCCCAAACTGTCTTTTTCTCTCTTTCATTCTGCCAGTTTTTGCTTCATTTATTTTGGGGCTCTCTTGTTAGATGTGTATAGTTTTGTAATTGTTATGTCTTCTTGATTGAACCTTTTATCAATATAGAATGTCCTTTGTTTCTAGTAACAATTTTTGACTTAGGGTTTATTTTGCCTGGTATCAAATAACCAAGCACTCCAGTACTCTTTGGGTTACTAGTTGAATGGAATATATTTTTCCATCTTTTCACTTTTAACTCCTCTCTGCCTTTGGATCTAAAGTGAATCTCTTATAGACAGTATTTAAATGGATCATGTATTTTTAAAATTCATTCTCCCAATCTTTGCCTTTTAATTGGAGTATTTAATCCATTTACATTTAGTAATTAGTGACAAAGAAGGCCTTTTACCATCTTGTTGTTTTTATCTGTACATCTTTTCTTGTTCCATAGTCCTCCATTAGTGCTCTCTTTTATGCTTAATTGATTATTTGTAGTGTGCCATTTTGATTCTCTTCTCGTTTCCTGTTGCATGTATTTGTAAGTTATTTTCTTAGTGCTTACTGTGGAGATTACAATTAATATATTAAATTTATAACAACCTAGTTTGAATTAACACCAATTTAGTTTCAATAGTGTATAGAGCTCTGTCCCACACAGTTCTGTACCTCCCACTTTATGTTGTTATCACAGTTTACATCGATACCGTCCACCCATTGACATAGATTTATAATAATTGCTCAATGTATTTGTTTTTTTAAGTCAGAGAGGAAAAAATTCAAAGTAAAAATAGAACAATACTGGCTTTTATATTTATCCATGTAGTGAACTTTATTAGCATCTTTGACTCCTTTGTGTGGTTTCGGGTTCTTGTCCAGTGCACCTTGGTTACAGCCTGAGGGACGCCCGTGAGCATTTCTTGTAAGGGCAGGCCTGCTAGTGAAGAGCTCCCTCAGCACTTGTTTATCTAGGAATGTCTTAATTTCTCCTTCATTTTTGAAGGATTATTTTGCCAGATCAAGAATTTCTGTTTGTTATAGACCTAATCATACATACATATTGTTTTATACAATTGCTTTTTAAATCAGTTAAAAGAGGAAAGGAGAAATATGTATTTATATTGTGTTTTATAAAATAATTACTTTTGTTGTTTTTTGCTTTTGTTTTCGTTTTTTTGTAATGGATTTGAAGTACTCCCTGGAATTCCTTGGGGTCAATCTTTTTAGCCTAAAGAACTTCCTTTAGTATTTTTTGTAAGGCAGATCTGCTAGCTAGAAATTCTCTTTGTTTTTGTTTATCTGGGAATGTCTTAATTTCTCCTTATTTTTGAAAAGTAGCTTTTCTGGATATAGGATTCTTGGTTAGCAGTTTTTCTCTTTGAGTGCTTCGGATATGTTACCCCACTGCCCTTTGGCCTTGACTGCACTGAGAAGCCAGTTCAGCCACATTCCCCATTCCCTCTACCAGCTGCCTCTCACCAGAGCTCAGAGGGCCCTTGCACATAGACTTCTCCACACCCTATTGCAAAGGGCGTAGGGACAGAACGTTTCCCCACAAGCCAGGGCAAGGGCCTTGGGGGGAGTCTCAGTATTCTTGGTGATACCACACCCGAGGTAGATAATGTCTCTGTGCCAGGAAGGGCTGGGTGGAAGAAGGGAGACCCACTTTTGAATCTCACGTGCCTGGGCCTCAGCCTCAGCACCAGGTGCCTGCAGTGGGGATGCAAAGTGCTGATGTCCTGTGGCTCCCAGGAGAGTATGTGCTCCAGCCTCCAGCTGGCGGGAGGGGGAGGGGAACCCTGTGTGCCTATCTGGGAAGGGGATTCCTCCTTGGTGAGGGATGGAGCAGGTCTTGGTTCAAGTACCACAGACTTGCACTGTTCTTACTGAATTTTAGTCATTATCCTCAGCAAATATTTCTTCAATTGCTGTATATCCTTGGGGCCGTTTCCAGGGATTGTAAGTGGTGGCTTTTTTTTTATGATGTCCACCAGTTTCTATTTAGGCAGTTCAGGCAATCTGTGGGGCTCTGCGTACTGTCATTCCGGAAGCCTAACTCCAATCAAAATTCTTGATGGTTCTATTTTATCTCCTGTTGGCTTAGTAGCTAGAATTCTGTTTTCCTATTTTAGTGATAGATTTGGGGTTATAGCGTACATCTTATTGTAATGTACAGCTTTCCACTGAGTTCAGCCTTTCAAACGTCCACCTGTATCTTTGCGTGTAGTGTAAGGATCTTACAACAGTATCCGGGCATTTCTCCCCTCTGCTCTTTATGCTTCTGTTGTCCTGCACTTTACTTTGCCTGTATTGTAAACCCCACAGGGTATCAGTGTTAACTTTAAAGAGACATACGAAATAAGAAAGAGAATCACATGTTCACCCATATAGTTACTATTTCCAGCTCTTTGCTTTGTCTAGATCCATATTTCCCTTTGCTGTCATTTTCCTTCTGCCCAAAGGACTTTCCACATTTCTTGTGGTAGCGATGAGTTCCTTCACCATTTTCATGTCTGCATCTGGCACCTTTGCATGTGGGCTGGTGGACCCTGTGATGAAGAAATGTCATCACAAGATGCACAGCCTTTCCTTTAGTTCCTATCTGCTGCCCCCAGCTCCCCTCCCGGACAGGTGAGCTTGCCCCTCAGGTAACCTTGTACAACTTCTGTCCTCCTGCTCTCTCTCTTGCTTCCCTTGCTCCCTTCTTTCCACCTTTCCATCTTCCTTTGTTCCGTGCAGTTCCTTCCCCTTTTCAGAGTGGGTGGGGAGAAGAGAAGGGGAAGGCCTGAGACAGCTGGTCTTCTACATTTGTGGGAACAGCCCCTCCCACCCTGATGGTACCTCTTCAACCTGATGTTCTTTTGCTTCGCGTAATGGAGGGAGGGATGGGCGGTCAGCTCACCTGAACAGTGGTGGCTAGAGAAAAGAACAGACCCCAGAGTTCTTCCCAAGTCAGCCCCTGTAATGTGGTGTTTGGGTTTCCTCCCGTGCCAGAGAACAGCCTCCTTCTGTCTCCTGCAGAGGCACCTTTAGTTTTAAGTCAGGTGTTCAGAGTCTTATGATTTTCTTCTGTTTCGAAGGCACTTCTAGTACTGGGACTAGGTAGGTGGGGTGGGGTGGACTCCTGGTTTGTTCTTGCACTATCTTATCCAGCTCAGTTTCTTACATTATCTCTGATTTGTATTAAGCATTCTAATCCTGAATAAGTATTATTGTTTTGTTTTGTTTTTCTAATTTATACTTTACTTTTCATATTTTTTATTGGGATAAGAAGTCTAGAAGAACAATGTGGAATCCTATTACTGAATCCTTATATTGTTCCTGACATAGAGGGAATGTTCCTAGTGTTTCAGTGTTAAGCATGGTATTTACTATTGCTTTTTAACAGATGCCTTTTTTGAGTTAACTTGTGATTCCTAACTTAGCCTTCGGAAGATGAGGGATCAGTATAGAATTTTATTAAATGTCTCTTAGGTATCTGTTAAGGTGATTGCTTATTTGTTTCCCCTAACATATTTATCATAGTAAGTGATTTTAGTATTGTTCTTAACAATGAACAGTGCTAGAACTATCAGCAATGACATGGTAGTATTTTTGTACAATTATTCAGTTTCCTTCAGGATTTTTCTATCTGTGGACATGTGGAAAATTGATCTGTAGCTGTTGGGTGCTTGTTTAGTGTCTGGCTTAAGGATAAGAGCAGAATGCCTTGGGCTTGCTAATAGAGCATTTTTGTAAGCAGTAATTGTGTATTGTAGCTCGCCAATCTTTGTCTCAACCTCCCATATAAACTAGCCCTACAGCCTGGGTACAGACAGAAAAAAGCATTTACTCATTCTCACAAATGTCTGCTTTGAGTAATAACAATTTTTTTTAATACCAGCATGTGATAAAAAGAAGTTCAGGCATACAGAATGGTCTACAGTGAAACACAGAAGCCTCACACCCTAGAAGCAACCAGTGTTTTTTGGTTCTTAGTTGATTTAATTCACAGAGTGTCAGTCAGTACTCACTGAACGAGGAAATGTTCAGCCACTGAAGTGTTCCACGCTGCACTTCTCATTTCCCCTGCAGGGATTTTGTTTGTTTTAACATGGTCACATTGTCAGGGTGCATAATCTCCACACTCTATTCTATAACTTGTTTTATGTGCTTTACTGCTAAGTTGATTCTGACAGGTGCAGCTCACCGCAGACCAGACCGTGTGGTGAGTTAGACTCAGAACTGAGACCCTCTGCTGTTGGCTCTGGGCTGTGCCCAGGGGGCTCCCAAGTGTCAGGATCTGTGGGGCCTTTAAAGACCTTCTGCCTTATTCTCTTTTACTTTCTACATACCTGCCGTTGTTTGGGTTTTTCCCCCTTCTCTTTTTCTTTTATTTAGTTTTCATTTTATATGTTCCTTTTTTGTGTTGCTGGAGTACTCCTTGAAGTGCATTTTCCGTATCTGGCATGTAGATGGTAAAATATTTGGAGTTTTTACATGTCTGAAAATGTCTTCATTTTGTACTTAGGCTCAATTGACAGTTTGGCTAGGTATAGAATTCTAGGTTCCAAAATCATTTCCCTTAGAATTTTGAAGGATTGCCTCATTATCTTCTGGTGTCCTCTGGTTTTGTTAAGAAATCTATGTCAGTCTGACTCCTTAAAGTTTTCTTTTCTGAAAGTGTTTAAGATTTTTCTCTTTATGTTTTGAGTTTTGAAATTTTATAATGCTGGGTCGAGGTGTAGTTGCTTTTCATGCACCCTCTGTTTTTATACTGAATGATTAGCTTTGCATTCTTAGCTTTAATTGTAATATATTGGGTTTCCTTTAGCTTCACTTTAAAGTTTTTGTATGAGACCTGAAATTAGCATGCCCACATACCCTGCTGGGTTGAAGGAGGAGGTAGGCCAGATGATGAGGCTGGAACTTGTGGACAGGCCCCTGCAGCTTGTAGGAGTTTGTCCTTTAAATAGTGGGCCTCAACTTTGGTTGCATGTTAGAAGTGCCTGCGAAGCTTTGGGAGCCCTGATGCCTAAGCCCGAGTCCCACCCTAAGATATTCCTGAGTCATTGGTTTGGGGGCCGCCGCTGCACTGAGACTGTGGACGCTTCCTAAGAGATGCTGGGTGCATCCACAACTGAGGACCACTGCTTCAAAATAACCTCAGGAGTGGTGTGGCGTCAGCCCCACTCCCTCGTGGGCTTGGTCCTCAGGGAATCTTATAGCTCTTGTGCTATTTCAGGGGTGGGCAGGGTGGAGGTTGGGGACCCAGAGCCAGGGCTGTGTTGGCTCTGCTCTGAGTCCTGTTCAGACTGGCGTGTGACTCTCCTGTCAGGGTGGGCAGGTGGGGGTCAGGGTGGAGGGTAGGGTTTATGCTTCAGCAAGGCTCTCCAGAGAGGTGTGAGTAGGAGAGACGTCCACTCTTCCCAGACACTTCTTGCCCTCAAAGTCCTTTCATCCTGTTTCCTCTCTCTGCTCTTTTCTGCCAGTTTTGGTGGTCAGGTGGTTCGCTTCCGATTCTCAAGAGTGTGCCCCCAGCATGACCTCACAGAGTTTGCGCCTGACCCTGGAGGACTTGCTGGTTTGCTCAGAGTTCGCAGAGGACATCTGAGCCCAGGCTGTCTCCTCCTGAATTCCTGAGGGTCCGCCCTCGCACAGGGCTAACCTTTCTCAACACTGGCTCTCCACAAAGCAGTGTGCCACTCCATGGGGGCGGCTCAGACGCCCGTCCTCCCAGCACCCTGCCGTCACCTTTGGCAGCTTCCTGCCAACACTGAGGTCTGTGTTCCTGGGCCAAGGAGAGGGAGGGTGTTGGTGGACCTGAGTTAAGTAGTTGAGTTCACGGAATGAAACAGAGACAGAGAGTGCCCCAGCCCCACACCACATCCCTCACAAACAGCACCCCATATCCTACTTAGGAGAGCAGGAAAGTGTAGACGTATTTTAGAAAAAATTTAAAACCAGAAATAGTTGTTAAAATTGGTCATTTTAAAAGAAAACTTTTTCCTAAGTTTATATTGGAAGACCACACTCTTTGGCATTGCCTCTTGGTGGCCCTGCCGCCAGAGGACTGGGGCAGAGGACCGGGCGGCAGGCAGCCAGGCTGCGGCGGGCCCCACCCTCCACCTCTCTGTGCCTTGGTTTCCCTTGCAGGCAGCAGGTGCGCGTGCCCACTGCCGAGAAGGCATGGGTGCTAGAGCCACTCAGTTGCTGCCCCATTCTTGGCATCCTGATCTTCACCGTTAACTCATGCATCTGGAAGACACTCCGTTTTTTTCCCCCAAATTATTTCTTGTTTTCATTGTTGGAAATAGAAAACTTGAAAGAAATCAGTTGTTGTAGAACATCTATTTCAGCTTGCTTCTGAGATATGTGTAAACAAATTGTGGTTTCTGAAACTAGTTTGAATGTCTTTTTAAAATATTCTTTAATTAAGATGTTTTGCATCTTCCGTAGTTGATAAAGGAAGTCGAGGGCATTTTGGTGATGGTGTGTCTTTACTTGTCTAATCTCCACTTTATTTTTTTTTAAAGATTTTATTTACTTATTTGACAGAGAGAGAGACACAGCGAGAGAGGGAACACAAGCAGGGGGAGTGGGAGAGGGAGAAGCAGGCTTCCTGCCGAGCAGGGAGCCCGACGCGGGGCTCGATCCCAGGACCCCAGGATCATGACCTGAGCCGAAGGCAGACGCCCAACGACTGAGCCACCCAGGCGCGCCTAATCTCCATTTTAAACACATTTTGTTTTTTATAAAATATTTTTATAGATTAGATATAACGAGTCATATCACATTTGTATGTATTTTGTCAATAACAAAAAATCAGTTGTCATAGTGTGAAGAAACGAAGCTGTCGTGCTGTCATTTTGAAGGGGGCAAGGCAAATTCAGGGGGGCCCTGCATTCCAATTATGGAACGGAGTTAATTTGATGACATCTGAAAGAGCGTATTTTCCTACAAAGATATTTTCTGAAATAGAGAAAGTTATGTCGACTATTGGATAACATAAATCCACAGTGTTTCCTTTTTCAGGAGTGCTGAGTTATTTAAATTGGATTAAGATTCATTTCTTATTATTTCATATCATAACAGAGCAAAACATTTCTTAAAAATGCGGTCACTTGCTAAAATGAAAACACAACACAATTCTGTCCTCTTCTCTCCAAAGAGTGAGGATGGCTGCGTTTTTCCTGCTGTGACCATGACAACCGGCTCCGTCACAAAGGGACAGCCTCCCCGGACATCAGGCCCTGGCACAAACATTTGACTTTCTTCAAGGCAGTAATATTAAAGCAAATTCCTTGTCTTTGCCAAACATAGGACTCATTGTGAGGAACTTCCAGCTTCCTTAGTGAGACATGTTTTCCTTCGTTATCCAAATTCTGGTTTGATTTTTCCCCTTCTGAAACCTGACTCTGCTAAGCAGCTTTTTAAACAGAACTCCTGGTAATTTAAGTGTGGTTGTGGACTGTCTCTTCCCGTTTGCGTGTTCCTCGTGCAGCGCTTTGGTTTTGATCCCAGGAGGCCTTTCCTGGGCCTGCCGTGCCCGGTGACAGAGCTTTAGCCACAAGTGTGTCCTTGCAGCCGCGAGACCATCCCTGGGCCCTCGCCTTGCTGCGCTTCCTTCTCCGCCTGTTACACCGGTGGTTCTTGGAGACCTGGGACCGCTCTGCTAACTGGTTTGGGTTGGCTGAGCTCTAGAATTAATGCTAGAGACTGAGCTGCCGCCTTGTGTGAAAACAGCCTGCACAGGGGTACTGCCTTGGGCCGCAGCCTGGGTGACCTGAGCAAGGCCGTGTCCCTGCTCCTCTGGCCCAGCAGGACTGGCACTGGGGCTGCGATTTGCTCAGAGCCGGTGCCTGGAGCGGCTGCCTTCTCTCCCTGCCTCAGAGACCCTGTGCTTGGCGTGGAAAACCAGGGAGGGCTCCCGTGTGGCCTGAGGCAACGTATTGCTGTGTCCCTGGCACCAGCGAGACGTTCTTCAGTTTGCCTGAGCTGGAGTACTAGAGGGATTTACTGCTTTAGGTCTGCGCACATCTGTTTCAGTTTGTGTGACTTTTCTCCGTTGCCCAAAATCCGTAACTGGCTGGTTAACTCGATTCGGGTGTTGGTAACTGCTTTTCTAGGGAGGTGTATCTTGTGCCCCTTGAGGTCCCCTCGGCCCCTCTAAATACCTCCTGTAGGGCGCCTGGGTGGCTCAGTTGGTTAAGCAACTGCCTTCAGCTCAGGTCATGATCCTGGAGTCCTGGGATCGAGTCCCACGTCGGGCTCCCTGCTCAACGGGGGGTCTGCTTCTCCCTCTGACCTTCTTCTCTCTCATGCTCTCTGTCTCTCATTCTCTCTCTCTCAAATAAATAAGTAAATAAAATCTTTAAATACCTCCTGTAACCTGCCCCGGCCTCAGCACCCGAACTCAGCTGCCTCAGTGCTGATTTCTGCGGCCGCTCCTTACTCAGAAAGCTTACCGGGCCAGGCCTGCCCTCCTGCCTGCCTCCATGGCCTGCTGTTCCCCACACTGCTGGGCGCACTCTGGCATCTGCTCTTTATCAAACCCTAGAGGCCCCAGGCGCCCTCTTGCCCCTTGTCTTCATAAGCCTCCTGGTACTTCTCCAGCACTGTTCATCCCGTGCAGCCAGAGATCATCATTTAACTTTTTCCAACTCAGTTGCAATCTCTTTGAAGGCAAAGTGTTTCTAAAACATTTATTAAAACATAACATCCATACAGAAAAGTGCACTTATCATAAATGCCAGTTCAGTTAATTTTCTCAAACTGAGCACGCCGTGTAACCAGCGCCCCGATGAAGAGCCGACATCACCAACCCTCAGAGGCCACCCCCCGCGTCCCTTCTAGTCCCTGCCCACTTCCCAAGGCAACCCCCTGATTCCAGATGAATTTGCTGCCCTTGAACACCATGTGGACATCACGCACATGTGTGTGCAAACCAGGGTTGTTCATTCTCATCATGGTATCTTCTCAGCTTTTCCGTTCTACGTTGGGGACCATCACATCTTGGTGAACGTGTGGGGGTGTTCTTTGGGGTCTGCACCTAGCAAGGGAGCTGCTGGGTCATAGGGTATGTTCATGTTCAGACGTGATGAACACTGGCAGTGACTGTAATTACCACTGAGGGATGCGTTCAGATAACTGCTCATGGTGTCCAGTTCAGTGAGCTTTTACCAACCGATCACACACGCGTTACCCCCTCCCCAGGTAACCATATCTTGACTTTTATCAGCATTCCCGACGGCATCTACTCAAGCACTTCCATTCAGGGACATTTTGATTTTTTCTTTTTAATATTCCCCCCGGCTTAGCTTAGTGTTATACTCAGTAAATGGTTGCTGAATCTGTTTTCCTCCAGCGAGCAATCCCTCCTTAATACGCTGGTCCCATGTGGCCTCTTTGCGTCTCAGCCCCTAAAGATGGAGCTCTGTTTTCCATTTGCTTCCCTTTCACTCTGTCTAGGGCTGACCTGGTTTTTTTTACCTGGTAGTGTACAGTGTTGTTAGCTCCTTATAGTACCATTACCCTAAGTTCTAGGAAAGAGAAGACCACTGAAAATTGAATTACAAAAGAGTTTTTGTCTTTCTTTTTTGAAACAGTTGGATATTCTAAAAATCAAGCAATAGCACAAAGCTCAGGATCTTACCTTTGCTTTTTGGATTCGGTAAGTAAATGTTTTATTTAAAGTGTGTGTATACGTAGGGGTTGAATAATTAAATGACCTGACATTTTAGTGTGGTTCTTGAAAATCATTATTCTAATATATAATGATCAGACTTAAAAGTTAAGGTTCATGGGCTCTTGCTGTTAAATTGCTATAGCACTGAATGAGTTAATTTTTAATAAATAGAATTATATAAAAATGCAGAATTGCACAACAGAATCACATAAACTGGGAAGACATGGACAAACAGTTGATGAACAGCCTTAGATAAGATATAATGCACACAAGTGATAAGAAAGCACAGAAAAGGATTGGTGGTGGGTCTGTCGGGAAGGACGGAAGGACAGGCGTAGGGGGCCAGAACAGCCGACTGCAGATGGGCTTTAACATACCTTTTGGTCACTTGTGGCCAAGGAAACAAAAGTTACATTAGTGAGATACGAGTTTTTAAAAACCACATTAACAGGGTTTTCTGAAGTGCAGATAGTCCATATTTGGAAAGTGTGAATTGGGGGTGCTCAGTGGCAAAGTTAAGCATTTTGTATCAAGAACTTAAAAAATGCTCATGCCGTCGACTCTAGACTTCATTTGCAGGGATCTCAGAAATTCTGAAAACGATTTATGTGCGGTCGGTATATGGGAATTACTATGTTTATAAAGCATCTTCAGTCACGTGACGAAGGATTATGACAGGTGAACAAGAAGCATAATTGCATAGATAGCGTGTGTTCACCCGTGGATTTTCTTGTTACTTACTTCATTTTTTTTTTAACGATTTTTATTTATTTTTTGAGAGAGAGCAAGAGTACAAGCAGGAGGAGGTGCAGGCAGAGGGAGAAGCAGGCTTCCCACCGAGCAGGGAGCCTGATGCGGGGCTCGGTCCCAGGATGCCAGGACCATGACCTGAGCCGAAGGCAGTCGCTCAACGACTGAGCCCCCCAGGCACCCCTTATTCCTAACTTTAAAACACACTTTAAGAATGTCTGTCTGTCTGTGGTCTCCCTTCGGGCTCCTCTGGGTCTGGGAATGCAGGGCACCCACCTCTTCTGGGCATTCCTTGGGTAGCTGCTGTTGGTGTTCGCGAGGTTGGCCGTGGCTCAGAGTTTCTGCTTGTGCTGAATTCACCTACGAACCTTGTCATCTCGTATAGGCTTAGCCTTTTCCTTGATTGCCAGGACCTTCTGTACAAGGTCTGGGTCCACGGCGAGGTTTGAGGAGATTGTGTGCCGATGTGAGCAAGCGGCGAAAAATGGCCTCTCAGACGGCCCTGCTCTTGGGACAAACCCTGGGGCTGCAGTGCCTGTCCTGCTCCTTCGGTGTCTCCAGTCTCTTTTTCTGCCTTTTTCTTAGATAAAACTCCCTCTTGTTCCCTCATCTTGCAGGCCTGGCTCCGGGGCCTGTTTTCACTCTCAGATGGTCCATCCAGCAGTTTCCTAAGCAAAGACAGTTTTTCCACCAAAGACAGCTACACCCACCACATAGCAAAGTGTGCTTCTTACGGCCTTTGGGTGCAGGGAGGTGGCGATTTTCTGTTGCTCCTTTAGGATTGCTCTTTCTGAAATACTCAGGAAGCTCCCAGCGGCGGGACTAGGAGAAGGAGAGAGGAGGGCTAAAGACACCCTCTCCTCTCCGGTATCCTCCAAGGCTTTCTCTGTGTTCGCTGGAGAGCAAGAAAGAAAATGAAGGAAGGCCAAGTTGGACCGGGTGGAGCCCGGTTTAGAACGGTGAGAACCGCGGACCAGGGAGGCTCCTGATAAAGCTACTGATGGATGTCAGCACAGCCACCACCGGGCTGGCGGAGGGCAGGGTGGACGACCAGGTCCTTTCAGTGGCGGGCAGGGACAGAAGGAGCAGGTCAGACACCTGGCCTGGTCAGTCCCAGAAACTGTGGGGAGGGAGGTGGTGGGGGAGCGGTCAGAGCCGCAAGGGCCAGGAGAGGAAGGCTGCCAGATTGCACATCACCGTGTCTCCGTCCTGGGCATGGGCATCAGAGAAGGATGGTGTTGCCGAAGTCTGACCAAGGAAGACTTGCCCCCACTCTAGAAATGTGAATTGTTCTTGGGGTTTAGGTGAAATAAGTCAGGTAAATTTTGGTGAGCTTTGCCCTGGGATTGGCACGACCGCCTTGCTGTACTAACCAGGGCAGGGGTGGCACAGTCCATCGCCTTCCCGGTGGCTGACGGGCGTGTCTGCCTGCGAGGGAGCTGGGGGCATAGATGGGCAGGTGCATCTGGTTCATTTAGGACCTGGTTGTTCCCGGCCATGGGTGGGGTAAGATAAGCAAACAAAAAAGTCTGGCTTTGAAGAAGGTAGCCTTTAATACGTGCATCGTGACAGGGACTTGAATTCCTGGGCCCTTGAGGTGAGCAGATGCGGCGTCTGTGGAAAGGAGAGCTTAGAACTGGGCTTCATCCGCGGGCCCTGCTTTTCTGAGAGCGTCCCTTCCGAGGGGACCCCCACCACTTGCCACCACAGCAGAGAACCTCTGCCTGGCCCGCTTCCCCTGGGCCCCTGGCAGCATGGTCTCTGCATCAGGAGCCTGTGAGTCAGCACGAAGCTGTGTGTCCTGCCACAGTGCCTGGCAGGGGCTGCAGGCCCGAGGGTTCCCGAGGGGACCGCCCGGGAGGGAGACTGGGCCCGCGCCCCGCACGGGATGCCCGAGGGGACTGCCAGGAGGATGCCCCATCTTCCCGGAGGTGGGTTGGCGCCCTCAGTGAAGGACAGACAGGCCGTGCATCTGTGCTGCCCTTGGGTGTGGGGCTGCGCCCGTGTCTGACCACGCCTGCGTGCCTCTTCTCTATGCACCTTTGTTTTATTTGTGTCGTTTCTGATCTTGGTGGGTTTGGTTCACTTCTAATGCTCACTCATTACTTCTCAGCCTTTCTTTGTACTTTCTCGCGTAAGGTTTAGGACGATGCCTTCTCTTCTGGGGACCATGTGGGTGCCCCCAAGTCCTGAATATAGTGACTCAGGTATTGTCACCTTCGTAGCTCCCAACCTGATTTCTTCATCTTTAAATGTAGACCTCGGGATCTCGGGGCAGAGAACTGAGTCCGTCACGAGTCTCGGTTCAGGACGCTCACGCCTGTTTTCGAGCGGGGCCTGTTGGTCTGCTGTACCCGCGGCTTGGCAGAGGTACTGGTCTACGTGCCCGTGAACCTGCCGTGCAGGACTGGAGCCGGCCCGGCCCTCTGACCGCGTCCCCCAGCACGCCTGCTGCACGCCACGTTATGACCCTGCTGAACTCTGCTATTCGCACTGAGCCGAAGAAGTCAGTTAAAAATTTCAGTGTTTTTATCTTTATGCAAAGAGTATCAGGCTATGTAATATTTTAAAACTCTCGTTGTTAAGATCCATCAATATTGTTGTTACGTATCTTTGTAGATCAGTTTTTAAAAACGGAGGTAAAATTTATATATAGTGAAATGCACGATTTCAGTGTGAAAATTATATACAAAGTGAACAATTTGGTGAGTTTTGACAGCTGTGTGCGCCCGTCAAAACCCCGGTCAAGATACGGAGCGTTTCTGTTGCTCAGAACGTCCACTGTGCTTCTGCTGGACGGCACTCACAGGTCTCAGATCTGCAGGTGACGTCTTACAGGACGCCCTCTTGTGTGCAGCTTTTTGCTCCACGGTTCTCTGTGATATTTTGTGTGTCGATGGCTTATTCTTTTTTTATTATCTGTTGTGTGAATATGCCACGATTTGTTTTACGCTGTACTGTTTATTGACATTTGGGCAGTTTCCTGTCTGGGTTATTTTAGTGAAAGCACCACAAACATTCTTATGGAAGTCCTTTTGTGGATGTGTATTTCCATTTCTCTTGGGAAAATACCCAGGGGTGGAGTTGACTGATCACAGGGTAAAGGTACGCTTCCCTGCCAACCACAGATGTTGCTCTTGTGTCCGGGGCGGGGGGGGCTGCTCCACCTTCCCACCCCTCGGACACTGTTGGTCTCAGTCTTAACTATTCAACAGGTGCAGAGCGTGTCTTGTTGCAGCTTTGGTTTGCATTTCTCTGGTGCCTGGTGGTGATGTGCACCTTTCACGGGTTTAATGGCCATTCGTTTCTTCTGTGAAATGTCTGTTCAGATCTTTTGCCTGTTTTTTTTCAGTTGGGCTGTTCGTCTTGTTATTAGAAGACGAGTTATGCTAGTTCTATATTTTGGATGCAAGTCTGTTGTCAGATACTGTGAATACTTTCTCCCATCTGTGACTTGCCTTCATATTTAATGTCTTTTGATGAACAGAAGTTCTAAATTTTGCTGAACTCCAGTGTATTTTTTTCTTTTGTAGTTAATTTGTTTTTCTAAGAAATTTCTGCTTGCCCCAAAGGAGAAGCGATTCTCTTATATTTTCTTCTAGTAGCTTATGGTTTTTATTTTGTATTTAGCTCATTATCCATCTCGTATTAATGTCCGTATGAAGCAGGACCCAGGGCTAATTGGTCACAGTGCCCTTTGTTGACGACACTGTCTTTTCTTTGCTGAGTTGCCTGATGCCCCTGCTGAAAGTCAGTCGGCATGCCAGCATCCATCCTGCTGCTCTGCGGTCTGTGGTGTGCATTTGGCCCGCCACGCAGCAGGGCACGGGCAGATAGACCGCGTGCTCACGCACCCCCCCGCCGGGCGCCCAGCTGCTTCCAGCTCTTGCATGAATGACGCTGTTGCGTTGCACCGTGTCGCGGAAGCCAGAGCTCCTGTTGGGTGGGATGCTGGCCCCAGGGGTGCGTGACCATCTGACCGAGGGACACCGCGCTGCTCTCACGCGGCTGCAGCCCTCGGAGCCCGGGCCGTGGGGTCCATAGCCTCCCAACACTTAGCACCATCAGCCTCTTAATTTTTGCCGGTGCCTCGCTGTGTTTCCATCTGTGCTTCCCGGTTGTAAATTGTGGTGAGCACCAGCTCACCTTTTTGCCCACTTTTCTTTTTCAAACTTAGAGAAAAGTACAGAGAACTCGGCTTTGCGGTCAGCATTGCATCTGTCACCTCGAGCCTTTGCTTCCTGCCAAGAAGGACGTCTCCTTCCAGCAGAGCAGGAGCACATACAGGACGGACCCTGCACGCCCAGCTTGTTCATGTGTCACCTGAGGCCTGGTCAGGACCACATGCTGGAGTTGCTTGTCTCATGTCCTCCATCTCCTCTGTCTGGAACATTCCAAAGCCTGACTTTCCTCACCTTGATGTTTTGGAAGGTTCCAGGGCACTTGCAGACTGCCCTCTTTAAAACTCAGGTTGTCTGATTTCTTCACGACGGTGTTAGGCATGCATCTTCGTGCGGGACATCTTGTTACTTGTGATTTTGATTTGCCCCATTCCTGACGGTGCTGTCTCTGGTCACCCAGTGCAAGTGGCATCTGGACAGTGGAGCTGCGGCAAGCCCTTACGAGCTCTCCTGTGGATTGCCTCTTCTTCGGCTGGCCTTTGCTGGTGGGCATGTCAGGGTCCACGGGGAGCGGGCCCCTGGTCAGGAGAAGATGGTTGCGGTCTGCAGCGAAGGCAGGCTCCGATGGTACAACAAAATAAAATGTTTTTGCATGAAGAAGGCTTCTGAGGCCTCTTAGCCTGGGTTGCATTTTGACTTGTTGGCCCCTGGGACGCAGGCAGATTGCCGCATTTAAAACTTAGAGTGCTTATCGTTAGGAGCAGCTCCCAGGCTGCAGCTCTGCCTGGAGTTCATTCATTCGTGTGCCTGGTGCTGGTGGGGACAAGGGGTGCAGCCGTCAACAAAACAGACCGGAGGGCGCCTGGGTGGCTCAGTTGGTTAAGCGACTGCCTTCGGCTCAGGTCATGATCCTGGAGTCCCTGGATCGAGTCCCGCATC
>NW_023270494.1:165958-169866 GCF_011800145.1 Mirounga leonina
TTCGGCTCAGGTCATGATCCTGGAGTCCCTGGATCGAGTCCCGCATCAGGGAGCCTGCTTCTCCCTCTGACCCTCCCCCCTCTCATGTGCTCTCTCTCTCTCCTCTCTGTCTCAAATAAATAAAATCTTTAAAAAAACAAAACAAAACAAAACAGGAGAGCAAAAGCCAATGTCTCCATGGCGACATCGGCCCCCCCACCGCTGCAGACCCTCACGCACTTTCACACATGCAAGCCAGGCCCACATCCCCTGCAGCTTCTCAGCGATACCCTTGCCTCTGAGTGCCGCCAGCACACGAGGGGCCTCACCCCTTGGCCTGCTTGTGGGATGCCCTGTGGACAGCACTCACCAGTTTGCACACGCCTGCCATGGACGGTGTGCTGTGGCCTGGGCCTTCGCAACTCAGGAATCTCCTGCTTAGAAGAGGATGTCATGGCAGCGCTTAAAAAACGTGTGTTGCAAAGCTTGAGGAGCGCAGCTTCCACGTACTTACTTAGCTGTTCTTTGGCATCTTTCATCAGCATTCTGTAATTTTCAGGGTACCATGATCACGTACACATGCTGTTAAGTTTGTGCTGACATGCCCTTTTCTTTCAAGCAGTTGTAAACAGCATTGCAGTCTTAATTTCTACGTTCACTTGTTCATCATTACGGCAAAGAAGTATGGTCATTTTTATGTACTGATCCTGCAGAACTCCCTTTTAGCTCTAGGTTTTGGGGTAGATTCCTGAGGACTTCCTAGACAGACAGTCACGTCTTCTGCAAAGAGGGTGGTTTTATTTCTTCCTCTCCGACCTCTGTGCCCTTCACCCCGCTCCTGCCTCCCAGCACCGCATAGAACTTGTGCTGAGTGAGGGCAGCACCCTTGTCGTTCTGGGTCCCGCGGGGTCCACTCTGTCCTGGCTGGCTGACAGCTTTCCTCGTGCATAGGTACTGGGTTTTGTCAGACGTTCTTTCTGGGTCAGTTGGGATTTGTTGGTTTTTAAAACATGTTACTGAAGATTTATACGATTTTTTCCCATGGTTTTGGAATTTGGAATTTTTCTGATTGTCAAGAATCATTCCTGGAATTTGGTGAGCTCTTTCAAAGCATAGCCTCAAGGTTTTTTTCAAATAAGATGAATTTTTCAATATTAGCTCGTAATTTTTTTTCTAGTTTTTTTCTCTTGGGTCTCTTGTATGTGAATGTTATGTCTTACAGTCTGCTAATTTTTCTGTGATTTCTATTTCTTTGTAATTTTGCATGTTACAGTCTGACCTTCCAGTTGGGGACTGTGACCATGCACTTCATGCTCACAATTGCTTTTAGGAGTTGGAGCTTAGGCTTTCAGCTCCCGGAAGCCTTTCCTCCCGTGTACTGGGGTACCTCTCGGAGTCCCCCTGTTTTGTTTGTCTCCCTAGCAGCTCCAGGGGCGGCTGCTTCTCTCTGCTTCCCAGGTCCTCTGAGATGCATTAATGGTTAATTTTGTTTGTTTGTGGCTCTCTGCACCCTGGGAGGGCAGGCCAAACTGGGGCCAAGGCAGCCGGTGTGCGAGGAGGTATGGGATCTGCGCTCCTGAGGCCCAGTCCTTCCATGGACTCTGCTGGGCCCCAGGGCAGGCCTGTGTTGCAGATGTCCTCAGTTTGTGGCCATTTCTCTCCCATCCTCCCCCTTTCGTTGGTCCTCCTGACAAAACATCGGGGGTCTTCCCGGTGCCCATGGAGCACGAAATCTGGCCCAGGACTGCTGGCTGCTCTCTTCTCGAGACCCTGCATGGCCATGGCCTTTTGCTGCTCTCTGGATGGCCAGCATGTTCAGTAAAGGTGTTGGTGGTGCTGGAGGGGACAAGCAGCCCAGACCTGGGCCCACTCGCTTTAGCGTGTTGGCATCTGCTCGTCTAGCTGCAGGGAGTGGTTAGGGCATGCTCTGGCTGTCAGAGCAGCCCGGGGCCTTGCCCACGTCACCCAGGGCACAGACCCACATCGAGGACGAGAGGTCTTCCATCAACACAATTAGATTCTCCAGAGTCGTCCTCATGTCACGGGGCCACTCCCTGGACTGTCCCCACCTTTTCCCTCCTTGCCCACGTCGCCCAGGGCACAGACCCACATCGAGGACGAGAGGTCTTCCATCAACACAATTAGATTCTCCAGAGTCGTCCTCATGTCAGGGGCCACTCCCTGGACTGTCCCCACCTTTTCCCTCCGCACAGGTACCCCCACCTGTACCCACTGAATAGGTGTTTGTACTGCGTGGGTTCCATCGTCCTGTGAAACCCGCCTGGCTCAGAGATGTGAGGAAGGTGGCTGTGGGGGCTCCTCTGCCCACGCCCGCCCCCTGCCTCGGGCGTCCTGTGCTCTGCTGCCAGGTCCCTGTGGTTCTTCCGCTCCTCCAGCAGGGCTCTGTGCTGAAGTGAAGAGCAGGCATGGTGGCCGTTACGGAGTCAGGCAGAGCAGGATTGGTGTGCCAGGTAGTCTCCAAAATACAGTGTCTCGTGCTCATGGGAGCTTTGAATCGGTCGGGCTTTCTGAGTGAATTTCCCTAGGAAGAGAGCAGACATGTTTGGACACCTACCTGGGAGCTGTCGGGCCGCACAGAGGACATGGGGCTGCCGTGGACTGGGGTGGCCGTCTCTGGAGGGCCCGCAGGCTGCCTGCCTGGGGACAACGTGAGGCCTCACTGCTCAGAGACCACGCGGGCCTCAGAGGCTCCGTCCCCACAAGCCCGAGGGCCACTTTGTTGCCTGGACGCGTCGGGAACTCTCACTTCCTGGGCTGGACGGTCTGTGCGACCCTTTCACCATGGAGTCCAGGCAGATGCGTGGGACCCAGTGGGGCCCTGTGTTGGGGAGCCTCATGGTGCTGCGCGCCCCCTCACCCCCCGTTTCTCCAGGGTTTCATGCACGGTCTGGTTCTTCTCTGACAGAGAGGAAGGTCCTATAAGTGACTTGTTTGCAAGTGACTTCAACCACTTTTGCCATTAAGTATTTTGTCCAAACTGCTAGAAAGTAGGAATACTGACCGATTTAGATACTCGCAGTTTATATTTCTCTTTCCCCTCCAGCTCTGTCTTGTGCATTTGGGGAGGGTGGAAGGTTGAGGCAGAAGGAAGGGGACTGAGTACCTCCCGGGAGTGGGACACAAGAGGCAAAGCACTTGAGCCCAGGCCGCTGCGTGGTGGTGTTTCGCTCTATGTAGAGTGACCTGCAGCCAGTAACTGGTTAAACACACCTGTTGCCAGCAGGTAACGAGGTTTGCTTTTCTCCTCTCTGCATCCCATGCCCCCACTGATTTTTATGTCTGACTTGTGAGTTGCATGTGGGGTCATTCAGAAAAGAGTGTTGGTATCTGCTGCAACTTTAGGACACAGTTGAGCAATGTCACGGGTTCAGGTCTGCCACAAGCCGAGCCAGCTGTCCACGGGGCCTGCAGATGCCTGCTTTTCCAACAGAGTGTCAGCTAGAAATTTTGGCTCCACAGGCAAGGCAGGGTGCGGAACCGCTCAGCTTAGAAGGAAGCCCTGGGGAGAGGAGAGGTGCAGGAGGGGGTGGTGCTGGGCCTACGGGCTGGTGCCTCACTGCCTGTGGGTCATTGCTCTGGTCTCATCGATACTGGTGTGCAGGGACTACATGGGTTCTCATGTGATTCTGGTCATAATTGGGGTGAGCTTTAGCGGTTGGCAAATCAGAAGTACTTTTGCCATGTTTTAAAAAGTCATGCTTTTTGTTCTGTCTTCAACAACGTATCATGGTAAATAGACATCCCCCTCCATTAAAATAAACAAGTGACAGAAAACTCAAAGTTTGTTTAGAAATTGTTTTACAGCCTTTATCAACTCTTTTTTTTTAAGATTTTATTTATTTGACGGAGAGAGAGACAGCGAGAGAGGGAACACAAGCAGGGGGAGTGGGAGAGGGAGAAGCAGGCTT
>NW_023270494.1:169876-188252 GCF_011800145.1 Mirounga leonina
AGAGAGGGAACACAAGCAGGGGGAGTGGGAGAGGGAGAAGCAGGCTTCCCGCGGAGCAGGGAGCCCGACGCGGGGCTCGATCCCAGGACCCTGGGATCATGACCTGAGCCAAAGGCAGACGCTCAACGACTGAGCCACCCAGGCGCCCCAGACTTTATCAGCTCTTGTGAGTGTGTCGATGCCCGTGTGCTACCCCGTACTTGGGGGTGTTCGCTGGGACCTGCATGGGGGCAGTGCTGGGGGGCGGTCAGGGTGGCTTCCCCTTCCCCCCGCCTCTGCTTCTCCGGACACACCACAACCTCTTCTCCTCTTTCCTGAGAGATAAATTATGGGCTCTGTTAGACCGAGACCAGGAGGGCGTTAGCTGGGTCAGGAGGAGGGCCACGTGATCTTAGTGGTGACTGTTCCCAAAAAAGGGTCAAGTAGCTCCACCAAGAAGCAGGTGATGCCCTTAATTTATGAGGGAGAGAGCTGCACATCGGTACTGACCTGTGTGTGGGGGCGCCTACTTTTGTTCTTGGAAGGGAGACAGATTCCTTCTCAACACTCATGAAAGTTTTTTCTGGAATAGAGAAAGCCCCAGAAGTCTCTGCACGTGGCTGCTCACACTGCTTCACGGGAGCCGCCCTCGGCTGTTTTTGTTGGCTCTGGGCGTTAGTTCTTGGCGGGCTCCGGCTCTTGTCAAGTGCCACTAACCTTCATTTCTTTAGAGAGACTAATGCCCCAGACAGCAGTGAGCTTTTGAAATATTTTCTGTTTGTGTAGAGTGTTTTCATTTTAGGGCCTAGGGAAGGGGGATGAGCTGGGTGTTTGTTCAGCTGCTCCCTCCGAGTGCTGGTCCCGAAACCTGCTGGCCAGGGAGACAGCTTGCTGCAAACGTGGACTTGGGCCACTGCAGACCGACAGACTCCAGACCCGTAGGCAGACTCTGCTCTCACAGGCTTCCGAGCAGTTCCTTTGCAGCCAGCCCTGGTGGCCTCCACCCAAGAAGGAGAAAGTGGTGCACCTCCTGCCCCTTCCCCGGCGGCAGTGACTTCTGCTCATCTCCCTGCCCTCTCTGTCCCTCTGCCATGGGCCCCTGCTATTTCCTACCCTCACGCTGGGGCCTGGCGGACAAGAGGGGCACTATGCCCCAGGTGGCAGGGGCACACACGCTGACCTGCCCTGGGGAACAGGAGGGCAGGAGGTAGATGGGAGGGGTGTCTGCTCTGGGCTGCGTGAGCCCCGGGCAGCCCCCCATCCTTCCCCTGCAGCCCAGATCTCCTGTGCTCCTCCTCCTTCCTGCTGAATCTCTTGCTGAGCCGAGGAATGCTTGTCTTCTCTCCCAGTTACAGGGATTTCCTTTCTCGGAGGAGCCGCGAGCCAGGGGAGGGGCGTTGGCCATACAGTCTCCCGTTTTGTCAGCGGAGGAAACTGCGCAGCTTGAATGTGTGTGTGTGTAGTGAATCCACATGTTTGATCCCAAATTACTTTCGTGTGCTTCTGCCAGAATTATGGCTACAGAAAAGTTGTGTGTGTATATGGATGGGGACTGGGAACTAGAACGGCAGAAACGGCAGTGCATTCGGCGGAGGGGGGGCACTGTGTCCTCCTGAACACCAGTGCCCTAAACCCAGAACCTGACGATATTTTTAAAAAGCATCGTGGAGTGAACTCAGATTAAACTTTCTTCCTAAATACTAGGCATGCTTTATTGGAGACAGATTTAAAAATCAACCACTTAATAAAAGACACCCATTGAACGTGCACATTCAGTGGGTCTGACAAACGCACACGCCCGTGTAAGGGCCACCTCAGTCCAGGTTAACGTGTCCTCGAACCACTTTGCACTCACACCCTGCTTCCCTTCGTTAGGGTTTTTTTCCTGTTCCAGAACTTCATATAAATGGAATCAAACAGTATGTGATCTTGCCGTTGGCCCTTTCTACTCCTCATGCTGTTTTTGAGATCTACCTGTGTTGTTGCTGACATCAAGTACGTCGGCCTTCGCTGCTGCTGAGCCGGCCGTTCCAGGGGACGCCTTCTGTAGGTGCCCGGTGGTGGACGCTGCGTGGCCTCCGGTGTTCAGCTGCTGTGAGTACAGACACCGCAGAAGTTTGTGCAGGTCTAACCGTGGATGTGCAGTCATTGCTCCTGGTAAATCTCGGACAGAGCTGATGGGTGGTATAAATATGCACGTTTGCCTTCTAAGAGTCTTCAGAACGATTTTCCAAGGGGATGAACCCTTTTACGTTCCCGGTGATTTACAAGAGCTTGTTGAGTTTCTCCCAACACTTGGAGTTGTCCGTCTTTGAGATGTGAGCCTCGGGGCATGCCTATGGGACTGTCTCCTGTGGTTTTGGATTGCATCTCCCTGGTGACTCAAGATGCCGAGTCTTCTTCGTTTGGGCGCTCACTGGTCACGTGTGTATCTTCCCGTGTGAAGAGTCCTTCAAGTCTTTCGACTTTTTTACTAAGATACAGGTCCTTTCTCCCAGTCTGTGGCTTGCCTTTGTTTTCATTTCTCAGACGTGTCTTAATGAACATGAATTAGGATTAAGTCCATCTTATCAGTTTTTCCTGTCAAGATTTGTGCTTTTTTGTCCTAAGAACCTAAGAAGTCTTTGTCTACCCCAAGACTTTCTCCCTGTTTTTTCCTAGAGGTTTTATGGTTTTGTCTTTTACATGTAGGTGTGTCAGCTGTTTGGGTTCATCGAGTGTGGTGTGAAGGGGGGATTGTGGGTGACAGTCTTCCTCTGCGTACCCGGCTCTAGCATCCGACCTCTGTTGAAGGTCGGACGGCCAGACACAGTGCAGACCCTTCGTCTCTGTCCGTGAGCCACTTCCACGCTGCCTTTGTTCCCATGGCAGCAGCAGGAATGAAGCTAAGGGTAGTTGTATTGAAAAAATCAGGTATGGTTAGGCCCTCCAGCTGTGTTCTTCCTTTTCAGAATTGCTTTGTTTTTTTTTTAGGTCTTTTGAATTTCTGTAGACATTTAGATTCAGCTGTCGAGTCTGCTTGAGTTTTCATTGGAATTGCACTGAATCTATAGACCCATTTGGGGGTCTTACCAAGACTGAATGTTCTACTCCATAAACATGGTACATCTCTTCATTTATTTAGGTTCTTGGATTTCTCTCAGAAATGTTTTATAGTTTTCAGTATTCAGGTATTGCATAAACTTAACAAAATACATCACTAAGTATTTTCTGGGTTTTGGTGCTATCAAAACTGGTATTAAAAGTTCATACCAGTTTTGTTGCTGTAAATCTGCTAAGTTACCTTATTAGTTATAGTAGGTTAGGTGTAGTAGGGTTCTTGTTTGTTTTAAGTTAACAGTTCACTGTGAGGTGATGAACGGACTTTTACGTGTTTCTGACCTAGAGCTCCTATCCCCTGGTCTCGGCTCGCCTTGCGGCCAAGCCTCCAGGGCAGAGTCACTAGAAGTGTTCTGCCAAACGCTTGTCACGCTCAGAGTTGTGTTTGTGTTATCACTTGCACTGTGGAGAAGGACACGCCTAGAGAGGGGCGCTGGCCACGAATGCACAGCTCAGCGGATCCTCAACAAGCAGGTGTGTGTGAAGCCACCCCAGAACCCCTTTCTTGCTCCTTCCCGATGACTTTCTTATCCTTCCCAAAGTCAAATATTGTCCTGTTTGTTGATGTGACAGTCCTGCCTGGTTTTGAACTTTTTATAAGCGGCATCATACATAGCCTTTTGTGTCCGCTTCTCTCCCTCTGTGGCTTGCTTGCCTTTTCACTATCTGAAAGCTACCAGTTGATAAATAGAGTTCTTAATTTTAGGGCAGGTCCATTTAGTAATCTTTTCCTTTACAGTCAGTCTCATTGCGCCTTCTTCTTGAGACATTTTTTCCTACTTTTAGGCCCTGAAGTTATTCTCCTAGTTCCAGATGCTTTATTTCTTTTTTACCTTTTATGTTTTGATCTAAACTCTACTTGGAATTGTTTTTGTTCATTTTTATTTAAGTTTAACATATGCACAGATCAGGGTGCAGGTCATAAGTGTGCAGTTCGTGGAGTTATGGGAAACTGAGCTGTCCTGTGCAGTCGTCCATAGGTGCAGGACCAGAGCACAGCCGGCTTCTCGCGTGACCTCCTGTTCCTCCTCAGAAACCCCGTCCTCTTGTCTGCAGCATGACTGGAATGCAAACACCCAGTTAGTTTTATCTTATTTTGACCTTTATGTAATTCCTCACATATTCTTTTATATCTGGCTTATCTTGCCCAGCATTACGTTTTGGAGATTAGTGCTGATTTTTGCATAGCAGCATTTCACAACTTTCTTTTTTTTTTAAAGATTTTATTTATTTATTTGACAGAGAGAGACACAGCGAGAGAGGGAACACAAGCAGGGAGAGTGGGAGAGGGAGAAGCAGGCTTCCTGCGGAGCAGGGAGCCCGATGCGGGGCTCGATCCCAGGACCCTGGGATCATGACCTGAGCCGAAGGCAGACGCTTAATGACTGAGCCACCCAGGCGCCCCAACATTTCACAACTTTTATTGCTGTGTGATAGTCCAGAATGTGGAGGTGCCCAGCTCCACCCTTCTGCGGGTTCAACATTTGGGTCTTTGAGCAGTGCTGCCAGGAAATGCTTGTACATTTCTTCCAGCACACATGCGACTGTGGGTCTGCTTGCCACGTACGGGAGGAGGGGCTGGACGTGCGACTGTGGGTCTGCTTGCCACGTACGGGAGGAGGGGCTGGAGTGCTGAAGGTGCTGTGCTCACCTGCCGCGGGCGCTCGTCCAGCAGTGGGAGGACGTGCTAACTGGCCTGTCTCCTGGCCCTTCCTGGGTCTGGTCTCCTTCACTTGAGTCATCTGGTGTGATGACATGGTGGTGACTGTGTGTGGCTTTAAATTCATTTCCCTGATGTCTGATGAGGTTGCAGGTGGGTATTTGGATATTTTCTTTGTGTACTGCCTGCTTATGTCTCTTGCCCATTTTTTTATGATGTTGCCTCTTTTTCTTCAATAAGTTAATAAGATGTGTTGGATATAAGTCCTTCGTTGAATGTATGAATTACAAAGAGCTAGCTCCTCCTGCTGTGTGGCTTTCGTTTTTATTCTTTTTTTTTTTTTAAGTTTGTTTGTTTATTATTTCTTATTTATCTAGTAATCTCTACATCCAATGTGGGGCTCAAACTCACGACCCCAAGATCAAGAGTCACATGTTCTTTTTTTATTCTTTAATAGAGTTTTGAGTAAATAGAAGTTTCTAATTCACTGTAGTCCAGTTTATCAATCTTTTCCTTATAGTTAGTGCTTTTTTCCCCAGTTGTGAAATTTTTGTTTACCTCACTCTAATGAAGATGTTTTTCTATATCATTCTCTGGAAGCTTTATTGTTACTTTTCACATTCAGATCTATAGTCAATCTAGAAATTACTTCTATCTGCATGTGGGGTAGAGGTCCCGAATGACTCCTTCTCATGGGGATTTCCAGTGGGTGTAGCATTGTTGATGGAAAGAAAGGCCCTTGCTCATAAGCTTTCTGAGCTGTCTTTAATCCAATGTTGCTGTGTGTAGGACCTGTTTCTGGCCTCTGTGTCCTGTCCATGTGGGCTGTTGGTCTGTCCTTCATTTGCTACATTGCAGCTTTACAGAACACAGTGTAGTTTGATTCTGTAAGTCCTCTTGTTCATCTACTTCAATATTTTTGGCTATTTTTTAAAAAATCTTTTTTAAAGATTTTTTGCGTTGGGGCACCTGGGTGGCTCAGTCAGTTAAGTGTCCAACTCTTGATCTCAGCTCAGGTCTTTTTTATTTAAATTCTAGTTAATTGACATACAGTTCAATATTGGTTTCAGGAGTAGAATTCAGTGGTTCATCACTTACATGCAACACTCAGTGCTCATCATAATACGTGCCCTCCTTAATACCCATCCCCCATCTATCCCATCCCCGACTCACCTCCTTCCGTCGACCCTCAGTTTGTTCTTTATAGTTAAGAGTCTCTCATGATTTGTTTCCCTCTTTTCTTTTTTCCCCTCCTGTGTGTTCGTTCACCTGTTTTGTTTCTTAAATTCTACATACGCGTGAAATCATAGGGTATTTGTCTTTCTCTGACTCATTTCGCTTTACCATAATACACTCTAGCTCCACGCACGTCGTTGCAAATGGATTTTATTCTTTCTGATGGCTGAGTCATATTCCACTCATATATATATGTATATATATACACACATACATACACACACCACATCTTCTTTATCCATTCATCTGTCAGTGGACATTTGGGCTCTTTCCCTAGTTTGGCTATTGTTGATAGTGCTGCTATAAACATTGGGGTGCATGTACTCCTTTGAATGTGTAGTTTTGTATCCTTTGGGTAAATGCCTAGTAGTGCAATGGCTGAATTACGGGGTAGTTCTGTTTTTAGCTTTTTGAGGATCTGCCATACTAGTCTCCAGAGTGTCCGCACCAGTTTGCATTCCCACCAGCAGTACAAGAGGGTTCCCCTCTCTCTGCATCCTCGCCAACATCTATCGTTTCCTGAGTTGTTGATTTCAGCCATTCTGACTGGTGTGAGGTGATATCTCATCATGGTTTTGAATTGTATTTTCCTGATGATGAGTGATGTTGAGCATCTTTTCATGTGTCTGATAGCCATCTGGTTGTCTTCTTTGGAAAAATGTCTACTCATGTCTTCTGCCCATTTTTTTTTTTTTTTGCTTTCAGATTATTTTATTTTTTCCTTTTTTTAAATTATTTTTTTATTTGTTATGTTAGTCACCATACAGTACATCATTAGTTTTTGATGTAGTGTTCCGTGATCCATTGTTTGCATATAACACTCAGTGCTCCATGCAATACGTGCCCTCCTTAATACCCATCACCGTGCTCACCCATCCCCCACCCCCCTCTAAAACCCTGTTTGATTTCCAGAGTCCATAGTCTCTCATGGTTTGTCTCCCTCCCTGATTTCCCCCCTTCATTTTCCCCTTCCTTCTCCTAATGTCCTCTATGCTATTCCTTATGTTCCACAAATAAGTGAAACCATATGATAATTGTCCCTCTTTGCTTGACTTACTTCACTTAGCATAATCTCCTCCAGTCCCATCCATGTTGATGCAATGTTGGGTATTCATCCTTTGTGATGGCTGAATAATATTCCATTGTATATTTGGACCACATCTTTATCCATTCATCTGTTGAAGGGTATCTTGGCTCCTGCCACAGTTTGGCTATTGTGGACATTGCTGCTGTGAACATTGGGGTGCATGTGCCCCTTCTTTTCACTACGTCTGTATCTTTGAGGTAAATACCCAGTAGTGCAATTGCTAGGTCATAGGGTAGCTCTATTTTTAACTTTTTGAAGAACCTTCACACTGTTTTCCAAAGTGGCTGTACCAACTTGCATTCCCACCAACAGTATAAGAGGGTTCCCCTTTCTCCATAACCCCTCCAACATTTTTTGTTTCTTGTCATGTCAATTTTTGCCATTCCAACTGGTGTAAGGTGTTATGTCAGTGTGTTTTTGATTTGAATTTCCCTGATGTCTAATGGATGTTGAACATTTTTTCATGTGTCTGTTAGCCATTTGTCTTCTTTGGAGAAGTGTCTGTTCATGTCTTCTGCCCATTTTTTTACTTATTTGTTTTTTGAGTGTTGAGTTTAAGAAGTTCTTTATACATCTTGGATACTAGCCCTTTATCTGTAGTGTCATTTGCAGATATCTTCTCCTATTCCATGGGTTGTCTCTTTGTTTTGTTGACTGTTTCCTTTGCTGTGCAGAAGCTTTTTATCTTGATGAAGTCCCAGAAGTTAATTTTCGCTTTTGTTTCCCTTGCTTTTGGAGACATGTTTTGGAAGAAGTTGCTGTGGCTGATGTTACTGCCTATGTTCTCCATTTCTTAACTAGATTATTTGTGTTTTGGGTGTTGAGTTTAATAGGTTCTTTATAGATTTTAGATACTAACCCTTTATCAGATATGTTCTTTGCAAATATCTTCTCCCATTCTGTAGGCTGCCTTTTAGTTTTGTTGATTGTTTCCTTCACTGTGCAGAAGCTTTTTATTTTGATGAAGTCCTAATAGTTCATTTTGGCTTTTGTTTCCCTTGTCTAGTAAGAAATTGCTATGGCTGATACCAAAGAGGTTGCTGCCTGTGTTCTCCTCTAGGATTTTGATGGATTCCTGTCACATTTGGGTGTTTCATCCATTTTGAATTTATTTCTGTGTATGGTGTAAGAAAATGGTCCAGTTTCATTCTTCTGTGTATTGCTGTCCAGTTTTCCCTACACCATTTGTTGAAGAGACTGTCTTTTTTCCACTGGATACTCTTTCCTGCTTTGTTGAAGACTAGTGTCCCACAGAGTTGAGGGTCCATTCTCAGTTTTCTCTTCTGTTCCATTGATCTGTGTGTCTGTTTTTGTGCCAGTACCATACTGTCTTGATGACCACAATTTTGTAATAGAGCTTGAAGTCTGGAATCGTGATGCCTCCAGCTTTGCTTTCTTTTTTTCCCCCAGAATTGCTTTGGCCATTTGGGGTCTTTTATGGTTTCATAACAAATTTTAGGATTGTTTGTTCCAGCTCTCTAAAAAACGCTGGTGTTATTTTGATAGGAATTGTATTAAATGTGTGGATTGCATTGGGTAGTATGGACATTGTAATAATGTTTCTTCTTCCAATCCATGAGTATGGAATGTTTTTCCATTTCTTCATGTCCTTTTCAATTCCTTTCATAAGTATTGCATAGTTTTCAGAGTAAAGATCTTTTACCTCTTTGGTTAGGTTTATTCCTAGGTATCTTAGGGTTTTTGGTGCAGTTGTAAATGGGATCAATTCCTTGATTTCTGTTTCTGTTGCTTCATTATTGGTATATAGAAATACAACAGATTTCTGTTCATTGATTTTATATCCTGCATGTATTATTTCTACCAATTTTTTGGTAGATTCTTTCGGCTTTTCTACATAGGGTATCATGTCATCTGCAAATAGTGAAAGTTTGACTTCTTCCTTGCCTATTTGGATGCCTTTTGTTTCTTTTTGTTGCTGATTGCTGAAGCTAAGAGTTCCAGTACTATGTTAAATAGTAATGGTGAGAGTGGACATCCCTTTCTTGTTCCTGATCATAGGGAAAAAGCTCTCAGTTTTTCCCCATTGAGGATGATATTAGCTGTGGGTCTTCCATCTATAGCTGTTGCGATGTTGAGCTGTGTTCCCTCTATCCCTACTTTGTTGAGGGTTTTTATCAAGAATGGATGCCATATTTTGTTAAATGCTTTTTCTATATCTAGTGAGAGGATCATATGATTGTTATTCTTTCTTTTATTAATGTAGTACATCACATTGATTTGCAGATGTTGAACCACCCTTGCAGCCCAGGAATAAATTCCACTTGGTCGTGGTGAATAGTCCTTTTAATGTACTGTTGAATTTGATTTGCTAGTATTTTATTGAGAATTTTTTCATCCATATTCCTCAAGGTTATTGGCCTGTAAGTCTTCTTATTAGTGGAGTCTTTGTCTGGTTTTGGTATCAGGGCAATGCTGACCTCATAGAAAGAGTTTGGGAGTTTTCTTTCCATTTCTGTTTTTTGGAACAGTTTGAGAAGAATAGGTATTAATTCTTCTTTAAATGTCTGGTAGAATTCTGCTGGGAAGCCATCTGGCCCTGGAATTTTGTTTGTTGGGAGATTTTTGATTATTGCTTCAATTTCTTTGCTGGTTATGGTCTGTTCAAATTCTCTATTTCTTCCTGTTTCAGTTTAGGTAGTTTATACGTTTCTGGAAATGCATCCATTTCTTCCAGATTGCCCAGTTTGTTGGCATATTGTTGCTCATAATAATCTGTTATAATTGTATTTCTGCAGTGTTGGTTGTGATCTCTCCTTTTTCATTCATGATTTTATTTATTTGGGTCTTTTTTCTTTTTGATGAGTCTGGCCATGGGTTTATCAATTTTATTAATTCTTTCAAAGAACCAATTCTTAGTTTTGTTGATCTGTTCTACAGGGTTTTTTAATTTCAATATCATTTATTTCAGCTCTAATCTCTATTTCCTTTCTTCTGCCAGGTTTAAGCTTTATTTGCTGTTCCTTTTGCAGCTCCTTTAGGTGTAAAGTTAGGTTGTATATTTGAGACTTTTCTTGCTTCTTGAGGAAGGTCTGTATTGCTATATACTTCCCTCTTAGAACTGCCTTCACTGCATCCCAAAGGTTCTGGAATGTTGTGCTTTCATTTTCATTTGTTTCCATGTATTTTTTAATTTCTTCCTTAATTTTCTGGTTAACCCATTCATTCTTTGTAGGATGTTCTTTACCTCCATGTATTTGTGGTCTTCCCCAATTTTTTCTTGTGGTTGACTTCAAGTTTCATAGCGTTGTGGTCTGAAAATATGCATGGTATGATCTCAGTCTTTTTGTACTTGTTGAGGGCTGATTTGTGACCCAGAATGTGATCTGTCCTGGAGAAAGTTCCATGTGCACTTGGAAAGAATGTGTATTCTGCTGCTTTAGAATAAAATGTTCTGAATATACCCGTTAAGTCAGTCTGGTCCAGTGTGTAAAACAAAGCCATTGTTTCCTTGTTGATCTTCTGCTTCGATGATCTGTCCATTGATGTGAGTGGGGTGTTAAAAGTCCCTACTATTATTGTGTTATCATCAATGAGTTTCTTTATGTTTGTTATTAATTGATTGATATATTTGGCTGCTCCCAGGTTGGGGGCATAAATATTTACAATTGTTAGATCTTCTTGATGGATAGACCCCTTAATTATGATAGAGTGCCCTTCTTCATCTCTTGTTACAATCTTTGGTTTAAAATCTACTTTGTTTGATACAAGGATGGCTACCCCAGCTTTCTTTTGATGTCCATTAGCATGAAAGATGGTTCTCCACCCCCTCACTTTCAGTCTGCAGGTGTCTTTAGGTCTAAAATGAGTCTCTTGTGGGCAACATATAGATGGGTTTTGTTTTTTTTTCAGCTCAGGTCTTGATCTCAGGGTCGTGAGTTCAGGCCCTGCATTGGGCTCCACGCTGGGCATGGAGCCTACCTTTTAAAAAAATCTTTTGTGGGGCGCCTGGGTGGCTCAGTCAGTTAAGCGTCTGCCTTCAGCTACGGTCATGGATCCCAGGGTCCTAGGATCGAGTCCCGCGTCGGGCTCTCTGCTCAGCGGGGAGCCTGCTTCTCCCTTTCCCTCTGCTACTCCCCCTGCTTGTGCTCTCTCTCTCTCAAATAAATAAAATATTTTTAAAAAATCTTTTGTGTTTTTATATAAATGTCAGAGTCATTTGTTAATTTTCACAGAATCTCCAGTGAGGATTTGGTTGGAATTGTGTTGAATCCATAGATCAGTTACAGGAGGACTGACTTCTTTATGGTACTCAGTTTTCCTAACAGTGAACATATGTCCATTTGTCTCTTTATCTCAGTAGCCATGCATGGTTTTCATACTAGAGGGCTTGCAATCCTTTAGTAAATTAATTCCTTGGTATTTGGTTTCTAAAAAACATTTTTTATCAGCTTTACTAAGATATAATTCACATAAAATCCCCCTGCTTAAAGTGTACAATTCAGTGGGTTTTAGTACGTTCACAGTGTTGTGCAATCATCACCACTAATTTGGAGACATTGCCATCACCACAAGATAACACCCCCCCCACACACACGTAGCTCTCTCTCCTGATCCCCCCCCCAGCTCCCAGCCAGGCCCACTGGCCCCCTTTCTGTGTCTGTGGGCTTACCCATTCTGGACATTTCCTGTAAGTGGTACCGACGTGGTTTGGTCTCTATGACCGGCTTCCTTTGCTTTCTCGTCACGTTGCAGCCCGGCCAGAGCTCCGTTTCTTCCTTTGTGGCATCACGGTCCACTGTATGCAAGGACACATCTTGTTTATCCATATACCGCTTGATGAGCATTCGGGTTGTTTCTCCTTTTAGCTGTTATGCAAAACGTGGCCGTGAACATTCCTGTACACGTTCCTGTGTGGACAGATGTGTTCAGTTCTCATGGGTATAGACCCAGGAGTGGTGTTGCTGGGCCATAGGGTTACTCCATGTTTAGCATTTTGAGGAACTGCCAAACTGTTTTTCCAGAGTAGCTGTACTACTTTACATTCTCACCAATAATACAGGAAAATAATCTGATGTTTTTTGATATTATTGTAAGTGGCATCATGTAAAAAATTTTGTAGATATAAAGAAATTAATTTAACTATATTTATTAATCTTGTATTCAGAAACCCTGCTAAATTTACTTTTAATTCCAGTATTTCTCTGTTGATTCTTTTGGGTTGTTTATGTATACAACCATTTTTTCCTCTTTCTAAGCCTTGTGCTTTTTATTTCTTTTTCTTGACTTGAGTCTCTAGTCAGTTGTTAACCAGAAGTCACGATAGTGGGCGTCCTCATCTCCTTTCCAATCTCAAAGAGCGCGCTGAACCCTTTCCCTGTTAAGTACGCTGTTTGCTATGGATATTTATCATAACTGCCCTTAATAAAGTCAGGGAAGTTCTCTTCCAAAGCTGAGGAAAGAGCGGATGGCCCAGGCAGAGGAAGGGCTCTTGACGCTGCACCTGCTGGGCGCGTCCCCCACAGCTGCTGGGGACCTCGGCTCAGGGCCTGCCCCGCGGGCGGGAAGACCCCCAGCATCAGCGCAGATGTGGCCTCTGCACCCATTTTCTCCCAGTCTGGGGTGCTCTGTTCACTTTCTTGTTAAATCTGCACAAAAAATTTAAATTTTGATGAAGCCCCATTTGTCAAAGTTTTCTTTTGAGGATTCTTTGCTTCACTCAGGGTCACCAAGATTCTTCCAAGAGTTTACGGTTTTAGCGCTCACATTTAGGTCCATGATCTACTTTGGATTCATTTTGTATGTGGTGGGGGTGTGTGTTCATTTTTCCCTTCCAGTCCCCAGGTCCCAGCCTCTTCTTTGCAGGTTCTCAGCTTGCAGTCTGCCTGTAGGTCTGCACACACATCTCCTGCCCAGGCCGTAGCTCTGTGGCCATGAATTTTGAATCAGAAAGTGTAAGCTCTCCACCGTGTTTCTTCTTTTGTCAACACTGCCGTTCTGGTTCTTTATATCTCCGTGGGAATTTCAGGGGCAGCTTGCCAGTTTCTGTAAAAACGCAAGTTTGAGATTTGGATTTGGATTGTAGTGAATCCATGGGTCAATTTGGGGAGAATTGTTTTGTAATATCTAGTCTTCTGATCCATGAATATGGGATGTCTCTCTGTTCATTTAGATCTTTCACTTCTTTCAACGATGTTTCCTAATTTCCACTGTACAAGTCTAGCACTTCTTTTGTTATTGTATATGTGTTTTATTCTTTGATGTGATTGTGAATGTATTATTTTCTTAATTTTATTTTCAGATTGTTTGATGCTGGTATATAGAAATACAATTGAATTTTTTAACTGTAATTTGTATTTATTTTTTTATCATTGTATTTTATTTCATCACAACAGGTGCACTCCTTAATCCCCATCACCTGTTTCACCCATCCCCCCCCCCCCGGCCTCTAGTGACCGTCAGTGTGTTCTGTAGTTCAGAGTGTGTTTCTCGGTTTGTTTCTCTCTCTTTTTTTCCCCTTTGTTCGTTTGTTTTGTTTCTTAAATTCTGCATGTCATTGAGATCATATGATAATTGTCTTTCTCTGATTGACTTATTTCGCTCAGCATAACACCTTCCAGCTCCATCCACGTCATTGCAAATGGCAAGATTTCATTTTTTGATGGCTGCATAATATTCCATTGTGTATATATACCACATCTTCTTTATCCATTCATCTGTCGATGGACATCTGGGTTCTTTCCATAGTTTGGCTATTGTGGACATTGTTGCTATAAACACTGGGGTGCAGGTGCCCCTTAGGATCCCTACATTTGTATCTTTGGGGTAAATACCCAGTAGTGCAATTGCTGGGTCGTAGGGTAGCTCTATTTTCAACTTTTTGAGGAACCTCCATACTGTTTTCCAGAGTGGCTGCACCAGCTTGCATTCCCACCAACAGTGCAGGAGGGTTCCCCTTTCTCCGCATCCCCGCCGACATCTGTCGTTTCCTGACTTGTTAATTTTAGGCATTCTGACTGGTGTGAGGTGGTAGCTCATTGAGGTTTTGATTTGGATTTCCCTGATGCTGAGCGACGTTGAGCATTTTTTCATGTGTCTGTTGTCCATCTGTATTTCTTCTTTAGAAGAATGTCTATTCATGTCTTTTGCCCATTTTTAATTGGATTGTTCATTTTGGGAGTGTTGAGTTTTATAAGTTCTTTATATATTTTACATTCTAGCCCTTTATGGGATATGTTGTTTGCAAGTATCATCTCCCATTCTGTCGGTTGCCTTTTTCTTTTTCATAGTGAAGCTTCTTCCACACGGCTTCTTCTCTCTTTTTAGTTGTGTCAGTCTTCAAATCCATTTCTGGGGTATTTGGGACGATTTGAGAGTTGTCTAGTTGTGTTCGTGGCATGAGGCATGCCTAAGGTCCTCCTACTCTCCCGCCATCTTCCTGCTCCTAGTAGGTTTTAGTTTTATGAATGAAAGACCTAAATGTGAGACTATAAAAATCCTGGAGGAGAACACAGGGAATAATATCTTTGATATCAGTCATAGCAACATTTTTCTAGACGTGTTCCTGAGACACAGGAAACAAAAACAAAAATAAACTATTGGGACTTCATCAAAATAAAAAGTTTCTGCACAGTGAAGGAAACTGTCAACAGAAATACAATTTATTTTTGTGTTTTGATCTTGTATTCTGTGACCTTGCTGAACTTGTTTATTAGCTTAGTATTTTTTTGTGGATTCTTTAGGATTTTCTAAATACAAAATCGTGCCGTCTGCAAATCAAGGCAGTGTCATGTCTTCCTTTCCAATCTGGATGCCTTTTATCCTTCTTTCTTGTCCGGTTCCACTGACCAGGAGCTCCGTGCAGTGCTCTGAGTGCGAGGGCACCTTTGAGATGTTAACTGGAGGGTTTCGTAGGTGCCTTTTATCAAAATGGGGAAGTTCCTTTCTATTCCTATTGAGAAGTTTTATCCTGAATGACCATTAGATTTTGTGAAATCCTTTTTCTGCATTTATTGAGATTGTCATATAGCAGTTGTTCTTTTTTCTGTCCTTTTCACGTATGACATTAATTGGCTTTCAGATGGTGAAGCACCCTTCACTCCTGGGGAAATCCCACTAGACCATGGAATAGTCCTTTGTGTATGTTGCTGGTTGGCTGGCCAGTGTTTCGTCGAACACTCCTTTCATCTATATTCATGCTCAGTATTGCTCTGTAGCTTTCTTACGGTATCCTCATCTAGCGCTGGTACCCAGAGGGAAGTGGGATGTATCCCTACCGCCGCCATTTCTGGAGACTTTGTGAAGGCAACATATCATTTCTTCTTCTTTTCTAAGATTTTATTTCTAAATAATCTCTACACGCAGCGTGGGTCTCAAACTCACAACCCTGAGATTAAGAGTCACATGTGCTACTGACTAAGCCAGACTGGCGCCCCCTTTTCTTCTTTAAATGTCTGGTAGAAATCACTCTTCATGCCATCTGAACTTGGACTTTCTTGTGGGGAGAGATTTTTAATTCCTAATTCAATATATATATATACATATATATATATATATATTACTTTTTATAGATCTATTTGGATTTTATATTTCTTCTTTAGTCAATTTCAGAAACCCATGTCTTTCTAGGAATTGTCCGTTTCATCTGAATTTTATTTATTGGCCTGTGGTTGATTTGGGCTCGCCTGTGGGTCTCTTACCTTCTCTGAGGCCAGCCCTGCTGTCTTCCTTTTCATTCCGGAATTTACTTGCTTGTGTCTTCTCTCTTTCTCTATCTAGCTCAGGAGTCAACAGAGGACAGCTCACGGGCCAAAACCGCTGGCAGCCTGTTTTTTATGGTCTCTAAGCTAAAAATGGTCTTTTTTTTTAAGTGTTGTAAAAACAAAACAAACAAAAGAAGAATATTGGCAGAAACCACATATGGCCACAAAGACTAAAATATCTAATATCTGGCCCTTTATATAAAAAGTTTGCGGGTCTCCAGTGTAGCTAAAGGGCTGTTAAATTTCTTGTTGTTTTCAAAGAACCAACCATTGTCTCAACTGATTTTTTCTAGTGTTTTCCTTTTTTCTATTTCTCTATCTGCTCAAATCTTTACTATTTTCTTCTGTTTACTTTTCGTTTAGTTTGCTCTTTTTTTTGTTGCTGTTTCCTAAGAAACCTGTCTTTGTTGGCACAGCAGGGCCTTAGCTGTGTCGCTGTGCCATGTTTTCCCCTCCATTCGGCTCAGAAAACATCGTGGTTTCTTCTTCCACTCGCTGTCTGTCTAGAAGTACCTTGTTCAGGGGCGCCTGGGTGGCTCAGTCGTTCAGCGTCTGCCTTCGGCTCAGGTCATGATCCCCAAGTCCTGGGATCGAGCCCCACATCGGGCTCCCTGCTCTGTGGGAAGCCTGTTTCTCCCTCTCCCGCTCCCCCTGCTTGTGTTCCCTCTCTTGCTGTCTCTCTCTCTCTTTCAAATAAATAAATAAAATCTTCAAAAAAAAAAAAATGTTTAGAAGTACCTTGTTCATCTCCACGTGTTGGTGGTAGATTTCCACAGTATCCTCCTGTTTTTGATTTCTGACTTAATTTCATTGTGATCAGAGAACATACCTTCTGTGATCTCAATACTTTGGACACTGTGGCCCCTGCCACGGGCTGAACGCTGGTGGATGGTGCGGCCCCCCTTCTCTGCGGGCGCCCGTCCAGTGGTCCCGTCCGGTGTGCGTGGTGAGTGTCGAGTCCCAGCTCTTATCCATTTCTCTCTTCAGGTCTGTGCATTTCTGCTTCTTCCTCCTGTGTTGTGGGCATGCAGGTGTACTCACAGCCGTCCTCTTTCTGATGGGTTGGACTTCTGTCCACATGCAGCCTCCCTCTCTGTCTCCCGTGAGGGTCTTCCATCCTCCCATGTTCTGTCGTTCTGTCTTTGAGCCTGAAGTCTGTCTCTTGCGAATGGCATATGGGTGGATCTTGTTTTGTTTCTGTGTTTGTTTTTTAAAATGCAGTCTGACAGTCTTTACTTCTGGTTAAAGAACGAGTTTAATCACATTTGTTGTTTTTTACTTGGCAGGGTGTATGCCTGCCATTCCCTGTTTATTTTCCATCTCACGCATTCATTCATTCATTCATTCCTCCATTCTTCCCCTGCTGCCTCTGCCTTTTTTACTGAATAGATATTTTCTGTGGTCCTGCTTAAGATTATTCATTTTTAACTCTTTTGAATTATTTTCTTAATGGTTGCTTTCTGGGAGTCTTACTAGTGTGTTGTTTTGTATGTTTTACTCACGTGCCTGGTTATCCTTGTGCACCGGCAGCTGTGTCCGAACACTCCCTGTGCAGTTTGAGGCCTCAGACGAGAGTCCACTCCCTCCGAGGTTCTCCCTGCTTTTTCCGGGTGCCTGGGAGAGCCGCCATCCTGGGACCACCAGGGCGGTGCACCTCAGACCCCTCTCACCCTGGGGAGGTCGGGGCTTCGGCCTGAGCAGCACCCGCCCCCCTCCCCAGTTGTGAGCAGCCTGGGCTCTGACTTCCCTCCTCTCAGAACCAGGATCAGCGAGGCCTTCAGGGCAAAAGTGGCTTGTGTTTTCTGGGTTCATGCCTTCACGTGGATCTGGGCCCAGTGCCTGCCAGTGCTTCTCCTTAACTCTCCGTTACTGTTGCAGACTTAAAATATTTGATACATCTCTTACTGAACAGAGCAGGAGTTTAGGGTGTCACTTCTGCAGGTGGAATTTGGAGGCACCTGAACTCGGGTCACGACCTGGCATGCTCAAGCTATGTAGCAAACCGTGAGCAGGTGTCTACCATTTGTAAGTCCCTTGACCCTGTGCTTTGGAAGCAGGCTTTCAACCTAGAGTGTGGGTCCTGAGTGTGGAGGCCTGACCACGTAACTTTTGTCTGTCTTCCAGTCTACATGTCTGAAAGCCAAGCATAAGGACACTTGACAAAAAAAAAAAAAAAAAAAAACACCAAAATCGACTTTTCATTCTGCCATAGAGGGAGATCTTCTTGTGGCTGAGGGTAACTTTCATCTGCAGGCAGCCCATCCCACACTCCGCGTGTCCCAGGCTTCTGTCCGCCTCTAGCTTTTGCCTGACGGTGGTGGTCCCCGAGAGCCCACAGCCATGCTCTCCCCGGACCATTCTCAGAATTCTCACTCAGAAATAGAGAAAAGGGAAACACTAGAGAAACTCAGAAGCTACTTAACTTGAAGCTCCAGGTTTCTTTTAGCTACAAAATTCTTTGACTAGATGAGTTTTTTCCTACCCATTATTTTTGTGGTCAGAAAGGAAACAGCATTTCATTCCGAATTAATGTTATTTTTATAAAACCTCAAAATCCTTTGCTCTAGGCTCCCAAGATCGTTGTTTCTGAACTGG
>NW_023270494.1:188262-208792 GCF_011800145.1 Mirounga leonina
CTTCTGAACTGGGTATCACTGTGGAATTCCAGCCGGTCTGGGGATCTTGCATGCTGTCGGGCAAACAAGTGCGGAGGCTTCTGAGCCCTCCCTCCTGGGCTGCGTGGGGTCAGGACTATATATCCAGCCCTTGGGCTCCTCTCCTTTGCATTTCAAATACCAGCTGACTTTTGTTAAAACCAGCTCCTCATGTTTGGCACCAGCTGTGAGCCCTGTGGACCTGGACCAGAGCTGCCCCCTTTCCAGGACGGGCACTAGCATGAAAGGTGGTGTAGATCACGGCCCCCGGCAGACACACATTTGGGCTTCTTACTAAAATACCACGTGGTTTTCATGTGTAATAAAGACCTTTTCATCTTCCCATCTTTTCGGCCAATTTTTCTTCTCTCAAGGTGGTCTTGGAGAACAAGGAGCTTCTCTGTGACCCACGGGGCCACTGTGCAAATAGTGTGTGTACCTGTCGTGCTGTTTGGTTTTTGGCTTCCGTGTTTGCTCATTGCGTTCCTCCTTGAATTTCTCAGCTACTGTCAGCGTGTCAGCTGCCTCCAGGACACTCTGTGGACCCCAGGGGTTGACGTTAGATGCCCGGGAGTGATTCTACTTCAGGAGGTGGTGGAAACTTACACTGGAATGTTCTTGAGAGCTGGGAATTTCTGGGTAGCTTTGCCGTTAGCATAGGTTGGTTTCTCAGTTAATCCCATATTCAAATTTTAACCCTGGCATGTAATTGCTGTGAGATCTTGGGGGAAATACGTAGCCTTTCCAAGCCTTGTTTCCTTTGGCTACAAAACAGGGATAATTTTAGCTCCTCTGTCTCCAACTGCAGAAGATCATGATAAATATCCAAAAAAAGAGTAATATGTGAGTATTTTGTAAATGGTGGAGTAATTGAAAACCCTGTTCAGTCTGGAGTGGACACTTCATTTGTCCTGCAAGTATTTCAGAGGGCCAACCGAATACAGGACTGGGCTGGCCCGTGTTCTAGAAAGGCACACAAGGTGCCCCTTCCCCATGCTGTGGGGCCTGTGCCGCTGGTGAGTTGTGGGGATGGGAGGTCAGGAGACTGGGGTGTAAATCTCTGGGTGCTCACCGGGGTTCACAGGTAACTGTGCTTCCCTCTGTGGTGGTGCACTGTGCCTCGAACCCCGGGCCACATTCTGCAGCCCTGCATAGGGTCTAGAGGCGGTCATGCCATGGGGCAGAGACCAGCTCTAACCCTAACCTGTGACCTTTTTGAAATACCCATATGGTTGTGTGCTGGCTTTTACCCGTTGCCACATATAACCCGACACAGGCATCAAAGACTGGAATTTGGGGCGCCTGGGTGGCTCAGTCAGTTAAGCGACTGCCTTCGGCTCAGGTCATGATCCCAGGGTCCTGGGATCGAGCCCCGCATCGGGCTCCCTGCTCCGCGGGAAGCCTGCTTCTCCCTCTCCCTCTGCCGCTGCTTCCCCGGCTTGTGCTCTCTCTGTCTTTGACAAATAAGTAAAATCTTTAAAAAGAAAGAAAAGAGAAGCCTTAGAATGAGAGAAAAAGGGATGCCTGGGTGGCTCAGTCGTTAAGCGTCTGCCTTCGGCTCAGGTCATGATCCCAGGTCCTGGGATCGAGCCCCACGTCGAGCTCTCTGCTCAGCAGGCAGGCCTGCTTCTCCCTCTCCCACTCCCCCTGCTTGTGTTCCCTCTCTCGCTGTGTCTCTCTCTGTCAAATAAATCAAATCTTTTAAAAAAATAATAAAAATAAATTAGGAAGAGTCGGGGTGCCCTGCTCCGCGGGGAGCCTGCTTCTCCCTCTCCCACTCCCCCTGCTTGTGTTCCTGCTCTCGCTATCTCTCTGTCAAATAAATAAAATCTTAGGAAAAAAAAGGGGGCGCCTGGGTGGCTCAGTCGGTTAAGCGACTGCCTTCAGCTCAGGTCATGATCCCAGGGTCCTGGGATCGAGCCCCCATCTGGCTCCCTGCTTGGTGGGAAGCCTGCTTCTCCCTCTCCCACTCCCCCTGCTTGTGTTCCCTCTCTCGCTGTGTCTCTGTCAAATAAATAAATAAAATCTTAAAAAAAAAAGACAAAAAGGGGCGCCTGGGTGGCTCAGTCGGTTAAGCGTCTGCCTTCGGCTCAGGTCATGATCCCAGGGTCCTGGGATCAAGCCCCGCATCGGGCTCCCTGCTCCGCGGGAAGCCTGCTTCTCCCTCTCCCACTCCCCCTGCTTGTGTTCCCTCTCTCGCTGTGTCTCTCTCTGTCAAATAAATAAATAAAATCTTAAAAAAAAAAAATTAAAAAAAAAGACTGGAATTTGTAAAATTCTGCATGAGGCCACCAGACACAGGAGCCATTTTTCAGAATTTGATCAGCAGACCGTCCCTTTAAGGGAGATTGCCCCTTTGTCCCCTGCCTTGCTGTCTTGCTGACCTGGGGTGTGACCTCTTGTGCCCCCTCAGCCTCATCTGCCCCTCTGTTCTGCTGCAGCTCCCCAGTTCTCCTATGTCCCTTTCAAGGTTCCCAGCCTGGTCGACCCTGCACGCTGCCACAAGTGTGCCCCTGGCTGCAGCCAGGGAGGGATTCGGGGATTGGAAAAGCCTCGAGTTTGCTCAGGGTTTCCTTTCTGCTCCTGTTCTGACAGTCTTTCACCCTGGGTTCCTCCTACTCCATTTTCACACCTGTGCTCCCCTCCTGCCTGCTCAGCTCGGGGCCTGCTGCGTTTGGTGCAGGACCTGCCCTCCGTCCCTGTCCCTTCCGCACCTCCTGTGTCCTTCCTCCACCTCCTGCCCCTCCCCCACCTTCCTCCTCCTCCCCTTCCTCTATCTCCCTTGTCCTTTCTTTTCCTCCCTTCCTCCCCCATTTTCCTTCTCATCTTCCTCCCCCTTCCTCCTCCTCCTTTCCTGCCTTAGTCACAGGCCCCCTCAACTCCATTTATCACAGGTGATTTGATGAGCACAGTGCTCATGAGGCCATTTTGCAGGAATATGAGAACAAGCACAGCCCTTTTAGTGTATTGCTCAGTTTAAAGGTAGTATCTTCCCAATGACAGTACTTTTAGTTCTTACATTGGGTACATTTGTACCCTAAAACAAAACACTGAAATGCTTTTTTATTGTAAAATAGAATGTACCTATAGAATGCACAAACATTCATGTGCTTCGAGGATTGATTAGGAAGCAAATCTATACGTGAGCAGCTCCTGGTCAGGAAGTTGCCAAGTGGCCAGTACCCCAGAGTGACACTTGCTCCTCCATCCCCTTGCAGAGTGACCATTATTCCAACCTCGGAATTACAGTCTTCTTGCTTTTCTCTACAGTTTGCATTATGTGTACATTTATTAAATAATATGGTTAATTTTGCTTGATTTTGAATTTTAAGTAAATGGTGTAATACTGCGTCTTGCATCTTTCACTCAGCATGTGTCTGTGAGTTATTTGTGTTGGTGTAGCTGTGCTTTAGTTTCACTGGTGACTGGCACTGACCGTAGTGACTTAGACGATTTATCCATTCTGGCATCCCAGACATCGGCTGGTTCTGTTTGAATGCTGCTGCCTTGAGCATTTCTGTATGTCTTCTGGTGCACACGTGCAGGACTCTTCCCCAGTGGGTAAAATTGCTGCGTCTTAGGGATGTGTATCCTCAGGCTACTGGATGATGCCCAGAGTGTGTGCCCTTGTGGGGCTTGCCAGTATTTCCCCACTGACTCACGGGGTTCCTGGGCCTGTATGTAGCATCTCTGTTGCCTGTTCCCATCTCTTGCCCATTTCACTGTTAGGTGTTCTGTCTTTTTCTTTTCTTTTCTTTTTTTAAAGACTTTATTTATTTGACAGAGAGAGACACAGCGAGAGAGGGAACACAAGCAGGGGGGAGCAGGAGGGGGAGAAGCAGGCTTCCCGTGGAGCAGGGAGCCCGATGCGGGGCTCGATCCCAGGACCCCGGGATCATGACGTGAGCCAAAGGCAGATGCCCAACAACTGAGCCACCCAGGCACCCCTGTCTTTTTCTTTCTTGTTTGTGGGAGTTGCTTTATGTAAATTTAAACTGTGTTCTTTGCTTCAGGATGACGTGATGATGCCTCAGAGGGTGAGACTACAACTGGAAGCTGCTGCCCAGCACCCGACAAGTGTGAGTCCTGCATCTGTCCCCAGCATGTGTGTGTCCTGCGTCTGTCCCCAGCACGTGTGTGTCCTGCATCTGTCCCCAGCACGTGTGTGTCCTGCATCTGTCCCCAGCATGTGTGTGTCCTGCGTCTGTCCCCAGCATGTGTGTGTCCTGCGTCTGTCCCCAGCACGTGAGTCCTGCGTCTGTCCCCAGCATGTGTGTATCCTGCGTCCGTCCCAGTGCGTGTGAGTCCTGCATCTGTCCCCGGTGTATCCTGCGTCTGTCCCAGCGCACGCGAGTCCTGCATCTGTCTCTGAGTTGCCGTCCCCTTTGAGGAAGCACCGTTGCTGCTGTTTGTGTTGAGCCTCTTCCATAGGGTAAGACTGCCCCATCAGAGCGTGATCAGTGACTGCTGTGTCTCTGGACACTCCCACTGCTCCTGAGAAGGAAAACGTGCCTTTTATCTGGGGCAGCACGCTTTGCTTTCAATGGGCACAGAGGTCTCCTTGGTTTAGTTTTATTTTCATCAGCATTTCGGAGGCTATGTGCCCGGGACATGGAAACCAGGCTGAGCACTCTCATGCGTTAGCAGATTCAAGGGTTATCTTATTACCTGGAAAACCTCAGACTGCAGCTCTCAACTTCGGAAGGGCTCCCCAGTTGGTCCGTCTCCCTGGGCACTCATCTCCCGATGAGGAGGCCCACGTGGACCCGGAGGGCGTTGCGGGCCCAGGGTCACTCACCCCTGGTGGCTGACCCCCAGAGCCTGGGTCTGACCCTGGCGCCCACTGCTCAGACATCTGCCTGAAGTTTTAGTAAAAATGTCTGAATTACTGTGATGATCACTGATTTAGAAAGTGTGAAACAGAAAGGTCTGCAGGACTACGTTCAAACCACAGTGCCAACTATCCCAGTGGACGGCCCCCCTCTTCCCCGGCTCCAGGCTCTGCTTGCTCTTGCCGTGTGCCCTGTCCACACCCGCATGAAGCTTCTCCAGTGTCTCGTGCACACCAGCTCCCGGGGATCTGAATCTGGGCATCAGGTGGGGCCTGAGCTCAGCATTTCCACACGCTCTGGGTGCTGGAGGGCTCGGGCCATCCCCCAGACCGTCCCTGGGCTGTCCCCCAGACCGTCCCCCAGGCCATCCCCAGACCGTCCCCAGACTGCCCCCAGTCCGTCCCCAGGCCATCCCCCAGACCGTCCCTGGGCCATCCCTCAGGCTGTCCCCAGGCCATCCCCAGGCTGTCCCCAGACCGTCCCCGGGCCATCCCCCAGACCATCCCCCAGGCCATCCCCAGACCGTCCCCTGGGCCATCCCCAAGGCCATCCTCAGCCCGTCCCCAGATTGTCCCCAGACCATCCCAGGCCATCCCCAGACCATCCCCAGGCTGTCCCCCAGACTGTCCCCAAACTGTCCCCAGGCCATCCCTGGGCCATCCCCAGACTGTCCCCAGGCCATTCCCCCAGGCCATCCCCAGACTGTCCCCAGGCTGTCCCCCAGACCGTCCCCCAGGCCATCCCCAGACCTTCCCCCATGCCATCCCTATACCGTCCCCAGGCCGTCCCCCCAGGGTGTCCCCAGACCGTCCCCACGTTGTCCCCCCAGGCTGTCCCCAGACCGTCCCCACGTTGTCCCCCAGGCCATCCTCAGGCCGCCCGCAGGCCATCCCCAGACTGTCTCCAGGCCGTCCCCAGACCATCCCCAGACCGTCCCTGTACCATCCCCCAGGTCGTCCCCAGACCATCCCTGGACCATCCCCCGGGCCGTACCCCAGGCCATCCCCAGACTGTCCCTAGACAGTCCCCGGGTGTGTGTAGAGCCCATTCCTGGGACAGGCGGGGCTTAGCAGGCCATCCTCGGGAAACCTGCATGGTGTGAGGTGCTCAAGGAGGGGAGGCTCAGAAGTGCACAACACGACAGAATTTCCAAGGAGCTTGAATGACTTGTTCACAGAGATGAATTCGTTCTCTTCCAATGGCCCTTTGTTTTGGAGCTTTGGATTTAGTGCACTGACTTTCTGCTGCTTTCTCCAGCTGCCCAGCCCCACACACGACGCTGTGACTCGGGGTCTTTGGCTGCTGGTCAGCCCTGTAAACACGTGCACACGCTCCCCCATGAGGGCTCTTGTCCTCAGGGATGTGAGGCGTGTTGGTGTTGTTAGATGCTGAAGGTTCCTAGTCCCTGAATTGCAACTACACTTGTGTTGCTTAAAGTTACACATTTTTAATGTAAGCATGTCCTTGAAACATGCCCGTAAAAAGATAAAAAATGGCCCCTCAGCTGCATCTTGAGAAGCTACTACACTGCTCTTTGGGCTGGAAGCTTCCGGAAGGTGGGACGTGTGGGAGGTTCAGAAGTGCCCAGTCGCACTCCGTTGAGAAGTGGCCCCTCGGCTGAGGTCATGTCATGAGGGCCAGTGTGTGTCCTGGGGTCCTGACGGCAGGGGTCTGATGTCACCAGCTGCTGTAACCCTCAGGCGAGTGGGAAGCCAGCCCCACAGCTTCCTCGTGAGCACTCTCTGCTAGAATGGGACCGGCCGCATCGTCCAGGAAGTCAGCTGGTCATGGGCCTGAGTCATGGCTGCAAAACCTCTTCCCGGCAGCACATAGCCGAGTGTTTGAGGAACCGCAGACGCACGCTCCCAAGTGGGCACAAAACTAACCGTGACAGACGGAAGGCAGCATGTGGCCAGTGCTGCCAAGGTCTGAGCCGGAGCCCAGAGCGTGAAGGAGGTGGGAGACAGTGCGGCGTCTGAGGGTGTGAACCCTGGGGGGCGCGAGGGGCGCCTTCATAGGAGCTGCGGGGCCTGCGTGCAGCTCTGTGTCGTTCACCAGATCCTGACAGTAGACGGGAGCGGCAAAGTTTAAGAACCACAGATATGGGGGCGCCTAGGTGGCTCAGTCGTTAAGCGTCTGCCTTCGGCTCAGGTCATGATCCCAGGGTCCTGGGATCGAGCCCCGCATTGAGCTCTCTGCTCGGCAGGAAGCCTGCTTCTCGCTCTCCTACTCCCCCTGCTTGTGTTCCTGCTCTCGTTATCTCTCTCTCTGTCAAATAAATAAATAAAATCTTAAAAAAAAAAAAGATTCCCTCTCTCCCACTGCCCCTATCCACTCCCTCTCTTAAAAAAAAAAAAAGGGAAGGGGCGCCTGGGTGGCTCAGTCGTTAAGCGTCTGCCTTCAGCTCAGGTCATGATCCCAGGGTCCTGGGATCGAGCCCCGCATCGGGCTCCCTGCTCGGTGGGAAGCCTGTTCTCCCTCTTCCACTCCCCCTGCTTGTGTTCCCTCTCTCGCTGTGTCTCTCTCTATCAAATAAATAAATAAAATCTTTAAAAAAAAAAAAAGAACCACAGATATGTGCAAATACGTGTATCCCTAGCCCTCGGCCCCCACAGAGTCCAGGAGATGCCCGTTAGACGTCCACAGTCATAGACTCTGGAATCTCTGGCGCTTTCTGGTTGGAAGTGAAAAGATGTCAGAAGATGCTGTGACATCCAGTGTCGGCAGGTCAGCAGCTCCTCCTGGGAGCCGTGGGGCGGGTCGTCCAGCCCTGGGTCCTGTCCCCCCAGCAGGGCCCCCAGTGCCCTGCAGGGGTCCCCACCCTCCCTCCAGGGGGGCTGACGGGAGCTCTCAGCCACATGGCAGGAGAGATCAGATGCACAAACAGTGTCGTTGGCCCCGTTTCCCTGTTGGGAAGAGGAAAAAGAATGGAAAGAAGTGTGTTTGGGTGGGCTTCTGTTCAGTTTCCGTCGGTAAGGAAGATGGAGAGACTGGGGTTTCCAGAAGCTTCTTTCACTGGCTCTGGCAGCTGTGATGTCAAGATCTCAGACGAGCACCCCAGTTTTCTCCAGGATGAGACCTCACTCCCCACGAGGACTGTACCAGCTTTCCTTGTGGTCCACTTGGCACGGAGCACGTGGCCCGCGAAGCTGCAGCCGGTGCTCGTGCCCTGTGGACAGACAGCGCAGCCTCAGACGCTGCACCTTTCAGACAGTGATGCTCGTACAGCGGGCGTTTAAAATAGGCTGTGCACGGAAACTTCTGAAGAGTTGGTCACCAGTGTTGACGGTTTAGAGAGTGAGAGACGTTCAGATATGTTGTGTTCCCTACTGGAAAAAAACCACAATTTACTTCTTCAATGGAATTGTTTGGGGTGGCTCTTTGTGCGTAGGCGCAAATGGACCACCAAGTCTAGGGATGCATAAGGAATTTGGGAAAAAGGCATACTGTGTCATTTCATCTTAATCTGAATTGAAGCAACGCTGATTTGCAGTTTTATAAGTTTTATAAAGTTCTAGGTTAGAGTTTTTCTTGCTAACCTTATAATTCAATTCACTTGATGTTCTGTTCCCACACTCAGGAGAAGCTGCCTGCTCGCGCTGCATTTTTGTCCCAGCCACGCAGAGGGACTGGGTGACCCGTGTGGTTGCTCCTGCATTAAGCATAGACTAGGGATGTCACAAGTCTTGTTGACCCGGAGCAAAATCAGCAGGGTTGTTGCTGCGGGGCTGGGTTGTTTTCTTTTCTTTTCTTTTTTTAAATCATGACCTACAAAAATCTTAATTTGCAGTTGCTGGTTGGTTGTCAATTATGTTGTAGGTTGTTTGGAAAGAATGAAATGAATGCTAAATGTATGCTTGTCGTCGGTCATAATTTTTTAAGGCCATTTACAAGGAAACCATATAATTACGAAGGAAAGGCCCTTGGTGACACTTCATATACCGGGCCATTGCCTGTTTACTGCAGAACTTTTGGGGTGTCTGATGTCGGGTGCCACGAGGCAGCTCCCAGCATAACATCCATCCAGCCACTGACTGGACATTGCCGAGTGGAGGTCAGCTCTGGGACAGGCATTGGGGTGAGTCAGGGACCGACTGTCTCTGGCCTGGGCCTTCCCTGTGGGAGTCTCCTGCGCAGAGGGGGAGAGCTGTGAGTGCGTGGTTTCAGGAAGGCAGGAAGAAGGTGGGGGTGCCCCGCAGGAGAAGCGGGAGCACCTTGCAGAGGTGTGTGTATCCTACAGCTTTTCCAGCCTGGTTGATGGCCCCTCCACTGTGGCCTCGGACATCGGACCCTTGCAGGCTGATGGTGGGACTTCCTACATCCCTGATGCCACCGAGTGAGTCCCCAGGGGGCTCAGGAGGGTTCAGCAGTGACCTGGCCTTGCTCTGTGTCAGCAACGAGCTCGTGAACATCCTGCCTGGTGGGCACCGAGTTGTGGGGAGCTGGGCGGGGCTGGCAGGCACCTCCTCTCCCAGGTGAGGGGGCCAAGAGGGCCGTCGCCTCTCTGTCCTTCCAACACGTGCACCCTGCGCTCAGTGCACCCTCACCCCACCTTAGAAGAGGGGCTGCTGCTGGCTCCATTCCCACAGTAACAGTTCACTGAGCGACACGCCGTCTCAGCAGGGCTGACTCAGCCTGTGTCCTGGGAGCGATATGCGTGCCTGAAGAGCAAGCACGGTCACTTCGAAGGGGACAGGGAGGAGTTTGCCCCGACACGTGGGTGGAGAGACGGTGGACCCGCTGTTGGCATCTGTGTGGCTCATTCAAAGCACGTGGTGGGCGGCATCCTTGCTTCTCGGTTGGCTCCTCAGGAGCAAGTGGCCCCTGGATGCCCAGTGTTGGCTGAGAGCAGGGTTTGCTGGCCCCACGGTCCACCCTCTGCCTCACGGTGCAGGGGACTGTCGGGGGACCCCTGGTCTGTAGGGCCTGGGTGGTGCTGCAAATGTGTGTGAGGGCCTCAGCGTCTGCAGCTGGCCCTGGACGATTGTTGCTGGCCAGGGCGGGCCTTCGGACTGATGTGGTGTTTGGGGCTTCAGCAGAAGGTGACGGGAGGCCACAAGAACCCACTGACAGCTGAGCGGGAAGCCCGGGAGGTGAGGGAGCAGAGACGGCTGAGAGGTGGAGGCAGCTCACCTCCCACGGTTGGGGGGCTTCACCGGTCACACAAAGACCACACAGAATCACACAACAGAGCATGCGTTCCTCCACACACGCTGCATGTTTGTGTGACCATCGCACGTACGTCTTGTGAGTGTGGCCTCTGCACACCCCCGGCCGCAGCCGATAGTTAGTGTTCCTGAGGAATCGGCACTTGTGTGTCTGGCTCAGCGGGCCCCCAGCCAGGGCCCTGCGTGTGCGTGGGCCTCACGGGTTTTAAGGGTGTCCGACTTGCCCAGTTTCCTAGTTGTGAGTGTTGGCAGGTAATTAGAAGTTGATCTACAAGTAAATTTGGTATTTTTGTTAACAGTCCAGAGGTCTTTTATTTTTTCACACCTGTCGTGCAGTGAGTTCACAGGATTAGGGTTAGAATTGGGGAGTATAAAAGAAGGAAAACAGCTAACCAACAGACTATTAAAACACTGTTTCCATTCCCGAAAGTACCCACTTCAAGGACTGGATCCATAAAAGAAATGGAAGTTCTTAGTGAAATGTGGCTTTGTGGTAGCACAGGGCTAGCCCACCGACGAGACCGGTTCCTCCCTTCCTGCTTCCCTTGTTTCGGGGCCTCGTGGGAGCGCCCGGAGCCTGAGGATGCTGCTCCCGCCGCCGTGCTCCCGCATCTTCGCGCTAAGGGTTCCCCTTCAGTCTGAGGCTAGTGAAGAGTGGAGATGCCATTCCTCAAGGGGCTCTCATGTGCACCGCGGGGGCAGGTGCTGACCCGGCACGGCCCTCCCCACGGCCCCCGGGCCGGCGGACCCCCGTGAGGTGCGCGGCGGCGGGTGCCCCCGCCTGTCATTTTCTGTGTCCTGTTCTACTGACCCTGACCCTTCTGCATTTTGTGTCTGTCCGTCTCCCGCTTCCCGCCACCTTTCATGTTTCTCGTTGTGCGGTTCCATGTGATCTCCCCTGCAGTTTGCTAGCTCCCCCTGTTCTGCTACGTTCTCTGGCTGGCCCGGGGTGTGACTGCAGACGCTGCTCCCACTCCCCCACCCCGGGCACGCTGCGTCTGCTCGTGCCGTCATCTTCCGCAAAGTCTGCCCCTCAGAGAGAGGCTGCGCCGTGACATCTGCCTTCACACAGCTCTCCCCCTCGGCTGCCGCTCACCACTCACGGCTGAGCCTGACAGGTCTCTGTCTCCTAACCCCTGCAGCCTGGCCGCGGCCTCCTGTGACCCAGGCGGCTCCAGCATCATCTGGGTATCGGGCGCGGAAGGCACCTCCGGGGGCTTTGCCTCGGTTTGTCCTTACCTCTTCCTCACCACCCAGCTCCTAGCCACGGGCTTGGAAAGGTGATTTCTAGAGATCCGTCACTTCAGTGGTTTTCCTTGTGATTCTCAGTTTCCAGAATGGTCAGGCGTCTCGCCTACTGGCAGTGTCCATGTGGTCACCACACCCAGACCCGGGCAGGCCCCGTGCGGGCTGCAGGGAAGCCGTGTGGCTCCAGGCATGGGGGCCGGTGTGGCGGGGAGGGGCCGCACAGGCCGTGAGTCTGCGCGCTGTCCCTTTGAGCAGCGCACACCTTCTCTTCTCACACTTCTCAAAGTTTCCACCCTTTTTCAGTTTGCTCAGTTGCCAGGTTGAGGGGCCTGGCCCACATGGGCGCTAGGACCCCCAGCAGGTTCTGCGTTTCCCCCCCTCTAGGTATGGCACCTGCAGGGGTGGGTGTGACAGACGTCCAGGGATTTAAAGCAAGCACGGGTCGTCACAGGTTCTTTGGGGCTACCGTTACCCCTGCCGAGGGCAGGGCCGCGGACGGGACAGGCAGAGGGAGGTCCCTCCCAGTGGCATTGCGGCCGGGGCTGTGGAGCTCGGGGCCAGTGGCAGTCTCTGGCCCCGTGCGGGGACACTGCAGTTTGTCAGTGACTGAAAGTCTGGTTAAATTGGACTAGATCTGCTCTCTTGTGTGTTTTTGTTGTCACTGACAGGAGTGATTATGAGCTTGTTGCTCTCAGATTCACCCTCCTGTGCACAGAGGCCGGAATCAGGGTGGGGCGCATGCCCACCGCGCTCCCCAGCCACCCACGGGATTAGTGCTTCAGGCCCTGCAGGGGGAGATCACGTGGGAAGAGCTGAGAGTAAGCCCAGGCATCCCTGGCTTTACCTCTGAAGGGTGGGAGACACCAGCCTTTGGACCAGATTCCTCCCCAGGGCAGCGCCGGGAGGGCTGAAGTGGATGAGCTGTGGGGAGGCCCTCTGGGCTACTGAAGGCATGGCCACTAAGTGTGGGCTCTGCTGGGGGATGCCTGTCTCACCTCCACTGCTTTCATTTCCAGGCTCCCCCTATAGGCTGGCGCACACATGCATACAGTCCTGCATTCCTGCACCAGGAATCCTGCAGATCACACGTGTGCATGCACGCAGATCACACGCACACACACACCCCAAAGTGCAGCTGGCCTGCAGGATGGAAGCTCTTGTTTCTCCCACGTCTCACCCTCCGACTAGAGTTTGCCTTGATGACTGGTGTTTGCATGGAGCTTTACAGTTTGTACGTGGCCCTGTTTCTTCCTCAGTTCTCCTGGTGGCCTTGGGAATACAATGGTGACTCTCCCTCCTGACCAACTATGTTCTGTGAACTTCATACTGTGATCAGGCTTTTCCGGGATGTTTAATCAGTAAGAAAGGAATATGGTGGTAAAAACTGATCAGCTAGCGAATTACTTTTTTATTAATAGGAAGTAGAAAACATTATGTCTTATATGTGATGAATAAGAGGAAAACTGATGTCGCCATTAAATATTTTGTGACCACAGGCAGCCACCCCCAGGCCGGGCCTGCTTCTGTCTCCCCTGACGTGTGTCTGTCCACCGTGCCGTGTGCCTAACAGAGGCCGCGTGCCTCCACGCAGAAGAGGAATGAGCCTTTCCGCCTCTCGCGTGCATGCCCTGAGCTGTCTTGCTGAGGTCTGAGCACCAGTGCTGGAGAAGCAAGGATGGGCCGAGCCAGGAGGGAGGGCCGGTACCAACGGGCAGCCTGGCGGCTCCATGGCGTCTCTGGGGGCCTCCCAGAGCCAGCTGTGTGACCGGGAAAGGTCCTCACCCGGGCCCTCTCTGGGAGGGGCGTGGACGGCACGAATCCCCCCCCACCCCAGGTCCACTTCAGTGTGTCCCCGAACACGTGAGGCCAGGAACATGAGATCCCCTAATGAACATGACCCCCGCTAACAGGGTGGCCGCATAGCCTGTCGTCCACATGGGGGCCCTCGGCGGGTCCGAGACAGCGGTCCTGGGCCGAGTAGTGCTGCCTACGCTCCTGGACACTGGTGGTCTGGGACTGAAGCAGGACATCAGGGGTCTGTCACCACAGGGCCACACAGCTATGATGCAGTGTCGCCTTCCTGTGGCCATCAGTCACTGCGGCTGGGGACGAAGCGTCCAGACCCAGGGGTGTGAAAGCCAGCCGTTTATCACATGCACAGATCCCACGGGTCGGGACCGCAGGAAGGGCTCTGCTCTTGCCGGGCCTCCGCTGGGTGGGGGGCTGGGGCGCCTGGGGGCTTCATGGCTTCCTCACCGCCTGGCAGCCACTTCCAAAAACAGGGTCCCAAGAGAACGGGCTGGAGGCCATGTCGCCTTTATGACCTTGTCTCAGGACCCCCGGGAGGGGACGCAGGCCAGACCAGCTGTAGGCAGAGCAGGCGGGTGACTACTGTGAGGGTCATCCCACCTCCCAGACCTCCCTCTGCCTCCAGTAACCTTCTTTCCTACTTTCTGGCCTTTTCTTCCAGCCAAACTGGCAGGTCTCAGAGGCTCCCATATAGATTCAGAGTTTCCAGACTGTAGGGACCGCCTTCCAGGATCTCGAGCTTTCTGCTAACTGTTGGCAGTACGTGCTTTCAGAGGAACTAGCTAACACCTGCCGAGAGTCTTGCTCTAGGGGCTTCTCCCCGGCATCTGGGGGGAGTCCATGCGTCCTGCAGCACATGCCCTTCGCTTCCTTGAGCCTGTGCTTGCTGAGTGCCGACTGCATCCAGGGTGCCAGGCCCATGTCAGCAGCCTGTGACCCAGAGCACATGTAGGGTGAAACACTGAGTGTGCGTCCTGTGCCGTCACCAGAGAGGACGGGGTGTGTGGTCTGCACCGGGCCCCTTCAGGAGGAAAAGGTGCCTCGTGCTTTCTGCCCCGTGGGCCAGGCCACTTTCTTTTCAAAAAGCATTGAGGTGCACACAGACACCCTCTTTTTCATCTGTAGACCGGTACCCCCACAATCGGCAGTCGAAGGCACAAAGCAGTGGCTGCCCCAGAAGTTCCCGCGTCACGCCATCTCCCACCTGCCCTGTTTCTCCTTGCGAGACCCCCCACGCCACAGGGCTCTAATTTCATCAGAAGCCAGCAAGCCTGGACAGGAGGGATGGGGGCTGGGGGGGGCAGCCTCCCTGGGTACTCACCGTGAGAGCAGCATGAACAGCTCAGATCTGGGCCTGGGGGGGCAGGGGCACCCTGGGCGGGGGTCCCAGGTGGAGGTGCGGTGTGCCCTGGGTGGGGGTCCTAATACTCACTGTGGGAGCCGCATGAGCCCCCCCTCGATGAGACAGGCAGGGCAGCAGGTGCCTGTTGCCCCCAGTGGCGGCTCAGGGCGTGGCAGGCGGGAGGGGGGGCGATGGCGAGGGTGCAGTTCAGCCCCTTGGGTCCACCTGTGAGTGCACCTCCCAGCTCTTGGTCGTTTTCCTGTTTTCTCTCAGAATCTTTTCTGTTCAGCAAATGCCAGTTTGGCAAGACCGGGAGATGAGGACAGCAGACACCCCCAACACTGTGTCCTGGGCGGGCGGGCGGGCACAGGGAGGCCTTACCCTGGGCAGGGCGCTAACCCAGCGGCTGCTCTCATCCACAGGCTCCCAGGGGGGACCCAGCAGTGAGTCACGTAGCCAAGTGTGCCTTTATCCCAGTCAGAAAACGGGACATTTCACCAGGGAGGAGGGACGGGGGCAGATAAGCCCATGGAAAGAGGGTCGGCACCACGAGCCATCGGGAGCCCAGGTTAGACCCGTGAAGCGGCGTCTGCGCAGGCCTGAAAGCATGCCCATGTCGGGTGCTGGTGAGGCTGCAGAAAAACCAGGTCACTCACTCGGCCGGTGGCAGTGTGAGTGGGTGTAGCCACTCTGGAAGACAGGTGTGCAGCTCCTAGAAGGGTAAGCGTGAAACCACCGTACGACCCAGGGCGCACTCCTGGACAGTTGCCCCAGAGAGATGGGGACACGTTCACACAAACCCGTGCGTGCGTGTTCCCTGTGGAGCGCTCAGCGGTGTGCTGCAGGGTCTGCTGGGCAGTATTTCTCAGCCCAACAAGGAAAACGTGTCGTACGCACAACAGCCTGGACGAGTCTCGGGCAGCTGGAGAACGGAGACGCAGCCAGTCGCAGAGGGCTACAGCCTGTCTGTCGACACACGTCCTCGAAAAGACGGATGGGCGGTTGCCCGTCAGGGAGGGCTGGGTGTGGCCGCAAAGGCGCCATGAGGGTTCCTTAGCTGGGGGTGACTTGCATTGGTTTTTCAAGATGTTACCGTTGGAGGAACCGTGTAAAAGATACACGGGATCGCTGTGTGTTATTTCTACTACATGTGAGTCTACTGTTTTCTCAAAAAAAAAAAGTTTAATTAAAAGAACGCAACAACAAAAAAATACAAACAAGCAAAATCTTTCTTGGCTCTTCATTAATATTCCTGCATTAATACAAATTAATCACTATGCATAAGTGCTATAGAGAGCAAGATTTAAGAAATTCAAGGATCATGGTAGAACTTCTGATAATTTATTTTTATGTGCTTATTTACTTATTTATTTATTTTAGAGAGAGGGCATGGGTGGGAGGGGCAGAAGGAGAGGGAGAGAGACCACACATCCTACTTCAGCACCCCTGGCCCCCAGCAGCCTTGGCCACACCTCCAACACAGCTCAAGATGTAGAGACAGCACCTGCACTTTGGTTCAAGTGTCTGTGTGCAGGATGTTTGGGATGTCTGAGACTGCTCAGCGGTGAAGGGTCCCGTCCTACAGAGTCTGAGTGAGGTGTGGAAAGGGGCTGGTCCCCACTGCATGTATCTGGGCCTGTCGCTGCAGAAGAAGCCACTCCCGTGGGGGCACACCCAGCAGCACAGGGCCTGCTCCCACCCCCACCCCAGGTGAGGCTCACAGAGTTTCTGTAAGGGCCCGGGCATGGCTAACAGCCGACCCTGCACTGCGCACTGTCTACCTCAGAGTGGTCAGTAAGATCTATGTCACCGAATCAGTCTCCTTATTAAGAAATTATCGGGGCTCCTGGGTGGCGCTTGGTAAGCCTCCAACTCTTGGTTGTGGCTCAGGTCGTGACTTCAGGGTCATGAGATCGAGCCCCACATTGGGCGCTGCGCTCAGCAGGGAGCCTGCTTGAGATTCTCTCTCCCTCTCCCTCTGCGAGTTGCGGTTCAGGAAGAGCGCCACTGAGGTAGTTGGGTGTTTGACCTTGTGAACAGATCACTGTAATTTGAATGCATTAAGGGGAAGCATTATCTGCGACAACTCTAACCCAGGGTGATTTCACGGGTGCTGCTGGGACTGGCAGGTCAGGACCGTCCAGCGTGGGGTCCACCCAGAACCCTGCACTGTGTGGGTACCCTCCCTCTTCCTCTTCCCTCCTGGAAGTTTCCCCCAGCCTGGTTGGATGCAGGTCTCTGTTAGTTCCCTGCTGGGTGTGCCAACTTACACCAGGTGAGATGTATGTGCACTGGTGTGTGCGTGTGTGAGCTCTCAGGGACTTTCTTTTGTTAAGTTCTGTTTTGTTGTTTCACAGATTATAGGTTGCCAAGTAAGGAGAGAGCCCCCCGACTCCACTGAGCGATACACACGGTGGATCAACCAGCTAGCGGCGGACCAGCTTCTTACTCAGGTACCCCTGCCCGGGTCTGGGAGCCCACCCAGGACGTCCTGAGAGCTGTCAGTCCCTGTGTTTGCCCGCCTGCTGGGTGTGGCCTGGGAAGGAGCCAGAACCAGCAGGCAGGTGCAGAAGGCCTGGCCGGAGGCTGGGGAGGGACAGAGGTGTCCAGGAAAGGCCCAAGTTCCTGGCAGGACTGGGGGCCATCCCCAAGGCAGGCTGCCTTGGAGCAGGCAGTGTGAGGGAGGGAGCTGAGATGCGCCTTCTGGGCGGGGCTGGCCCAGAAACCACCTGTGAGGCTGGTGTGACCCGGAGCGGAAGCGGGACTAGGTGTTCTGGTCCCAGCTTCAGGTTTGCCAGGGGCTGGAGTCCCTGGAGTTTGCTTCTGTAATTGAACCGGCTTCCCTGGCTTTTAAACTCTACACACACACACACACACACACACTCTATTCACATACACACAGACACACAAACTCTATTCCCTCACACACAAACTATTCCCTCTCACACACACACACATAAACTATTCACACACACACAATTCCCTCTCCCACACAAACTCCATTCCCTCACACACACACACACAATTTCCTCACACACACACACACAAACTCTTTTCCCATCCACACACATAAACACACACACTTTATTCCCTCACACCCACACACACAAACCCTATTCCCTCACACACACACACACACAAACTGTATTCTCTCACACATAAACACACACACACACAGAAAGTGCTTCTGCATTTGCACTTACTTATCACATTTTGAGAAGATGAAGATTCCGTGAATGGCCTTTTATAGATACCGGTGGTTAAAGGCACGGAGAAGCTGATTTGTTTTCCAACTCCTCCTAAAGCTGAATAGGCAGGAGAACAGCCAGCGTGTGGGCCCTGCATAGCCTGCACACTCCCCTGGGACGTGGAGCCTTGAGGTGGGAGTGCATGGACGTGTGCGGGGTCAGCGGCAGGTGGTGCCACTCCTTCCTGCCCCTGCCGGGCAGTGGCCAGCAGAATCACACCGGGTCCCCGCTCTCTCTGGCGGCTCCCCAGCTAGAGCAGAGAATGTCTGGGTCTGGTCGTGAGCATCATTACACGCGTGGAGAGGCACACAATCTGTGGGCCTTGCTGCCATGCTTCTCCTGGTCCTTCCCTCCATGGGGGGGGGCTGGCCTGTGTGGTTCACGATTCTGGGATGTGCTGCCTTTTTACAGACACTTTGTCAGGACACGTACTTGTGTTCGCTTTTTATGTTTTTCTTAACCAATCACAGCTGATTCAGTGAAGAGCTAGTAAGAGCTTTCATGTTCCTAACTGGGGAATTAAAATTTCATAATCAGTGTGAAAGCTTCTGGCCTCCAGTTGGCCCAGAGGTCCCCCTGATTTGGGGCACCCAGAGGCTCCTTGGACAGGGCCAGGCTCAGCCCGGCACCAGCGAGGGTTTGGAAACACTCAGCTCTGTGAATATTGGAGCACTGGCAGCTGTGTGGAGTCGGACTTCTGCCTGCGTGTTTGGTTCTCTGGTAGAATGTGAGTCATGCAGGGACTATGTAACCAAACACTGAGGGTGTAATTTAAATGCAGTGGACACTTTTAGAGCCAGAAATTCGAGTTCTGAGTCGAGAGCTAACAAGACTTAACTATTAAGTATCATAGAAATAATTAAGGCAAGGTCCTCTTAAATAGTGTTTTTCTTTATCAAGTTAGGAGAAATTAAAGTCTGAAGTTTTTTCAAAATAAACTGAAAGAAGCTGGTGTTATTTAATCCACGTGTCAGCTGCCACAGGGGCAGAAACCATCACCGCCATGTTAATAAGGTGAACAGACCACCAAGTGAGGTCTGTGTTCATCCTCTAAGCTGATCTCATTTGTGAGGTGGGGAGCAGCACGATTTGATATTTGGTGCCCACTTTATGCCTTCAGTGAGGCACTGTTCCCTAGGGACCTGCATCTCCTGCATTAGGGAGACCAAAGAGGGGGCAAGGCCGGGCCCTCCCTGCCCCCCGCCCCAGGGTTCTGGCAGCGAGGGCTGGAGGGGAGCAGAGGCGGCTGGCCCCTCAGGTCGAGGGCTCAGGCCACACTGCAGATCAGCCGCAGGCCTGGTGAGAAGTCCTGGTGTCATGATCCCGCCGGGGCCCCCTCCTGGTCCACATTACAGTGGGTGCCCAGGGCTGGTCACACCCCAGAGGCCAGTGGCCTCCATCAGCTGCATTACCTCGGTTTTGTTCATAGAATTCAGGGGTTTAAGCACAAAATCCAGACTCATTCTTTGACCACTCATTTGAAGATACTTGGCAACACAAAGTAAGGGTCGCCTCTGGCTGATTTAAAAGACGGTGTGTGGGGGCTGTGGGTGACAATGCTGCTCTCCTGTCTGTGGGTGGACAGTCGGTCTTCTCCTGGTTACCTGCTTTTCCTTTTGCACGTGAGCAGCATCGGCAGCAAGACTGTCAGAACTCACCTGCTGTGTAAAAAGACTAAGTTTCACACTCATCTACCTCAGCGTGTCTTTCCCTTGAAAGTTTGTCCTTCATAGCAATGATTTTATCCAATTCTAACCAGCACTCATGACGCTTAAAAACTTACATAATTTGAAACAGACTATCTTGTACTGTTTTTCTTCATCTTCTCATTTAAAGGGAGCATCATAAAGCCTGTCTGTAGTACAGATCCACATAAACTGACAATTTTCAGCGTGGTAGAGAAGTGGTTCCTTAGCACATTTCTCTAAAACATACTATGGAGAGGGGAAACTTTTTATTAATGTCTGTTTCTCTATTAAACCCAGAAGCCACAGATCTTGGATTTAACATCAAAGTTTATTCTTGTTGCTATGTGGGTGTTAAAATGTCAGAATACTGGAACATTTGTTATCTGTCTAAAGATAGTCTTCCAACAAATTAGAAATAAGGATAATAAACCACAGGAATCTGGAAATGAGTCATACAAACTCTGCTCTTCTTCTCTGAGAAGAATTCGTATCACTTCCTGGTAAGATACCACTAATGAGGTCTGAATTTCATTAAATGCTTCATTCTCTTTTAACTCCAAGGCTTTTCCTTTCTGAATAAAAACTAAGCTCATTTTAAGTCTATAATCCATACTTTTGTCTTTTTGAGAACCAAAAGCATCTAAAAGGATCCGTCTGTAAGCGTATGTTCCTCCTGCGCCTTTCTCGAGGGCAGACTCTGCTCAGGACAAAGTGGCCAGAGCCCGTGGGCTTTGTTTTTGGGTGTATGTTCCCACAGGCACTGAAAGGCACTACACAGAATTTATTTTTGCGAAGTGCACTTTCCGTTGGTGGCAAAACAAGGGGAGAGACAAAAGCAAACCCCCAGGTCCCCAGAACAGCAGCATGGGCCCCCAAGCCTCTCCTGAGAACCCCTTCTTTTTGACCAAGTTCTAAGAAACTGGATTATGTGCTTTTTCAGTTGGTGATATATCAGAACCAGGAGACAAAATCAAAAGGGAATCAGAGTGAGAGCCAGGAGCTTCTGGGACTTCCTCACTGCAGCAGCGCCTCCCCCGTGTGCCACCCCTACCCCCTTACCTGCGCGTGCACCTCTCCTGTGTGCGCGCCCCCTTACCTGCACGGGCACCTCTCCTGTGTGCGCGCCCCCTTACCTAAGTGCACCTCCCCCGTGCGCGCTGCCCCCTTACCTGTGTGC
>NW_023270494.1:208802-217425 GCF_011800145.1 Mirounga leonina
TTACCTGCACGGGCACCTCCCCCGTGCGCGCTGCCCCCTTACCTGTGCGCACCTCCCCCGTGCGCGTGCCCCTCCTGTGGTCGTTCCTTACCGGTCCTGGTGAATCTGCTGGGCCACCCGGCGCCATCCGGCGAGGAGTCCGCGGAGGGGAGCGGTCGGTGGGGAGCCCGGCTCGGCGGAGGGGAGGGGGCCTGGGTCGGGGCGAGGACTCCGCGTGCAGCGCCAGGTACGCGCTTGTGGCTCTGGCATCTCGGGGAGGAAGGGGTCGTCCTGCGTCCGCGTCTGGCTCGGCCGTCCGCTGTTCCACCTTCTGGTGCGCGCGACGCGCGCGCCCCCTGCCGGGGCCTCTGCCTGCGCTTCAGTGGAGCGCAGCTTACCTACCGGGCAGGTTAATGTAGAAAATGGTGATGGGAGCGTTGGGCCTCTGGATCTATTGCATTGGCTTCCAAGAATTCTAAGTGTGTTGGGGGCCACATCCTGCCATTTTCTGTACCGCATTTAATCGTAGACCCTACGACTGGGGGAGAGATGAAGGGGAGATAGTAGCCTATTCCAGGAATAAGTGATCTAAGACTTGAACCAAAGCTGCACTCCTTGCCAGTCAGACCAGGGACTGGCAAACTGTGGCTCGGGGGCTGCCCCTTTTTGTAAGTAAAGTTTTATTGGCACACAGCCTTGCCCATTTGTTTATGGATGGCCGAGACTGATTTTGCACAAGGGGCGGAGTTGGGTGCCTGTGACACAGAGGCTGTGGCCGGGAAGCCTGAAATACTAGTGTCTGGCCCTTTAGAGAAGAAGCTTCCTACCGAGAGTTAGGCAGCAGTGTGGTTGATTCGCCAGCACCTGGCTGTAACGTCAGGGGCATGTGTCTGCGTTCTGTGTCCCAGCGAGCGGCCTGTGTCACCACGGAACCACCAGACCCTGAGCTCTCAGGTAGGTTAGGACAGCATCAGCACCGCTTCCCACGAGGAGAGCTAGAGGCCCGCAGCCAGCGGGGAGCTGGGTGTGAAGGCTGTGTCGGGCTTGTTTTCGCCACCGTGGCATCCGGCCCTTACTCTTGTCTTCGAACGGTAATAACTTCGTAGAACATTTTAGGTGTGTGCCCTTCTTGTGAGCCTTGCTCTCTCTTTCACAAGAAACAGGCCCCGTGGCTCGCGTGGCTGGTTTATTCTGTATTCCTCCTCTTGCTGTGTGGCATCCCTGGACCAGTGGCTCTGGTCCCGCAGAACCCCAGTCAGCAGTGAGGTCAGGGGTGTGTTTGTGCGACCCGTTCCCAGGGCCTGCACCTTGGGAGCCACAGAGCAGGGACACAGCAGTGGCCACTGCCCAACATGGCTGGCCTCCTGCCGTCCTCGCTGCTCGGGTGCTGGCCTTTGTAACCCCCGGGAGTCTGCTGCAGTAATCTGTGACTTGCGTTCAAGTTGCATGGCAGGGGAGGGTGGAAATACTTCCTAGGAAAACTCTTCCTTGAAACGTTAAGATTTCATTACCTCCTCTCACCCCTCACTTGGCCTTTAAAGAAAAACAAGTTTACTCAGCAAACCTGTTTCTCTTCTTCGTGTGCTTGAAATTAAGCTATTTTAATGATGTGGCCGACCAAGTCTTCATGGGGTCAGCAGATAAATGTGGTCACCTGCCATCCTGTTCTCTGGCACCTGACCCCATGGTAACTGCAGCTAAGGCAAGAGCACATTAGTCCTTCCAGAATTGTAAAAAGGGTAATCCCAGTGGAAGAGGAAAAACCATAGCAGGTGTCTGTTATGAGTCGTTTGAATGACTTAAGGAGATAGCCTGCAGTTCCCAGCTTCTGCTTCCCTCCAGGGGGAGATGGATCCACCCTGGCAAACGGTCTTCCCTCCAGAAGAAAGAGAAGGGTACCTGTTAGAAGGTCCCATCCGCAGGTTTGTGTTGTTCGTTCTTGGCCTGGGCCTTCTTCTCGTTAAGAAACTGTGTTTCGTGTCAGCTGTGTGTGTGGAATGGCCCTTTGCTATTTGCAGTTGAGTGGGGGGTAAAGAATGAACATGAACCGTTTCATAAGGAGTTAGGTGTCCAGTCTGGAGAATTAGGCAGACAGGGGCCCTTGAAATAAATGGGGAGACTCTCCTCATAGCTCGTTTGCTGTTGTGTGGTCAGACCGCTCAAATCGGGTGGAAAGCCGGTGTCCTGTGTTCTCAAGTGTATCTGAGCATTCGCTGAGTATGGAAGCCAAGAAAAAGTGCAGTCGCTCAGGTGTAGGCTGCGGGAGACCCCAGAGTCTTTGACAAGTAAGGAAGGGCTGTTGGAAGCAAAACCGAAGAGTTCGATGAGCCAGTTTGTCCTTTGGATTTTGAGAACAAATGGCTTGTTCTGATGGGACCAAAAGAAATGTGCCTTCTTTACTCTTTCTTTTCCATTTTTGTTCTTTTGTTCCATTGTCCTCTCAGAAGGGGACGAGAGGTTGCAGAGAAGAGCTTGTGTCAGGCTCGCCTTGTGCGGCCCCGAGCCCCGGACACCCTCCGTGGACACGAGGGCCCCTCGCAGGCTCCCAGCGAGGACAAGTCGGTTTCTCTGAGTCTGCCCTGCTCGAGGCTCCCCGGCCCCCGGGAGCCAGTGCGTCCTGGCTGTGCAGCCCGCAGCCCCCGAGGGCCGCACAGAGCCGTCAGGCTGGAGAGACTGGTGCTGGGCACGAGGCGGGACTCGCTTTGTTAGCGTCTCCCGTACGTACCTCCAGCTGCTGGCAGCACAGCGCCCAGAGTTCACGGGAGCTTCACACACGCACGCTTCCTGGCTCTGACCCGCCGCTGTGGCACGCTGAGTGCTGCTGGTTTTTCTTTTTTTTAAACAACACAGATTTAGTCATGTACCGTTCTGGGGGTCAGAAGTCTGATATCAAGGTGTGGGCAGGGCTGGTTCCTCCTGTGTCCTCCGTTTCCAGCCTCCAGAGCTGTCACTGCCCTTGGCTTCTGGCTGCTTCACTCTGACCTGTTTCCATGGTCCCCTCTCCTTTTCTCTCTCTTTAAAGGAATTTTATTGAATTGTGGTCAAACATACATGACACAGCTTGTCACTTCAGAAATTTCACCGTTCAGTGGCCCTACCAGGGACTGTCCCCGCCCAGCGCTAACTCCCCATTAGCCTTCCCTCAGCCCCCGTAACCTAGTCTGCTTTCCCTCTACGAATTTGCCTCTTCCAGATATTTCACGTTGAGTGCAATCATACAGTATCTGTCCTGTGTGTCTGACTTTTGTAACATAACGTTTTCAGGTTCATCCATGTTATAAAGTGTCAGATTCCTGTTCTTTTTATAGCTGAACGTTACTCATTCGTTGTGTGAACATGTTGTCTGCCCCACATTGTGCTTATCTGATTGTATTGTGATAGTCACTGGGTTACTTCCACCTTCTGGCTGTTGCAAACATTGCCCCGCATTGTCTGTCTGAGTCCCTGTTTTAATTCCTGTGGGCAGACCCAGGAGTGGAATCGCAGGCTCGTGTGACAATTCCATGTTTAACGTTTGAGGAACTTCTGAGCTGTTTTCCACAGCAGCTGCACCATTTTACGTTCCCACCAACAGAGTATGAGGCTTGGTGTTCCGTTACTTCTCATCAAGACTTGCTGTTTTTTGGTTTTTCTAGTTGCCATGCAAATGGGTGTGAAGTGCTAGCTCATGGTTTATTTGCATTTCTCTAATGCTTAGTGACATGGAGCATCTTTTCATGTGCTTCTGGGCCAGCTGTGTATCTTCTTTAGGAAATGTGTTTTTGAGTCTTTTGCCCATTTTTTAAGTTGGGTATTTGTCATTGAATTCGAGGCACTCTTTATATATTGTGGATTTTAGGCTCTTACCAGATGTGTGATTTGCAGATATTTTCTTTCATACTGTGAGGCATCTTTTCACTCCATAGTGTCCTTTGAAGCAGAAAAGGTTTTAATTTTGATGAAGTCCACTTTATATAGATTTTTTCTTGGGTTGTATGTGCTTTTGGTGTCACATCAAGAAGCCCTTGCCTAATCCAAAGTCACAAAATATTTCCTTCTAAGAGTGTTATAGTTTCAGCTCTTACATTTGGATCTTTACACCATTTTGAGTTAATTTTTGTAGATGATATTAGGGAAAGGTCCAGCTTTATCCTTTGCATGTGAACGTTCAGCTCTCCCAACACTGAATGGTCTTGGCACCCTTGCTGAAAATCAGTGGACCGTTTGCAAGGGTCTGTTTCTAGGCTCTGTTTTGTTCTGCTTGTCTTCTATCTGTCTGCGTGGCAACACCACGCTGTTCTGATTACTGTAGCTTTGTGGTAAGTTTTAAAGCTTACTCCATGGGAACTTACTTCATGGGAAGTGTGAGTCCTCCAACCCTGTCCTTGCTTTTCAAGATTGCTCTGGCTACTTTGGGTCCCTTTACATTCCATGAGTTTTATGATGGGTGTTTTCTTTCCTACAGAAAAGAAAAATGTTTAATGATTTAGGATAAATATATTAGATGAAAACAGTTGTGACTTAGACAAAGCTGTGTCTTCTAGACTCTCTCATGTTAGGGAAGGCCTTCTGACCTGGCTTTTAAGTTCTGCCTCTAATTGATTTTTTTAAAATTTCCAGTCCCAGGGAGTTCACCATAAAAAGTGCTTGGTAGGGGCGCCTGGGTGGCTCAGTTGGTTAAGCGACTGCCTTCGGCTCAGGTCATGATCCTGGAGTCCCGGGATCGAGTCCTGCATCGGGCTCCCTGCTCAGCGGGGAGTCTGCTTCTCCCTCTGACCTTCCTCCCTCTCGTGCTCTCTGTCTCTCATTCTCTCTCTCAAATAAATAAAATCTTTAAAAAAAAAAAAAGTGCTTGGTGAAGAATTGCATTTAGTTCACTGGGAGCTGCGTTGGGAGGAGAGGAACTTGAGAGGCAGCGCACAGTTCCTGTACCTGTATGCGGGCACCAAGTCAGAGCCCCCTTCTTCAGAAGGGCACAGCCTGGCCACAGCAAGGAGCACCCTGAAACTTCCCCAGAAGTGATGAAGACCTAACTCAGGCTGAGTTGTTTTTGGACAGGATGTCAGTTCCTGGGAGAGGTGATGGGGGGGGGGTGCAGCCCCAGATACAAGAGCACCTCGGTCTGCGTATGCCCCCCCAAAGCTTGTACGGTGAGGAGGGCCCAAGAGTGATGGGCAGGATGAAGGGCATCTCTCTCTTTGTCTCTTTCAGAGTGAGATAAATATTACAAAACCCTTGAGAGACTGCTGTCTCGTTCAATAGGACTGGGGTACAAGAGGTCAGTAAGAGGGAGAAGATGTGACGCTTTAAGAAATGCCTGGAAAGACGCAGCCCTGAAGAATTGCAGGTGTTCTGCCCTCCACAGTTACGTGGAACCTGAAATGACCCATATCAATGAGGTGTTAAGGAGATCTCTTTGTGTTGCTGGAGGTTGCAGTGTGTGAAATGGGAATTTGTTTGGCTGGGCCTTGCTGCAGGTTCAGAGAAAACATTCCTTCTTCCCTCCCCAAAGGGAAGTTGGAAAGGTGAATTTGAAGGTCAAAGCACAGAGCAGAGGCAACCATTATGCAGAGGACAGGAGGAACTAAGGCCTGAGTGGGAGAGCCCCGGGCAGGACCGCTGAGCCCCACCTGCTCGCTTCCTCCTTGTTCTGGGCACATGCATTGGAAGGGACCCCTAGTGACCCCATAGAGGCAGCTCGTACCCACGCGTGCTCCCTGCTGCTCATCCCCCCCCCCCGTGCTCGTGCACGCGCTGCGGCTCATACCTGCGTGTGTGCGCGCGCTCTGCAGCTCGTACCCGCACGTGCTCCCGGCTGCTCATCCCCCCCGTGCGCGTGCATGCGCTGCGGCTCATACCTGCGTGTGTGCGCGCACTCTGCAGCTCGTATCCATGCGTGCGCCCGGCTGCTCATCCCCTTGTGCACACGCTGCGGCTCATACCTGCGTGTGTGTGCGTGCACTTTGCAGCTCGTACCCACGCGTGTGCCCCGCTGCTCATCCCCCGTGCACGTGCATGCGCTGCAGCTCATACCTGCGTGTGTGTGGCAAGGACCAGCAGGTTGTGTTTCCCTCCGGGTCAGCCTCTCTGCACCTTCCTGGCCAACAGGGGCCGTTCCTGCGACTCATCTACCCATTCGTTAAACATTCTTGGGATGCGGTCGTCAGGGCAGACTACAGGACGGATGCGCCCTGCTGGCTGTGGGGGCGTGTGCATGCCAGGAGTGAAGGTGAACCACGAGGATGCTCTGGGAAGTGCTAAGATCAAGGAACAGGGCTCAGCCCACTGCCCACTTCACAGGTGATCTGGGGGTGGGTAGGGGTCTGGGCCGGATGTGGGCTACGCCGCTAGACCCACAGGGCAGTACGAGGCTGCCCGAAGGCTGTGTGACCAAACGGGAAGCCTGAGTTGTGCATCTTCAGCAGTCTCTCCTTTGCTGGGTGGGGCATTTTCTTGCTTTATCCTCCTGAGTAACTCAGTCTCCAGTGCTCTGGGCTCCAGGGGATGCTGATGAGCATGTTCCTGAGTGAAGACTCCCATCAGTCGCCCGAGCCTTCTTTTCTTGTACTAATGAGGACTTGGGATCTTCCAGCCTACCTGAAATTTTTTTTTTTATAAAGATTTTATTTATTTATTTGAGACAGAGAGAATGAGAGAGAGAGAGCACATGAGAGGGGGTAGGGTCAGAGGGAGAAGCAGACTCCCTGCTGAGCAGGGAGCCTGATGCGGGACTCGATCCGGGAACTCCAGGATCATGACCTGAGCCGAAGGCAGTCGCTTAACCAACTGAGCCACCCAGGCGCCCCAGCCTACCTGAAATTTTATAAATGCATATTATCCCATTCACTTGGGAGCAAGATTTCAAACCCTGGTGTTCATCTTTTCATCCATGGAGGAGTATCCTATTAAAACATAAGTCTACTATGTGCCCATTTCCCATCGCTTGGGGTGGCTGTCTTCCCCCCACCAACCCTGCACAGCTGGCTGTCAGGGGAGAGCCAGACCCACTGCTGTGGCAGGATTGCCAGACAGGGGTGCTACCCCTTCATCCACCAACTCTCCCAAACAACCCCCTGAGGCTGGCACTGTCCCTCATCCCGACAACATGCCTAGGCAGCTCCATGCAGCTCCTGGACTCCCCAAATGGCCCAGCAATCAACAGTGCAGCCTGGAGTCCCACCCAGAGGAGACACCAACACCCAGGGCCTCCCCACCCTGACCCGGGGTATCTCCTCAGAGGTCATGCCACATGGGGACTCTGAGGAAAGGCCACCACGTGCATGCAGGCTCTCAGTATTAGGCCACACAGCCCGCCAGGGAAGGCCCTCCCTTAATGGGTCCTTGGTGTGACTGCTGTGTAGACCACCGCCTTGGGCAAGCTGCCACTCTGAACCCTCCCTCCTTGTCTGCAAAACAGTGTAACCACCCCTGCCTCTCATGGCTGCAGTGCCCTGGTGCCTGGAAGGGCAGCCATCCATCCTGGGAAAGGTGTACCTGCCGTTGGGAAGAATACTGCCCTGGAGTCCCTGCACCTGTGTGGGCCTCTGGGAAGGGCCCCGGTTGGGCAGGAAGCAGGCCAGCAGACAACCCAGAATGTCAAGAGATATCTGGAAATTGGGCCACTGTGGGGTCTTTGGTATGCTCTCCACTTGGCCACAGAGAAGAGACCTGAGACTGCCCCAAGAGTGCAGGCGTGCTCAAGGAAGACATGAGAGCCCCACAGAAAGTAAAACCTGGAGCAAAGCCCCACAACATACACACAGACCCATCGCCTGAGGTGTGGGAGCACAACGCTGACGTGTCACTGGGTGGCTAAGCCACGCTCCGTGTGCCACTTTCCCTCAGGGGAAGAAAAGCCGTCAGTGGAATCTGCCACCAAGTGGGCACAGTTGGTGGACGCAGCCGACCCCAAGGCAACTTTCTGTAAATATCTTCAAGAACCAAGGGAAACAGTGTTTCAGAATTTAAAGGGAAGTATGGTGAGAATGACATACAGGTGGAATCTCAACAAAGGTAGAAGTTATTTTAAAACAAAAGGAAATTCTGGAGTTGGAAAGTACATACTTGCAACTGAAACAAAAAGCTCATTGGAGGGGCCCAACCCCACATGGGATTGGAGGCGATGGCATGTGCAGCCGCAGGGGCTTTCTGAACCAACTGTGATGCATCTGAAATACTCTTTCTCGGGGTGGACAGGTGATAGAGGCTGCTGGCACGTCAGCATCCAGAACTTAATTTGGAAATAATTGCTAGTTCCTCCATCTGAATCTGCCTGGACTTGGTGGTTGAACACCAGACATCTGCCAGCCTGGCCTGCAGGGGAGCGAACCCCCGAGGGGAGTGCAGCAGGGATGGAGGTGTGCATGCAGCAGAGGTGAGGCGTGCGTGCAGGAGGGGTAGAGGGGCTCCCTCAGCAGTGGTGGGGTGTTCTGCATGCAGCAGGGGTAGAGGTGGGTAGAGCTGGGGGCTCAGGCAGGGTCTGGAGGTAGCCCTGCAGGAGGCAGGGCTTGGGAGCTCTGCTGCCCCTCTCATGCCAGGCTCGCTGCTCCCGCCATCTGCCTTCCTACTGGCAGAGTCCCCCCTGCACCCCGGGGCCAAGCCTCATTCTTCTTGGGCCTCCTTACCACCTTGGACGAGACACCAGGGGCTGAATTGTGAGAAAATG
>NW_023270494.1:217435-237268 GCF_011800145.1 Mirounga leonina
CCAGCCCCGAGAGGCGAAGGCCGGGCCACTGGCAGAGTGTTCCCCCCACACACCCAGACTCACGCCGGCCGCGAAGGGCTGAGAGCAGTGTCTGAGCTCAGACCCTCGGAGTTTGCTGTAAGCACGAAGTAGAAAATGGTTTTTACCTCACACCAAATTAGTTCATGTTGTAATGTGTCAAGCTTGCTTGAATGGGGCAAGAAAACACCTAAGGATTCCTCTAATGTGCAGAGCAGATTTTAGAACTAAGGCTGGTAACTCTCATGTTATCTTGAGCGCTTACATTTTCTGGGTGAAAAAATGAAGGGCTGTCATTAAGAAATTTCCAGGATATTCTTGTTGTCCAGATGCCCCTGCGACCCCCATCACCTTTGTCCCTCGTTAGTTAGTGTGGAGCTGCAGGGGCGGGGAGGAGCCGGCCGGCCGTGAGCATCAGGAGCGGCCCCATCGACTGCGGCAAAGACCTGATGTGCGGCTGGGAAGAGCCGGTCCTGGGTCACCTGCGGTGGGCGAAAGCCCCTGAAGCGCGTGGGATCCCAGCATTTGGAGAGACATTTTCACCAGGACTCCCTTCTCTCTTACACAACCCCCCGGAAAGGCTCACACCCACCCGGCCCGTGCATGTCTGAATTGGCTGTCTCATTCCCCTGTGGGAGTGCACACTCACACTCCCTGTCCCTCTGCTCCAGACACACACACACTCCGACATGCACTCCCTGCCATAACACAGGGCCTGGAGCCGGCCTGGCATGGCCACCTCGGCTTGCTGCACACACGGACAGGCCCCCCAGTGCATGCGTGTGGCGCATGAGCCCTCTGCGGCCGTCTCCTCTGCAGGCTGTGCGGGAGGGGGCGACCGAGAAGGACTCACGGGCCTGGGAGCCCAGAGGGGCTTTGCCCACACGAAGGGTCCAGGGCTCGGAGAAACAAGGTGCTCCAGCTCGAGGAGAAGCCGTCCTATGGAATGAGGACCCTGCCCCCGCAGTCCAGGAGGCAGTGAGGTGTGGGCCAGTCTCTTCGTGGGCACCACACCATCGCGGCTCAGGGCCCCAGTGCATCTCAGGCCATCTCCAGGCCCATGCACCATCCATCCTGCAGCCAAAGTGTGCGATCGCTGCTCAGCCAGCCAGGTTGGCAGAGACATTCTGAAGTCTGAACCACCGTTGTCTTGAACTCACGTCCTCCAGTGAAAGTAGGGTTGTTTGGTTTGGCTCAGACGTTTCTGGGAATCAGCCGAGTGGGGCTGCTGAACCTGCCCGTCCGTGCGCCTCCCAAACAGCCTCTGGTGGTCACTGGCCTTCACCCTTTTGGCTCTGCTTCCAGAGGGCGAAAAAACACAAGGGCCTGGCCTGAGGCGTTGGGTCCACGGAGGACCAAACCGTCTGAGGCACGGCTGGCAGAGCTGGACGCCCTGAACCGCCTCCCCTACGGCAGCTGTGTGGGTGGCCCTGCTCCATGGGAAGGCTTCCCAGGTGGTCCCCGTGAGCCTCGGGCTGTGGTCATGGCAGGCCCAGCATGGCCACATGGGGTGGGGGTGGCCTCTGAGCCCTCCTGATTTAGAGATCGGTCTGTCCTCCCGGGAGCCTGAGTCCAGAAGCTGGCAGGTGGATCGCGCACCACGTGGGCTGGCCGCAAGCATCTCACACCTGGGCTGTGCTTTGGAATTGTGCTCTGGGACACGTGTGCAGGAGGCCAGGACCTAGCCAGCACGGGTCAGAGAGAGGTAGAGGGCATGTGGGGGTCATGTGGAGAGGTGGAGGAGGTCAGGCGCGAGAACGCTGTGTCAGGCACTGGAGGCTGTCTGGTGGGTGCAGCCAGGGAGGCCTCGGCCCGTGTGGATGGAGGGATGGAGGGATGCCCAGGGCCTGCTCCGCCATCCAGGGGTTAGTGGCCCACGGGACCCGTGAGGAGCGATGAGTCTGGGGTGTTACTTCTCAGCAGCTCAGACAGCACACTCCAGAAGGTTCCGTTAGAAAGGACTGCCACACCCCCAGAGCCTCAGCCCCATCCTGGGGGGCAGTGAGCCCACCCGCATCCGCGCCAGCGCCTGCTGTCCCGGGTTCCTCTTCGTTTCCCCCACAGAGTGTGTCAGAGCCTCCACCCCTGCACCTCTGTGGGGCGTCTGCGCAAGCCCCTTGCTTACCATTGCTCTTTTGCCTTTTTACTGAGTCGTGAGAGTTCTTTCAAACTCTGGAAACATGTCCCTCACTAGATCTGTGTGCCTGAGAGGCACATTGTGAGCGTTTCCTCTTGGTCCCTGGTTGGTCCCTTCGTTTTCTTGTCTCATCGTTCAAAGAGGAGACATTTTCAGTTTTGATGAAATGCAATCTATTAATATTTCCTTTTTATTTTGCAAATTTTTGCTCTGTTTTATAAAAGTTGGCTATCTTCCATTTGCAAGCATTTTCCTAGGTATATCTTCTAGAAGCTTTATAATTCTAGCTCTTGCGTTTAGATCCATCATCCGCTTTGAGGTAAATTTTGTGTGTGCTGTGAGGTAAGGGTTGGCCTGTTGGCCTTAAATCCTGGGGCCTCACTAAACCTTATGTGTAGAGTCCAGCTTTTGCAAATACTCTTCCATCTATGTGTCTGTTGTCCTGGGTAGAATTGGCGTGGTGCCGAGCCATCACGAGAATGGGCTCTCCTGTCGTGATTCCAAACCAGCGACTGGTTCTCAGGCTTTCACCCGCAAACAAGATGTTGGCCCTTAGCGGCTTGAATAAATTCCTTTCCGTTCTTGGTGTTCTGACAGGTTGTACCCTGATTGGGTGTTGGATTTTGTCAAATGCTTTTTCTGTATCTATTAAAATGACCATACGATTTTTTTCCCGATTTTCAAACATTAAACCAAACTTGAATGTGTAGGATAAACACCGCGTGGTCAAGAAGTGTGCGTGTGTCTGGATTGGATTGTTAATTATCTGTGAAGGACTCGTGCGTCTCTGTCCACAAGAGACATTGCTCTGTGGCTTACTTGTGGTATTTTTGTCTGGTTTTGGCATCAAGTTAATGCTGACCTTTTAAGATGGGTTGAAATATTCTCCTCCCCCCTTTATTTTATGAAGGAGTTTATGTGAGATTGGCGTTCTTTCTTTAATGGTTGGTAGAATGCACCAACGATAATTTTAAATTATGAATTCCAGTGTTTAATTGATATGGAGATGTTTGGATTTCTACTCTTAATTGGCATCTCTCAAGGGATTTGTCCATTTGATCTGAGTCATTGAACTTATTGGCATAAACGTGTTAATAATCCTCTTTCTCCCTTATTAATGTCTGTGGCTGACCTTCAGCCCATTCTGCTGGGGGCCTGGGCTCTCTTTGCTGCCAAATGCCCTCCCTTTCTCCAGAAGTGACCGATGTCCCAAATCAGCCTTTGCTGTCCATTTCCTTCTACTTATTTCATGGGTCTGCATCACTAAAGAACGGCTTGGATTGCTTTGCAGACAGACACTTAGTTCTAGCCAATAGAAGTATAACATGAGCCATAAATGTAAGCTAAAATGTAGTGTGAAGTTTTTTAGTAGTTATATTAAAAAGGTATGAGGAAGTAGATGAATTTAATTATAATAATAAATTTTATTTAATCTAATATACACAAAATTCTTTCAACATGTGATCAATAGAAAAATACCAACGAGATAACATTCTTCTTTCATACCAAGTCTTCAGAATCCAGCGTGTATGTTACACTCACCGCATGTCCACCAGGCGCAGCTCACAAACCCACAGCCCGCATGCTTGGGGCCTGGGCCTCAGGTATTCAGCTGCAGTTAACCTACCAGAAAATGCCTCTGGATTTTTGCTAAGTAGGAGTTGAAAACAGGAAGCTCAGGTTTTGCTTTGTAAAAGTTCCCAAATAGCATTATGAAACTGTTTTTTTCTGACAGTCAAGGAAGTAATGGAGCACATTTGTGGGGACTGATGTTTTGGGTTTGCTAGAAAATGCTGGTGTTCAGAGGCCCTTCTGTGGTGTCTGGGGTTGGGGAGCCCCTGGATTCCAGGGCCCTCAAAGCCCCTCCCAAAACACCGAAACCCTGATGTGCAGAAAGCAAGGCACGTAGTCCCTGACAAACCACCTCGGGATGTTGGTCCAGCCGCAGGCCCCACTGATCCGATTTCTGTCTCTAGATATTAGAGTTCCTGTCTTTAGGATTTTGTGTAGACGGAGGCTGCCTTCCTTCAGTCCGTGAGAGCCGCCAGTCTCCACGTTGTGGCTGCACCTGAGCTGCTGGGGAGAGGCCCCTGCGCTCTGTTCTACGGCGTCTGTCACCCATGTCAAATAACACTGGGGTTGCTTCCAGTTCTGTCTGTTGTGCATAAAGCTGCTCTGAATGTTCACAGACAGGTTTTGCGTGGACATAGGTTTTTATTTTCCCGGGACACCCGGGTGGGGTGGCTGGCTGTGTGGGAGGTCTAAGCAGCTACTCCGCTCTTTGCAAGGTGGCTGTGTGTTAACTGTCCCTTCCCCGGTCTGGATTTCATTCAGTGGTGTCAGTCTTTGATTTTAGCAGTCGTGAGGCTGTCCTGTGTCTTGTTACAGTCAAATTTCCGTGCCCCGGGATCCACGTCACTCAACGCCAGTAGCACCCACCCCAGGTGTAGGACTACCAAGCATGCCTGAACATTTCCAGACATCCCCCTGGAAATGTTACCTCATGTGGAAAAGGGGTCTTTGCAGCTGGGACTGAGGGTCTTGTGACAGAGGACTATCCTGGATGGTGCAGGCAGGCCCGAACGGGGAGGCAGAGACAGGGGGCCCGGGCCACACTAGGAAGAGGTGGAAAGGGGCCAGCCGGAGGCATGCAGGGCGCGCAGGTGTTGTGAAGATGGAAGTCCTCCCCAGACCGACCCACCCGAACGTCAACACAACCCCAGTCAGAATCACAGCAGGCTTTGTAGTAACTGACCAACTCATTCCAAAATTTGTTGGAAATGTAGAGGTTTAGAACAGCCAAAATGTATCTGGACAAGAGCAGAGTTAGAGGCCAGCACTACCTGACTCCAAGGCCATGAGGTTCGGCACAAGGACAGACGCACAGACCACTGATCTTTCATGGACGTGCTCAGAGGAGACAACGGTGCTGGGACGTCTGCATGTCCACGTGCAGTAAAACTGAACCTGAAAAACCTCGCACCACTAATAAAAAGCTAATTCAAAATGGATCCTAGAACTAAATGTGAAACTTAAACTATAAAACTTATGGAAGAAGACAGAAAAAAAGTCTTTGTGACCTTGGGTTAGGCAGGAAGCCGTGGGGTAAGACACCAGAATCACAGTCCCTGAGAACAGTGGGGCAGTTGGGCTTCATCACCCTCGCGGACATCCGTGAAAGACGAGCCAGGAGACCGGGAGGTGTGTTTGCAGATCACATCCAATAATTGCCTGGTGCCCGGACTGGGAGAGCTCCGTGGAGCTTTCCGGAATCTAAGAAAACAAACATCCCAGTACAAGGGGGACCGGTGACTGGAACAGGTGCTTCGTCAGGTCAGATGTCTGGATGGCAAATTAGTGCAGCCTCGTTAGTCGTTAGACAGTGTGAAGTGCACCGTGACACCATGCCTGTTAGCACGTCTGCAATGAAAAGGGCCATGGTACCCAGTGTTTGTGGGGACGTGGCCGGCCGGGGCGTGGAAAGAACCACGTGGACGTGCTTTGTAGACGCTCCTGTGTGCCTGCCCCTACCACCCCCGCCCAGGGCTGCTCACCCCAGAGAAGTGAAAGTGCCGTCCGCACGGAGACCACGCGCTCTGGGCTCTGCAGGCCCGTCAGCAGGCGCGTGGGAGAGCAAGTGTGGTTTTACTGAGCGCAGGAAACCGGAGAGGAGGAGCAGTCCTGTGTGGCCGTGTTTGCGTAGAATTCTAGGAAATGCAGGGCAGCATTTGTGACAGTTGCCTGGGATGGAGGCGGGAGGTGGCCAGGGCACGAGGAACATGGCAGGTGCGGCTAGCTCGGAACCTTGAGTGTGGCGTGTGGCTGGGGTGCGCACGTGGGTGGAGTTCATCGAACTGTATAAACATGTACAGCTTGTCGCATGGCGTACCTCAGTAAAACTAAAAAGTCCCCTAACCACGGGGAGACGTCAGGGGGCAGCCCGATGCACTGTCTGGAGCTTGGGGGCAGTTAGAGGTCTGGGGTGGCCCCTGGAGCAGAGCTGTGAGCACCCCCACACTGGAGATGAAGTGTGTACCTCTTATGGTGTCTTGTCTGTGTCCCCAGATTCAGCGTGATGGAGTTGGGGGGCCTTTGGGAGGTCATGGGGGTGAGGCCCCTGTGATGGGAGCAGTGAGTGCCCTTGTCAGATGAGACCCCAGAGCTCGCGGAAGAAGGCAGCTCCCTGCAAGCAGGAGGCTCCCTGAGCACGTCTGCTGCCCTGGCCCCGTCTGGGGGGCACAGCAGCCCGTGCCCACAGAGATGGTGCCGGTGAGCGGGGCCCATGTGTGTCAGCCACACAAAATGCTGAGTCTCAAAGCCTGGGAGCCAAGCGTATGTTGGTCATTAAAATCAGTGGACGTCAGTGGTGCACATCCTGGTCGGTCGATAAGGGGATCTGGTCTGGGTAGCACCTTGGGCCCTCCTGTGACCCCTGGGCTTGGAGGTGGCGGGGGTCCTGGGTGTGCAGGCAGGAGACTGACCAGGTCCCAGTGTGGGGACCCCAGCCCCCGGGGCTCCTCAGACCTGGCCTGGCTTCTCGCAGGGGCCCTGCCTGCCGAGGGTCTGCACGGGAGGCCAGTCTTCTGGTGACTGAGGTGGTTCCTTGCTGGGCCTGCCCTTGAGGCTGCCTGCCCGGGGCTAGTGAGAATCGGGGTGTGCGCATGCGTGCGGTGCAGAGATTATCGGGGTGGAAGGCCCTGCCTGCTATGCCTGGGGCTGGGAGAGGCAGGGGTGTTTGGGGCTCCCTTCCTGAGTGCTGCCATCCTTCTCCCCCTTCCCTGCCTTGGTCTGACCCGGACTGTCAGTGCAGGAGTCGTGATGGCTAAGGGGGGGCTGGTCCCATCCGTCATCTTCCCAAGTCCCTCCCACCCCCAGAATGTCGAGGGAAAGAGCCCTGCTTCCTGGTGTCCAGATGTGGCCAGCAGCACTGACCCCAGAGAAGCTGGGAGGCCCCTCTGCCCCTCACTGGGCTAGCCTGGCGGAACCAGCCCCCGAGTCCTGCTGACCGGCCGATGCGGGGCCTGGCGTGGCTGAATCAGGGGTGGGGCTGGGCGGTCTGCCCTGGCCACTCAGGCACGCCACGAGTGCTGGGAACAGCCCAGACTGGCCATCCGTGGAGGCAAGGCTGGTTTTCTTCCAAGACCCATTTTGGTCAAGGCTTCCTGTAATGAGTCTTGGGAAACTTTAGAGGCAGGAAACGCTCACGAAGCCTAGGTCACCTCCTCCCTGTGCTGCAGACCGGGCACCAAAGGGAGACCCAGCCGACGGCCTCTGCTAGCTTCTTGCTCACACCCGCTGGGTCCTGGGGGACAAGGAGGGGACACCGGTGCCGAGGGAGTGGTCACTGGCCTTCCTTGGCTCCCACAGTTCCCTATGCAGTCCACACAACATCAAATTAAAACATGGGATTCGTTCACACTGTAAAGGGAACTGAAGACGGGTGAACTCTAAAAGGCTGTTGCCTCAAGCTCTGTCCTGCCGGCCTGCCTGCCCCCTGACCTCTGCTCTCCCGCGGGCTGCATGGCGGGTCAGCAGTGCCTGGAACAGTGCCCATGTGCACATCCTCGTCCCCGCTCTGGCCTCGCTTCTTCACAAGTTGCCCAAGAGAAAATTCCACAAGTGGGTTTCTCCCGTCACCTGTGGCCAGCATCGTCCCCACAGAGAGACGTGAGCAGGGGGCACAGCGGCGGGGAGCTTGAGCCTCGAGGCACCGAGAGCTGCAGGCGGGTCCCTCTGCACTGGCCCATCTCGCCTGTTGGGTCTTCATGTTGGGCCGAATGGCGGGGGTGTGCAGGGACTGCAGCTAGTCCACTGTGTGTGCCTCTGGGTTTGTTTTGTAAACAGATGCCCTCTCCCAGGCTTCATTAAGCCTGGAAAAAACATTTCAAAGTAAGAACATTTAGTTGTCCAGAAATTAACATACCATAAAATTGACTGTTTTTCCCTTTTCGGTATACAGTTCTGAGTCTTACCGCACGTGCACAGATTTGTGTAACCACCCCAACCTGGCTCGTTTTGTGTAAAATGGTGATAGATGTCTGGATGTGTGCTTCACTGGACTAGCACTCTGCACGCCCCTCGTCCCCAGGAAAATGCAAATTATGAACCTGCCAGACAGGCAGGCAGCCACTGATGTTTCCCACAAAGAGGAAGCCCAGTGACCTACGTGATGGACTGTAGTTCCTGAGAATTGCTAACAGCCCCCCATGGTGGAGTGGGCTGAAGTGAGGGGTCTCAGAACCATGGAGGCTCAAGGCAAACACAGGTGACCCTGTCCTCAACAGTCATCGCGTAAGCGAGCTCACAGCTGAGGCAGCTGCCAGGGAAATGGTACCGAAGCAGAAGCGTTGGAGAGAGGGCCTGTCCTCAGTGGCAGTGAGTCACTGGACTACCGAAACCACATCCAGATACAGTGGACACTTGGACAACATGGGGCTTCAGGGTGCCGACCCTCTGCAGAAAAATCCATGGATGACATTTGACTCCCCAAAAACTTAACTGCCAATAGCCTACTGTTGACCAGAAGCCTTCATGACGTCAATTAACACATATATTACATACTGTATTCCTCCAATAAAAGAAGCCAGAGAAAAAGTGTTACTAAGAAGATCTTAAGGAAAATACATTTATGGCACTGTCTTGTATTTTTTTTAAAAACCCACGTGTAAGTAGACCCACGCAGTTCACACCTGTGTTGTGCACTCTAGCTGTGCTCTCAGAACTCGAAGAAATGCTTCCCAGGCACGTCGGGATGAGGGGCTCATTCCCACTTTGCTCTGAGCCTGCAGCCTTACGTCCGCCAGCTTCCAGGCGCCGGGTCCTGTGATGCACCCATAGCCCCGCAATTCGGGAGAAAGTGTCTGAGATTCTGGATCCAGCTTGGAACTGAGTATCTGGCATGTTCTCATGGACACCACATGCTCATGCCCTGCTCATGACCTGCCACTGGCTGAGTCCAGATTTTATCGTTTAGAAGGAATAAACCGAGAAAGGAAATGCCTGGGTGTAGAGCCCCTGGGCCCAGCTCTCCACCAGCCAGGCTTGTTGACATGTAACATCTATCACCATTTGTTTTCATTAGGGAGACGGGGCTCCCTCTCCACCCTCTGGGCCCCAAGGAGGTGCCAGCACAGCCCACTGCAGCTCAGACAGAAACCCCTGGCTCCCACAGACGGGACCAGGGCCTGTCCCAGGTAGGGCGACCCGCTTGGGAGGTGCCCTCACTGCACACATAGGACCTTCGAAGTCCTGTCGTCCTGAAGCAGGGGCAGGAGCATTCTAGGGTGTGACTTGAGATGCTCAAGATAAAAGAAGTCCCTGAAGAAGGAGCAACTGGAGGTCAGGGAAGACTGTGGGAGGAGAGATCCGGGGAGGACATCCTGTACCTGTGCGTGCCCAGCACGGAGATGCTGCCCCCAAGGAAACCCTAACAGAAGTGTGAGGACTGTGGGTGGCAGAGAGGCTCATGGTTTGTGTGCAGACACCCTGGTACACATTCTGCAATGTTTTCCGCAAGGTAAAAAGCCTGAAAGGGAACACACCATAAATGTAATAGTTGATTTATCTGGGTGGTACAATTAGGGATGGTTTTAGTTTTTTCTGCATCATGTTCTATATTTTGTATCAATGAACGTGTATCAGTCTTGTACACAGAAAACATTTTCAGAAAACAAAATTAATGATTCCATTCATAAAACTTTGAGTGTCTTCTCTATAAACCAAAGAAATTACATTGATTATAAAACTAAATGTATAGTTACATATATTGTTCTCAAATTTTTTTCCTAAAAATGTTTTCTCAAGGTGGAGCTACCTTTTTCTCCGACTATAATCTTGCCTTTTTGTTGATGTTTAAGAAATCCAGAAAATACAGAAAATAAATCCTGTATGATCTCAGCAGTCATTGGCAGCTGGTAAATTTCCTCCATACAGTTACCTGTTGTGTGGAATCACTCCAAATGTTCTAACTGAAGCGAGGAAACCTCACTTAGGCTGGGGTAGCGGCCGGCAGGGGGAGCTCTGTGCCCAGCACTGGTTATCAATTACAGACCCACCAGGAAGAGAGGCACCTCGCAGGTGGGTACCGCTTTACCCACCCCGCTCCGGGCGGAGGGTTTCCTGCTGCCCCGGCAACAGCCCAGCCAATGGCAGACAGCCTAGCTAATGCGAGAGGGTCACAGCCCAGCCAATAGAGACGGCCACAGCCCAGCCAATGGGAGGCGGCCACGGCCCGGCCAATGAGAAGCCACCACACTTCCAGCTCCCAGCTTACTCCAATGGGCTCTCTGTTTACAACAGTCCAACCCCCGCACCCCCTATAAAAAGAGCCGCCTCCGCTTACCCTCGGGCCTGCCCGTGGTGGCGCCGGGACCTGCGTGTCCTGCCTTGGGATTCTCTGCTGATACAGAGCACGCTTCTCTGCTGGTGGGACAGCGCGCAGCGTTACTGTTAAGTGGACGCGATCTGCTCGCTAAAGGACCCTTCGGTTTTCGCTCCTGCTTCGCGTTCTGGTTTTGACGTGTGTTGGACTCCCGGTGCTGTTCGTTTCGTCTTCTAGGGGGAGGGAGAGTCCCAAACGGGCCCACGGCGGGGGCGGGGCGCGATGTCAGGCCCTGAGGTCAGGCCCGGGCCACCCGGCGCCCCGTTGCGTCGTGGCTTTCGCCGACGTCGTTATCGAGCCGCGGAGTTCAGCCCGAAGACGTGCAAGGCCTTGTTTTCCGCAGGTTCGCGAAGTGGTGCAGTTTGTCTGTTGTCCCTTGGTTGCCTGTGCGTTGGGTGTCCTAGGAAACTGCCGGATCCAAGGTCGTGGAGACTCACACTCGTGTTTCCTTCTACACGTTTTACGGGTTGAGGCCTTGTGTTTAGGTCTGTGATCCACGTTGCATTAATTTTGTATATCGTGTGAGGTAGGGGTACAACTTTATGCTGTTGCATGTGGATGTCCAGTTGTTCTGGACTGTTCGTTGAAAGACTTCTCATCAAGTTGTTGACTTTGTAGGTTAATTGGGAAGTACTGACATCTTAATATTTAATCTTTCAGGCCATGAAAATGGGATGTCCTTCCATTTGTTTAGGTCTTTAATTTGTTTCAAAGATGTTTTTCGATTTTCAGTGTAAAGTTTTGCACTCTTGTTACATTTATTCCTGGGTATCTTTTTCACGCTGTTGTAAATCAAAGTGTTTTCTTGACTTATTTTTGGATTGTTCATTACGAATATATAGAAATACAATTGAGTTTTGTATGTGAATCTTGTATCCCAGAACTTTGCTGAACTCATTCATTAGTGCAAGGCTGTGTGTGTGTTTGTACTCCTTTGGGTTTTCTACTTACAGGATTGTGTCATCTGCAAATTGAGACCATTTTACTTCTTCATTTCCCAAGTATTTTAAAATGTCTTATTTTTCTTATTTCCTACTTGTTCTGAGTAGAACTTCCAGCACAATGTTGAATAGAAGTGGTCAGAACATATATTCATGTCTTATTCCTCATTTTAGAAGAAAAGCATTTAGTGTCACACCATTTTAAGTATGATATCAGCTGTGGAGTTTTGCAAATTCCTAGGCTGACTGGTTTTGTCATGAAAAGGTGTTGGATTTTGTCAAATGCTTTTTGTGCATCTATTGAGATGACTGTGTGGTGTCATCCTTTGTTCTATGAATATGGTCTATCACATGACCTGTGTTTTCATACTTTGAACCAACCTTGCAATCCTGGGATAAATTCCACTTGGTCATGGTGTAGAATCCTTTTTATATAATGATGGACTCAGTTTACTAGTTCTTTGTGGAAGATTTTTGCAACTGTATTCATAAGGGATCTTGGTGTATAGTTTTGTGATATTTTCAACTGGCTTCGGTATCAGGGTAGTGCTGATCTCACAGAATGAGTCAGGAAGTGTCCCTGCCATCTCCTGTTTTTTTGGAAGACTTTGTGAAGGATTGATAAGAATTCGTTAAACATTGGATAGAATTCACTCATGAAGCCCTCTGGACCTGGGCGTTTCTTGGTGGGAAGTTATAGGTTTTTTTAAACTGCTCTCTCAATCCCTTGTTATAGATCTAGTCATAGTTTCTGTTTCTTCTTCAGTTTCAATGGTTTGTGTCTTTGGAGGAATCCATCCATCTAAGCTAACTTTTTATGCTGTTTCAGTTTTTTCATGTCAGAATTAAAAGCTGTGTGTTTATTTTTTGTTTTCATGTGAAACTTTACCATCAGTCAAAAGCAGGGGGGCCTCCTTCTTGAACCCAGTCAGTGAGCGTTCACCCGGGAACAGGACCCAGGTGGGGCCACTGATTCTTGTGGCCCCTCTCCCCCCCCATCTGTTGGCCTTGGGCACCAGATACTGTGGATCTGTCTGTAAAGTCCCTCGAACTCCTGTTCCTACAAAGAAGGGCAGATTCGTTTGTCACTTTCTGAATTCTACTTTGTGGAAAATAAATTGTAAGGTGTGACAAGCTGTTCTTTCCTGATAATTATGTTAGTGTCAATTGCTTCTAGGTTTTTACCTCCAATGGCCCAACTGTGATCATGCCCACCTGGTTCTGCTCTCGAGCATGGTTTTCCCACGTGGGCCCATTTGACGAGGGTGGACAGGTAAGTATGGGCCCCTTGTGGATTCCCTCCTCTCAGGCCAGGGGAGGCCCTGTCATCCCCTGGGTGTGAATCCCCCAGCCCTACCTGCTTGTGGGTGCTGTGCTCCCTCTGGGGATCCAGGGATTCAGAAAACGTCTTCTGTGAAGGCCTTTCCAGCACTTCTCCTGCTGGCTGGGCTGAGCGTCCAGAGAGCATCTGGAGCCCTGGCACCCACTTGGGATTTCCATGTGAAGGCTGCAGGCGCCCAGGGCATCTGTGCCTGACTCACACCTGCCTGGCCCAGACCCCAGGCTTCCTCATCCTGGTTTAAAAGCTGTTTTTGGCAAAGTGCAGGATGTGGACATTGTCCACATCCATGCTGCCTCTGGATGACCTTAGGAGAGGGGCCGGTGGCCCTGGGCATTCTGGCCAAACTGGGATGGGCTCTTCCTCTAAATCCTCTCCTACCTGTGGGGCCCCACCTGCAGAGCTCAGCCCACACTGGTCTCTAGTGTGTGCCCCAGAAATGGGGACCTGGCCTCTAGCCTGCTTTCTCTGCCCCACCCCACAAACAGTCTTACAGTTAATGCTCCTACACCCAATTGAAAAGGAAATCTTAGGGTCAGTTTGTTTATTTTCCTTCAGACTTCCCTTAAATTAGGTTTTGAGAATGTGAGGTCCGGTCTCCGTGGTGGGAGTGAGTGGATCGGGTATGTGAGGGGCCCATCAGGCCTGCACTGTTGGACCTTTGATGAGGCCCCACACCACGCCCCCACCAACTGCTGGGCTGGGGGCAGGAGGGAGCCTGGACACAGAGGCTGGCAGAGGGTCGGGGCCACGGGGTTCTTGGGGGTCTGGAGACCCCAGGCTGGGAGGCAGGGGTGGCGACTCAGACCCAGGCTCCACCGCCTGCCCTGGGACCTTGGCCACTATCCTTCTGCTCTGAGCCTACCTCCCTCCTGTCGAGGAAAGTCAGAGTCAGCCACATGGACCCTCAGCTCAGGGCCAACCCCACCCTGATCCCACCCAGCCCTTGCCTGTCATTTTGGAGGGAGAGCCTCCACCACCCCACGTGCTGGACCGTGTCCCTCACAGCCACCAGACACACCCTCCAGGAATAGTGCCATTCTCACACATTTACCAGCCAGAGCCCCTGAGGGATCGGCCAGCAGCGTCTGCGCCACAATGTAGACCAGGGGCCTGCCCCAAGCAGGTCTCCCCACCATGTCAGGCTGCCACCAGCACCACCTCGTGTCCCTAGGATTGGCCCGAGCAGGGAGCCAGGTGCCACCACCCGACCGTGCTTCTCCGGCCCGTGGCCTGGGCCACACCTCGCAGACACGTGAATCACCCTGCTGTGCACTGACCGACCTTCCCCTCTGCCCCCTGCCGGGATGGGAGACCAGGTCACTTTGTCACGGAGCTGTGCCGATTCATGACTTTAGGGTGTTGGGCACCATCCCTGTGTTTCTGTTTCTCCCCCAAATTCATACAACTGGGAGAGAACTTGTACTCATGTGGCACGACCCTGCCCAGGGGCCCCCAGTTTCAGGGACCTCAGCTCCACCAGGGGCAGCAGGCACCAAGGCAGGAGAGATGGCCGAGCTTTCTTTTTAGGGGGGCCTCTCAGCTAACAAGTTCTCCCTGACAGTATGCCAACGGGGTTGGTGAAGGGAAGCCCAGCAAGACTCCCCACTTCTAGCAGGTGCCACAAAAAGCCACTGTTCTCGTTGGAGCTGGATCCAAGCACCTGCTTTCATATTCTTCTGCAGAAAATAGCCCAGAAATGGGCATCAGGAGACATTCCCTGGGAAACACTGATAGAAAGATCTGACACATCCTTAACTCACAGCCCCGAACAGTCTGAGGACTCAAAGTACATCAAGCCTTTTAGCTCAAAGTAATTCTTCCCGGAGAAGCACCTGGGGGAAAAGAAAGCCCATCCATGGGGGCTTTGTATGGGGGCTCAGGGACCAGAGATCAGAGACCAGGCACCAAGGATCAGATATCAGGGGTCAGAGACCAGAGCAGAGTTCAGGGACCAGAGATCAGATTTCAGGCATCAGGGATCAGAGACCAGGGATCAGAAATCTGAATCAGAGATCAGAGTTCGGGGACCAGAGATTGGAGACCAAAGATTAGAGATCATGCATCAGGGATCAGAGACCAGGGATGAGAGGTCAGGCACCAGATATCAGAGATGAAGGACCAGGGACTGGAGATCAGGGATCAGAAACCAAGGACCAGGGACCAGAGGTCAGAGATCAGGAACCTAGAGACTAGAAACCAGGTATCAGAGACCAGGGATCAGAGTTCAAGGACCAGAGACCAGAGATCGGGGACCAAGGATCAGAGATCATAGTTAAGGGACTATGGATCAGGGACCAGAGATTGGGGACCAGCGATCATATTTCAGGCACTAGGTATCAGAAATCAGAGAGCAGGCACCAGGGACCAGAGAGCAGGGATCAGTGACCAGAGATTAGGGATCAGGGACTAGAGATCTGGGATCAGGAAGAAGGGACCAGGGGTCAGGGGCCAGGACTAGGTCTGTGATGGGGCTGTGGCTGGAGCAAGTGGGGGGTCTGGGGCATAAAAAGGCAGATCACAGAAGGTAGCAGAGCCCACCACCAGGACAACAAGAACATCAATGTTTCCATCGTTCTTTAATGCCATTCCCGGAGAAAGAAGAGCTGAAGTTATTCGTGGAGTATGCTCCAAGGGGAACACAGAAGCCCTGAGAGCTGGACGTGGGTTTGGGGACTGATCCTCAGGTAGTTCTCCGTGGGCCTTAGTGAAGAACCAAGGTCTATCCAGGGCCAAGAGCTTGTGGTTCCTACTCTGTGGACAGAAGGGCAAGTGGCTGAAGCAGCAGGAAACAGTCCAGGTGCTACGTGATGTGGGGGTGACCAAGGTGCAGACCGGGGTGGCAGCAAGACTCCACAAGTGAGCTGGGCCCAAGGGGGCATGGAAACAGGGGCTGTGAGCGGGAACGTGCAAGGTGGAAGTGCACTTGCAGAGGCAGTCTAGGAGGGGGACGGGAGTCTGAGATTTGGAGGCCGGTAAAGTCATGGCCCGGGATGGCATCCAGCCGCGGTAAGCAGTGTCGGCTGCCAGGCTGAGGAATCTGAACGCCCCCGCTGGGCAACCAGTTCAGGCCCTTCCACAAAAAGAAAAGTAACAAAAGGGCCTCTTGTTGGTTCTGAACATGCCTTCTGAGAGCAGGCTGGCCTGGGTGGGAAGGGCTGGAGAGGCTCGTCACAGCCACGGGCCGGACTGGAGGCCCAGAGAGGCTGGCCACGCAGCAGACACTTTTCCGATGTGCTTTTCTGATGGGAGGAGCCCCGACTGGGGTTGCCACGTGAGAGGAGAGGCCGCCCGCCTCCCCCACCATGTGCAGCCCCCAGAATCCCTGCCAGAGGCTGAGGCTTCCCGCTTTTATTTGCATTTTCCAAGATGACTAAGGGTGTTGAACAATTTTTATGTGCCGATTGGCCATTTATTTTGTGAAGTGTCCAAATCTTTTGCCCACTTTCAAGTGGGTGGTTTTGCGGTTGTCAGGTTGTCGGTATTCTCTGTCAAGTACCTGCTTGTGGATGTTTCCTCCCATCTTGGTTTCTGTGTTCTGGGATGTCCTCACTTCCACTTGCCTGCGCCTCCCAAGTTCTGTCCTGTGGGCTTCGGGGCAGTGAGGCTGTGGCTTCCATCCCCGGTTTGTCTGTTCTGTCCCTGCCCCACGGTGTGGCTCAGGCTGTCCTGCCCACGGCCTCCACACTGGGCACGGCCGTCACCTCTGCAGGGACAGCTACTCGGCCAACTGGAGCCAGGAGCCGCCACCCACTCTTGGGTTACTTAAATTCCTCTTGGTACTGAAGGTTTATATTTTGTTCTAGTGGTTATTTCTGTATTTGTCTCTTTCTATTTTTATTTTTTTAAGATTTTATTTATTTGAGAGAGAACGTGTGAATGTGGGGAGGGGCAGAGGCAGAGGGACAAGCAGACCCCCGCTGAGCAGGGAGCCTGACGCGGGGCTCGATCCCATGACCCTGAGATCATGACCTGAGCCGAAATCAGGAGTCAGACGCTAAACCAACTGAGCCACCCAGGCGCTCCCTTTCTGTTTCTTTTTTGAATTCAATCCACCCTCTGTTATTTTGGAGGCTTATTGAGATGTAATTCATATACCATCCATTTCCTCTGTGAAAAGGTGCAGTTTGATGTATTCTAGCGAGTCCACAGGCACCACCTCACTACCGTGTGCTGCCAGAGGGCCGTGTACCTGAGAGCCACACACCTCGGCCAGCCGGGCCCGCACCATCTGCCCCACCCTCCTCCAGGACTCCTTTTTGCATCCTGGCCTTCTGACTTGGGGGCTTCCCTCATGCTCTCAGGTGCTGGGAGGGCTCAGTGTTGGTCTGTCTCATGGTTGGGGTCTTCTGTGTTGTGGGAGCGTTTGGTTTTCTGCTTTCATCTCACACCAGCTCCATCCAGATGAAGACTTTCTGCATCCCTGCATTCTCGGGGTTCATGCAGTCCGCCCCCTCCTGCCACTGCAGGGAAGCGCAGCAGCTTTTCTGGGGTGTGTGGGGGCTGGCGTGAGAGGCGGTGGCCCGTTCTGTGCTTCCTTCTGTCCCACGAGATCCCAGTCCCCTTTCACACGTCTCAGGGGTGTGCCTGCCCTGCCCACTACATCCCCACCCACAAGACCATTCAGTGCACCCGGGAACCGCCCCCCGCCATGGGCTCAGCTACCCCAGCTTCCTTGGCTCCCCAGGCCGCGTCACTCCTGCCATCACGGCCTCTGTCCAGAGTTTTTGGCTGGCCAGAGGAGCCTGAGTGTCCTTGGTGAACACGTGCCCACCAGGGAGCCCACCAAGAGGGGAGGAGTGAAAACCGAGGAACCGTGAGTGGAGGGCCAGTGGAACAGACGCCTGCCTCGCCAGGAGCCGTGGTGCCCCAGTGCTGCCTCCAACTAAATTCTCACTTTCCTTCTTGCCAGAAATAAAGAAACCCTGAGGGTGAGTTCTTCCAGGTCATCAGAAGAAAGGGCACCTTTTTCCTAAAGCTGTAAAGTGTGCAGAGTTAAAATTTGCTCTTTAAAGGTACTTCTGGGGCACCTGGGTGGCTCAGTCAGTTAAGTGTCTGCCTTCGGCTCAGGTCTTGATCCCAGGGTCCTGGGATCGAGCCCCAAGTTGGGCTCCCTGCCCGGCAGGAAGCCTGCTTCTCCCTCTCCATCTCCCTCTGCTGCTCCCCGCCATGCACTCTCTCTCTCAAATAAATAAGTCTTTTGTAAAAATAAAGGTGCCTTTGAAAATGCAGAGAATTAGAAAAAAAATACAAATCACCTGTGACCCCGTCACCACACAGCGGATCTGAGCTTCAGGCGTGGCTCCTTTGTGTTTATTTTACTGTGGACAGACTTTCAGCAGAGCTGGAAACAGTTGTGAAACTTGATTTTTTACATTTTACTATACATCTTTCATATTATCAGTCTCTGTAGAAATTAGTCCTTCAAGTCTGTCCGCCCCCATGTCGGGAACGACAGTGTTGCTGACTTTCCCCACCATTAGCCAGACCGCTGTGGAGCGTTGCAGGGTCTGCCCCCGTGGCTCCCTTGAGCCTGCTTTGTCACTGCTGGGCGCACGTGGGGTCTTTCGGACGCCGGCTCGGGGTTGCCCTCGATAAAACCAAGTGTGTCTGAGATTCCTTGGCCAGGACTCCCAGGTCAGTGGTGGCTTTACAGAGCCAGATGGACAGACGTGGGCACTAACTAGCACTTCGGGGCCGGCTTTGGGAGCAGGAGCCCAGTCAGGAAGTGCACCCAGTCCAGCTGACTTCCAGGTGTGGCTCACCTTTCCAGCAGTGTGAAGCAGCCGCCCTCCTGTTCAGCCAGCAGACGAGGTATTCTGGTGTACTGCCGACCCTGCTGAGACCTGGTGCAGGCGGCCAGTCTGGGGACGGGCTTGCCCGGTGCAGCTGGTAAGGTGGCATCTGCCCCGGGGGCTCCATCTCCCGAGGGCGCCTGGCCGCCAGGCTCTGCTGGGCCAGCTGTGCAACCTTCCTCTTGAGGAGACAGGCAAACCAGGCAGCAGCCCGGAGGCCCTGGAGAGGCCAAAGTTCAGTGCCATGGGCCTTATTGGACGCAGTCGGCTCAGCTGTGGGACTGGCGCTAAACTAAACGAAACCAAACACGGCGCTTGCGAGCTGGCCCCGAGGTGGGACAGGCAGCAGTCAGGAAACCGGCCTTTGCCTGGGGCCACGCCTCCTGGTGACATGGGTGCCCAGGCCCCAGCATCGCTGGGCTCTGCTCATTGGTTCACCTGTAGTCCCGTGCTGTTGACAGCCAGGAAGGTGAGCAAGATCCAGACCCCTCCGCTCACCTGATTTTCCCTCTGAATTCAGGAAAGTCAAGGGAGCAGACCTGGTGTCTGGCTTCCAGCTTCCGTTGTCAAGGCTGAGCTTGGCCCCCCGACTGGCTAGCAGGAGGGTGGGGGCTGAGTACTCACAAGCCAGGGGAACCCAGGAGAAAGCTCTCGGGTCCCTGCAGAGTGGAGGCCCTGTCAGCGGGGAGGGCCGTTTCTCAGGCTGGAGGCTTACGCGAGGGTGATGCTGGTGGCTTTGGTCTGCCCAGTCAGCCCCTGCTTTTCACCATCAGCACCTCCTTATCTTGAGATGACCTCCTTGTCTGCATGCTCGGTGGCTCGGTGCGTGAGTCGCTCGCTGGAACCTCGCACGTGAGGCCGGGCGTGACGCCCCAACTCCAGTTACCTGAATTAATGTACACAATGCGGGAAGCATTGGACACAGGTGTGTCTTCTGTCGTGGGCAGAAACACCAGCAATGGTTGACTTTCTTTTGTGCCCTGCAGGGTGTGCCCGAGGACCTGCTGTTCTTCTACAACCACCTCAGAAAGGGCGGTGGGGTCGTCCGCGTGGACCAGAGCCTCCTCCTCTACCGCTACCACCCAAACGCTGCCACGCACTCTGTCCTCGAGTACGTAGGCCCCAAGGCTCCAGACACGGTTTGGGGGCCAGCAAGGTGCCAAGGTCGAGCATGAGGGGTCCAGGCCCAGGGTCGAGGGCGTGGGGCTGCCGAGGTCCAGGGT
>NW_023270494.1:237278-240546 GCF_011800145.1 Mirounga leonina
GAGGTCCAGGGTGGAGCATGAGGGGTCCAGGGTCGAGGGCGTGGGGCTGCCGAGGTCCAGGGTGGAGCATGAGGGGTCCAGGGTCGAGGGCGCGGGGCTGCCGAGGTCCAGGATGGAGAGTGCAGAGTTGCCGAGGTCTGAGAGGTCAGTGGGGCAGACACAGGTCACCTGGGTCAGGTCTCTACCACAAGGCAGGAAGTCTGGGAGCGTGGCCGGTGCGGGTGTGCAGAGCCTGTAGCCTTCATGGGAAGCTGTCTCAGGGCCTGTGGACGAGGTTCCTGGGACGAAGGCTGTGTGTCTGTTCGCTTTTCCACAGCGAGGTAGGCCTCATGCACATGTGCCCGGGAAGTCTTGCTCTCCACTGCTGTGAGGTGCACCAGGTCGCGTCTGACTTGGTTACTGGTGCCTCGGTGCGCCCTGTCCGTCCCCACCAAGGGGGCCTGCCCGCTCCCTCTCGCCCTCCTCTGCCACCTGCCCGGCCCCCAGGTCCCCAGTAGCTGGTGTGCGCTTGGGGCGGCAGGTGTGGAACACGGAGGCAGGTGTGTGTGCTTATTTCTTCAGCTTGAGCTGTGTGTGCATGTCGCGTGTTTCTTACCATTACAAACGGGTGACCCCTTGGTGCCTTGCGGTCGTAACACTGCTCACTTTTGGGAACGGGAAGGAAGGGTGCACATTCGTCTTTCGGAGGTGGGGTTAGCTGTGTTTCCTTGGAGGGTGTGAGACCCCTTGGGAGGTTGTGGCTTCCCAGCTGGGCAGCCTCTGTTTGGGGAGATCTGACGTCTACCTGCCCTGAGGAGTGGGGTGCCGGTTTGTGCAACGTCATCGGGGGGCCCCAGATTGACTCAGTAGGTCCTCGGACATTGGCATGTGTGTTGAAATTTAGCTGCTTTGTTTTCCAGCTTTCAGCCAAAGAACTTGATTTTGGTTATTTACTGTTAAACCTGAACTTTTATACAGTAGCTTTAGTGGAGCATCATTGTTTGGGGTTTGTTGTCATGAAGCTGACTCAGTGCGAGTGTGATTTGCACCGTGGGGTAAAGGTCTCGTCACAGGACAGAGCAGTCCCGGATGTGTGCGTGTACGTCTCATCAGTCTCCAGGCGCGTGAACAAAACCAGACAGAAGTAGACAAATTACAAATTACCTCCATAATTACAGTTGGAGGTTTTCAAGCCCATCTCAGTGCCTGAGAGAAGCAGGGGAATTCTGCAAGGTCCAGAGAACTGGAATTAACCCCTTGACCTGACTGGCATTTACAGAACATGACACTCAGCTGCAGAATACATTCCTTGAAGGTGCAAGACAGACAGCTCTGAATACATTTCAAGTGATTAAAATCATACAAGGTATGTTTTATAACCACATAGAATTAAATTAGAAGTCATTAACATATCTTAAAAATCTAAAATATTTGGAAATTAAGCAACCAAGGGGAAAAAATCACAAAGGAAATTAAAAAAATTTAATTTGATGAAATTAAAATGGTATGTCAAAATTTGTGGAATTCACTAAAGCACACAATCTGCACATTTGCAGTGAACAACTAAAAATAGCAGTTAAGAAACATGCATGATGGCATCAAACATAAAGTATTTGTGGGTAAATGTGACAAGGGGCGTGTGTCCTCTGGAAACTATGAGAAAGCGCAGAGGGAAATTAAAGAAAGCCCATAACAGGCCTGAGGGGCGCCACCTTCATGGGTTGGAAGATTTGGTGACTTTGATGTCAGTTCTCCCCAAACTGAGCTGTGGATTGAACTTCTTTGCAGAAATTGATAACCTGATTCTTAAATGCACGTGGAAAACTAAAGGACCCAGAATGGCCTCAGCAACCTTGACAAGAGTGAAATTTGAGGACTCACAGTTCCCAGGAAACACAGCAACAGCACCAAAAGAGACCAGGGAAATGGAGAATCCAGAAATACACTGAAAATTGTACAACAGATTGAGTTTCAGCAAAGTCTCCAAGGCATTTAATGGAAAAGGGAAGATATTTTCAATAAGTGGAGCCACTGGATATCCACGTGGGAAAAGAAGAAGGAAAGAACAAGAGTCGCATGCCATATAGAAACGCTCATTTTTTTTTTTAAAGATTTTATTTATTTATTTGACAGAGAGTGAGAGTAGGAACACAAGCAGGGGGAGTGGGAGAGGGAGAAGCAGGCTTCCCGCGGAGCAGGGAGCCCGATGCGGGGCTCAATCCCAGGATCCCGGGATCATGACCCGAGCCGAAGGCAGACGCTCAACGGCTGAGCCACCCAGGCGCCCCATAGAAACGCTCATTTTAGTTGGATCTTTGATATAAACCTAGAAACAACTGGAATAGAAAGCTTCTAGAGGGAAACAGGGAACACCTTCACAACTTTGGGATCAGCAAAAACTTACCAGCAAGGACATGAGAATCATTAACCATTTAAAAAGTGATAAAGTGGATTTATCAAAATTAAAAACATTTATTCATAAAAAGACACCATTAAGAACATGAGTGGCAAACTGCAGACTGAATGGGGATATTCACAATCCATGTGTCTGAAGGAGAACCAAGTAAGAGGCACGTAAAGAACCCCAGCAACAAAGACAGTGTCATAACAATAGGCAAATACTTTATAATACATTTCACGAAACAATAATATGTAATATATAAATAATATAAACCCACTACACACCCAACAGGAGGGCTAAAATTAATATCTGCCAATTCCAAATGGTGGCAAGGGTGTGGATCTAGCAGAATGGTCAGACACTGTTCCCAGGACTGTAAATGGTACATCCCTCTCTGGAAAACTGGCACTTTTTTATTAAACTGATATCCCTGTGACCTAGCAATTCCATGTCTAGGTGTTTAATGCACGAGAAGTGAAAACATTGTTCAACGTATTACTATTAATATTGCTGAGAGCTGGGAACCACCCAAATGTCCATCAAGTGAATGGAGGTTGTAATGGAATGCTGCTCAGCATTAAAAGAGAGGGATGAATGCCAAAGCAGTTTGCTTACTAAAGAAGCAAGGCACAAGGGCATGCATGTTGTGGGATTCCGCTTACACGAAGCACTCCAACAGGCAGGATTCGTCTCTGCCATTCGTAATGACAGCTAGTCCATAGAGGAATTCCAGCAAGTGTGCACTAATAGAAAATTAGAACCAGTGTTGGGTGATAGAACTAGATAGAAATTAGATCTGTGAGGTGTGGGACTTCCGGGATCTCCTGCAGAGCGTGAGGTATGGGACTTCGGGGATCTCCTGCAGAGCGTGAGGTGTGGGATTTCGGG
>NW_023270494.1:240556-286828 GCF_011800145.1 Mirounga leonina
CTGTGAGGTGTGGAACTTCCGGGATCTCCTTCAGGCTGTGAGGTGTGGGACTTCGGGGATCTCCTCTGTCATCATCATCATGAATGTTCCTGTCTGTGTGTTCTCATGTTAGATTCTCTGAAGACACATTGAAGGGATCTCTCTGTAGGAATTGGTGGTGGCCCACGCTGTGGCAGAAGCCTGTGTGTCCAGGAAGGGCCAGGCCACAGGCAACTGGGCTTTGTCCCCACAAGTCCTCATCTTGTTCGCATGGGATCAGTCTCTTTTATGTTGAGCGGTTTCTTTCTTTTTTGCAGCGTGAGGCTTTGCCACCCACAACACAAAAGAAGTGATCTCATGTAGTTTCTGTACTGGATTAAAATCTTTGTGCTGTGAGTGGCAAAACCTCACAGAGTAATGAGCTTTAATTACACCTTCAGGCTTGTTGAGAATTGAATTTCTTCAAACTCTCTGCCCAGAAGCCCTCCTATGAAAGCACTCCCTGGTTGCTGTTCTTTCTATTTTAAACCAAGAACGGTCAGCATTTACATCGTTCATTATGAAATACTTAAGACATCCAGAGACAGAGACACGGAGGACCGACGTCCTGCGCCCGGCTGCCTTTCCCAGCCCCTCAGCAAGGCCAGCGCTGTCCGGGGTGTGAGCAGTGTCTCCCTGAACAATATGCATTACCTGTTTAAAAATGTCATGTCCACGGTAGCATTCTGCCTTTCTCCCCGAAAACTGCTTTTCCGTTCAGCCTCTCGGCTGCCCCTTCATGCGTGACCTCGGGGTGCTGCCTGTCTCCAGGCCACCTCCTCCCAAGGCCTTTCTGCCGTCCTGCTTGCAGAGTGGGGCTGACTCCAGCCGGGCCGGCACACCCCCCATTCTGCGTCGGGGGCCGCGGCCACCAGGGGGCACGTCTGTGGGTTTGGGGAAACCGCTCCACTCGCTGCAGCCCCTGCTGGGGGACACTGCTGCCCTGCAGCAAGTGAGGAGACTATTGAGGAATCTTCCTGATTGGGTCAGAACTTAAAAGCACCGGGAAAGATGGCATTCCTGAGCAGGAACAGGGCCGGTGGCCGGAAGTGCTTTGCGGCCCACAAAGCAGGTGTGTTTGTGGCCATCTCTAAATTGTGTCGGCTCATCATCTACCAGTGTCTGCAGAGCAGGCCCCGCACCCCCCAGCGGGCGCCTAAGCTCCTGGGGTCTGGACTGGGGCCCGCCTTTCCCTTGGTCACGTCCACAGACCCCTTGAGACATCGTGATGGGCATTTCCTTCAATCTGCACCTCACACTGAGGAGCACGGACTGTTTAAAGAGAAGGAATACTCGAGAAGTGTCCCGACCCTGTGCTGACAGAACTCCACCAGGGCTGGGGACAGGAGAGGAAGCCGCTGCTGAGCCATGCACATCCGTCTACTGGTGGGGACCCCACACAGTGCTTCCTGACATGGGCTGTCCCGGCACGTCCTCCACCTGAAAGGCGAAAACCGTCAGCAGTGACTCTCCGAAGCTCCCTGTCCTTCGTCGTCCTCAGGATTTCCCGTTTACCAGAACTCACGTGCACATCCCTGGTCTTTCGTTGCTAAACTTCCGCTTCTTGGGTGTTGCCAGAGTTGCGCGTGCCTGGCCGTGGGCTGGACCGTCTGGAGCTTGTGGAATGCTCTGGAAGCGCTAACGGCCGGGGTCGGGGAGCTACTCCCCGCCAGCCCCGGTGCGCCCACGGCCCAGCCGTCAGAACTCCCGGCGGTCTGGGCAGCTGCTGCAGGAAGCGGAGCCGTGAGACCTCGCACCCGAGCTCACCAGACGTCGGGGTGACTGCATCGCCCTCAGGCTCCCCAGGGTCTGTGCCTGGCATCCCTCAAGGCCTCTGAGTACATGGACGTGAGAAGAGCACATCCTAGGGTCCACGTGGGGCTGTGAGGGTGGGTGAGGCAGTGCGAGCACAGTTCGTTTGTTCGTTCCCTCATTCATCTATCAAGCCAGTACCTCGTGAGCTGTGGAGAGAGGAGGTCCCCAGAACGTGCCCTGCTGTGCCCAGGGCTGGATGGGGAGGGAGGTCTGGGCGCAGCTAGAGGCCCTGCCCACCTGGTTCACCGCCCCATCCCCCCCCCCAGGACCACCATCTGGACCCACCGTGTCCGCTTCCTGGAAGAACGGGTCCTGCCGCACTGGGCAGCTTTCACCATCTGGAACGCGGGCAGGCAGGGCCGCCGGCTTTACCGCAGCCTGACGGCCGGGACACGACGCAAGGTGGGCCCCCCTCCATCCAGCCCAGCAGCTCTGTCCCCCCGGGCACCCCGTCCCTGAGGCTGGTGTCCTGTGCCCCCCCTCCCCCCGCAGGTGGTTGCCTTCTGTGACGTGGACGAGAACAAGATCAGGAAAGGCTTCTATTGCCATGAGGACTCTCAGGTGGGTGAGACCCAGGACCCCAGGGAGGGCCTCGGTCCCACATGGGTTGCTCACACCACCCCTAGCTCTGTCCCAGGGGACAAGGAGGGGCCACTGCCCAGAACCTTCCTCCTTGGGGAAGGCTGCCTGTGCCTGGACAGCTGCAGGCCCAGCAGCAGTGGCCCCCATCTCCTGGGGGTCTCGGGCCCCAGAGTGGCCTGTGTCCCCGCCTGGCCCAGGTCTGGGCATCTGCCGTGCACCTCGGAGCTGGGCAGGGGTGAGGGGTCGGTCCAGCACGGCAGGGCGTCCCGTGGGACTAGCATGGACCCCAGCCCACAACACCTTTGTTTCTCAGGAAAGGCCTAAGCCTCGGGTTCCAATCCTGCACTTCCGAGCTGCCCGGCCACCCTTCGTCATCTGCGTGAAGCTGGTAAGTGTCAGCCATGGCCGTGGCGGGGGTCACATGACCGTGTGGCTGGTACAAGCCCCAGTTGCGGGATCACAGACGTCTGACATGCAGCCAGACATCCATGCCCTTGCCTTGGGCCACCTGTCTCAAGCTGTACACTAGGACGGGAGGCTGCCCAGGATGTTGGAAGAGGCCACCATGGTGGGCTGCATTTCTGTAAGAGCAGCTTTTTTCGGAAACTTGCTAAGTGCCAGACGTGGGGCTCATTCCGGGGCCTCATCAGGTGCTCTGGCAGAGACGAGGGGCTGTGGGCAGTAAAAGCGTCGCTGAGAAGCACCTCTGACCAAGCCCCGCGGCCTCCGCCCCCAGGGCTGTCCGGAGACTTTCCCCCCATATCCTTGCCTTTTCCCTTGAGGTCACGGGCACGGGTGCTGGGCTGTGCTGCGCCCGCCTCTCAGCTCCATTGGGGTCACACGGCGTGAGGCCTGGGGCATGAGGCCGGGCTGCTTGCCCGTGTCAGGCTGGCCTGTGTGGCCGGATGACTGAATTCCTCATTCCCGACTAACATCCCACATCTGACCGCGGGCCTGGTCATTTCCGGCCTTGCGACAGGGCACAGCTGTGACGTTCCTGTGACTTTGGAGCAGGTGTGAAGGGTCTTGGAAGGTGCCCTCCATGCACACGTCTTCGTGAGGCCACGCGAGGGCTTGTCCCAGCCTATCCCGCCGGACAAGGGCTCAGTTGGGCGGTGCCCTCGGGCGCCTCTGGCCTTGTAATTTCCAGGAGCTCTGCACACTCTGGTGCCAGTCCTTCCTCGGTTGGAGTGGCAAATACTTCTTCCCACGTGAGACTTGCCTCTTCACAGGTTCTTCCAGAAAAAGCTTTTTTTTAAGATTGATTTTATTTATTTGAGAGAGTGAGCGAGCACAAGCAGGGGGAGTGGCAGAGGGAGAAGCAGGCTTCCCGCTGAGCAGGGAGCCCGACGGGCTCGATCCCAGGACCCTGGGATCATGACCTGAGCCGAAGGCAGACGCTCAGCGACTGAGCCACCCAGGCATCCCAGATAAAGTTACTTTTAACGCAGCGGCGTTCATCAACCTTTTCCTTACGATGAACACTTTGTGTCCTGTTTAGGAAATCGTTCTTCATGGTCAGAAAGACATATTCTCGTGTACACACACATACAAATGTAAAGTGTTATCTTTTACTTTGGAGTCCCAGCTACGGGGCCAGTTTGGCTCAGCCCTGCCCCAGTAGGTCCCCCAGAGGGGATGGGGGCTGATGGGTGGCAAGGGCCCTGTGCTTTCTGCTGGGGGTCGTGGGGGACACATGCGGCCACTTCACCAGCTTCCAACCGTGAGATTGGGCTGGAACCTCAGTCACCAGACACCAGAAGCCTTCATGGAGGCGGCAGCTTTTGCAGAAGAGAGGCAGAGTCTGTCAACATCAGGGAGGAGACCCGCAGGACACGCCTGCCCACCCCTGCGTCCAGCCTTGGGCTCAGGGACGTACGCCTGCACACAGCAGGACTAGAACAAACCTGTGGAGGGAGGCAGGGAGGGGAGCATCCGTCTTCATTGGTGGCTGGTTAAGACCCCAACCTCTTTGGCATTGACTGGACTTTACTGAGCTGCCCACCATGTCTGTGCAGGGTGCCAGGCAGGACGGTGCCCCCACGGAGGGCGACCCCGCCAGGCTGTGACCCCAGAACGCGGACGTTGGTCTGGCAGGGGCAGTGGCCCGAGAAGGGCCCCAGGCGGGGCAGGAGGCGCGGCTTCGAGAGGCTGGACTCTGCCCTTTGCTATGGGGCCTCTTTGGGGAAGCCCCCCAACTGTGGAAGAGGCTGTCCGGACTGGCCGTGAGGCAGACTCACTCAGGGCCCCTGGGCCACGGCCGGGCCCGCAATCCAGCCCCGTGGAACCGTGAGACGCTGACGCGTGTCATCCCAGGTTGCTCCCCTGGCGGGGGCTCATTCCACAGCAGCAGGTGACCAACTTCTAAGGCCCATGGTGGCGAAACTGTCAGAAAAGAACAAGCCAGCCGGGCGGTTAGAGCAGTGCGGCCTTGAGCGTTCATGTGTAGCTCCGTGTGAACGTGTGCCCGGGAGAGGACGTGCGGGGTCACAGGGTAGCCACGTTTTGGGAACCACCAGTTTTCCACAATGGTTGCACCAATTTACACTCCCACCCACCGGGCAAGGGCACCAGCATCTCCACACGTAGTCACTCGTTGAGGTGATGATGCTGCGTTTCCCTAACACCCAGCGACGCTGGGGATCCTTTCATCTGCTTATTGGCCACGTGGGTATCGTCTTTGGAGAAATGTCTGTGCAGGTCCTTTGCCCGTTTTTTATCTGGGTTTTGTCTCATGAAGCCCTAACAGTTCTTTGTATGTTCTAGACGTGGTGCAAACACCTCCCGTTCTGCACGTTCTGTCTTCACTTTCTTGATGGGGTCCTTTGACGTACAAAGTATTTCATTTTGATAAAGTCCAATTTATCTGGTTTTAACTTGGGTGCTCATGTTTTCAGTGCTGTAGCTAAGACACCATCGCCAAATCCAGGACCACAAACATGTACCCCCATGCTTCCTTTGAAGATTTCGCAGTCCCGGCTCTGGGTTAGCGTGTGGCGTGTGGGAGGCGGCCAGCCCCGTTCTTGAGCTCGTAGCTGTCCGGGCACCGCGCGGCCAGGGCAGCTCCTGTCCCAGACGTCACCTTGAAGTTGTGTTCTGCTTGAACCGCCACGTAATAAATTACCATGAGCTAGCCTCATACAATACACACTTTTTTAGATTTTTAAATTTATTTATTTGAGAGAGCGCGCGCACACATGGTGGGGGCAGGGGGAGAGAATCTCAGGCTCCCCGCTGAGCAGGGAGTCCTACACGGGGCTCAGTCCCACGACCCTGAGATCATGACCTGAGCCAAAACCAAGAGGAGGACTCTTAACCAACTGAGCCACCCAGGCGTGCCACCGTTTCTTACCTCACAGTTGCTGTGGTTCAGAAATCCAGACGCCACCGGCGGGGCCTCAGGGCCCCTCATGAAGCTGCTGGTGAGGTGCCAGCCACGACACGGTCGCGTGGGGAGGCTCGCCTCGAGCAGCGTCTGCCTCCGTGTTGTCATGGCAGTTGGCCGAAGCCGGACCCTTAGGGTGTTGGACCGAGGGCTTTAGTTCTTTGCTGGATGTTCCTTGCCGTGTGGCCCCCTCTACCTGGCAGCATATGCTCTCGAAGCCGGCAAGGGGCAGGGTCTGCTAGCGAGACAGAAGACGCGATAATGTGTCACCAAATCACAGAAGTGGCCTCCCACCCCTTCCTTGGCTGTGTGCCGTGGCCAGTCCCGTCTGCACTGCAGGGGAGGGGGTGACATGGACCCACCTGTCTACCTCTCTGCAGCATGTGCCCACCTGACTGGGTTTTCTAGTGTGAAAGCAGTTTCCTAACAAGCCTGTTTAAAGCCAAGATAAGCGCACGGTTCCAAGTTGCCAGGGAAACTGGACAATAACTATGAGGCCACATGGAAAATTTAAAATGAAAATTTAAAGTCTGTACAAATTATACATAATTTCTCAGAGATGAGCTCAGTTAAGGGCCTATTTCTCTGGGACCAAAACCTGCCAGGAACTAGAACCCTTGCCCCCGTGCAAACCTTCCTGGAGGGCAGGCTTTGGGTGGGAAGTGAGCTTCCTTTCCCGTCACCCACTATATCCCCGGAGAGGTGCCTGCAGGCACCTGTTTTTCGAATATTCTGCCAAAATTAGCCAACACAAACGTAAGTGTTTGCATGGTTTTTTAAACCAATGGCAGCATAGTATACATATCTTTTCTGTGTTTTGCTTTTTTTTTTTACGTAATACATTTTGCAGATTATTCCGTATAAACCCACTGGTGCCATCTGAGTCTCCTGTCGTCTTTTAATTGAGCAGGAAGCTTTCATCGTGTCATGTGGCCATCCCCATGCGGCGTGTCCCCGTGCAAACCGTCCCCATGTCCCCGTGCCTATAAGCGAGGGGCAGGAAGGGGTCTGTTGACATTTCTTTGAGTCTGGGTTTAGACCCCTGCAAAGGGGGGCAGGGGTGTCATGGGGGCCCCAGGACGAGGCACAAAGAGCAAAGCTGGTGTGCCCAGGACAGATGGGTGAAGCAGAGCTGCCCGTGGGGGTCATTTCCTTCCCTTAGTCCCTGTGTCAGCTACCTTTTGCAGGGAGGGACCAAGTTTGAGCTGGGGGGTGTGTATGCCTCAGGGGACCCCCCCCACCCCTCCCTCCCACTGAAGACCAGCAGAACATTGTGGCCAACTTCTCACAATGTTCCCCCCCCCATCTCCAGCCCCTCTCAAGAGAGAAGTTCATTGTGGACCACGTAACAGGTGGCCACAGGCGACCACCCCAGGCCCCCTTGGGAGGGCCTCTGGGGGTCCCAGTGTGGGCTGGGGGAGGCTTGGATCAAGCCAGACATGCTGTTCCTCCCACAGGACCTCACCGGGGGTGCATTTGAAGACAACCTGAGGTCACTGCACCTGCAGGAAGGCCGGGACTTCCTTCACTTCAGCTGATGGGCCCACGGCAGCTGCCCCCAGGTACGTGGGATTGAGGGTGCTAAGGAGGGGTGGTCCACGGCCCTGAGGGGGAGCATGCGAGATGGGAGGTGTACCAAATGCCCAGCAAGCCCCCTTCCTTACGGGGCTGGCCCTTCACCTGCAGGGCGTGTGTGTGTGTTTTTAACCAGGACGTGGTTTACATGCAGCAAAAGGCAGAGCCGTGAGCTCACAGCCTGAGGGGTGTGTGTCCCTGACCGTCCCCTGCCCTGGGGGCACCGCCACCGCCCAGCGCATGGCGTCTGTCATGCCAGGAGCTTGTTAGCTCACGCTCCTGACAGACACCTGTGACGCGAGGACGACAGCTGCTGGGTGCTCGGGTCCCGCCATGGTGGACGTCTGATTCTGTCGATGTTGGGCAAACCCGGGGCCCAGTTCCTGGGTCTGACTTGGTTCGCGATGTGGAAGTACAGACCGGCGACTGAGGACAGAGGCTGTGTGCTCTGAGCTGGCAGGGCAGGCATCAGCCGGTCCCATGAGGATGGCAGAGGCTTGAGGGCGTGGGAAAGGGGGCTCCGGGGCCCCAGTGCCGTCCTCGCGGTTGGTCAGGGTAACATGTCTGGCCCCCTCTGGTGGGTCCCCGGTTGTGGGAGGGGTGAGTCAGGGAAGCCGGCAGTTATCGACGGTGTCCTGGCTGTTTCCGGCTGCTGGCTACGGGTTACTGCTTGGCTTCCTGAACTGGCCGCTGCGGGCAGTGGGCAGGGCGTCGTGTTTGCGGGTGTTCTGGCACCTTGAGTCTCCCAGGCCTGGGAAACCCAGTGCTCAACCCGGCCGAGAGCAAACGCCGTCAGCCGTGAGCGACTGCGGGTGATGTGGAGCCGGCTCGGCTTTGCCTGTCTCAGGACCCAAGCAACAAGGCCACTGATGAAGCTGTGTCCTTAGGGATTTGTGCCGGAGGCAGGGGTGACCCTGCTGGCAGGAACCCTGTGGTAAGGGCTCGAACGAACAAGGCAGGGATCCCGAGTGGGCTCCAGGAACCCGGAGCGGCCTCATGGTAGGGCTCGCGGAAGTCAGAATGAGAAGCCGGGGCTGCGTTCCGAGTGATGGTACAGGAGGAGCTGCTGCGAGGCAGGAGGACCCGGCATCTTGCTTCACACTCAGCGCCTCTTACAGACACCTTTGTTTTTATACTGAATACTTCCTGCCACTCTTGTCCGTTTTGCAGATCCTGCTTGCTTCAGACACTGCTCATCCTGTGTGCCCGCTGCGTGCTCCTGTTTGCTCAGCATACCCCCTGGGAGCTGCTCAGCCGGGACCATTTCCCACCCACACTTCATTCACCAGAGCAGTGTCTCCCACTGGGGCTGAACCCACCCCCAAAATCTAGCAACATCTGGCGGTAGTTTTGTTGTGCGAGTGGGGAAGGGGCTTTGCTACTGGCATCTGGGATGTTGCTAAAGACTAGCTCAGCGGCGCCTAAGCGGTGCCGTCGGTTGAACGTCCGACTCTTGGCTTCAGCTCAGGTCATAATCTCTGGATGGTGAGACTGAGCCCCACGTCGGGCTCTGTGCTCAGCATGGAGTCTACTTGAGATTCTCTCCCCCTCTGCCCCTCCCGCTCCAAAAAAACCTGGAATTACTCAGCCCCAAGTGCCAACAGTGCTGAGGCTAAAAACCTAGCTATGCGTTCGAGGCCTGTGTCATCTGGATGTGATTCTTCGGTGATGGTTTTCCCACGTATGCGGTTCTGCCCCGTGGACCATTCCTTTCCCTCGCACAGCGGGGGCCCCTGCGGTTAGGGGGTGGGCAGCGCTGCGGCCGCACGTGCGGGGTGTGCTCCTACCCCCGCGAGGGGTCTGCAGGCTCCAGCATCTGGGGACGAGCCCCCGTGACTCTCTGTACACACCAGTCAAATTTTCTGCAATCTCTCCTGTTTTTCTGGATAATTTCTTCAGCTGTGTCTAGTTGGCTGTTTCAGTCCATCCAGGGAGCTTTTCCCCCCAATCTCTTGATAATTTCTAGCCCTTTCAAAAACAGATGTCCTATTTTGTGGCTGGTATTACCAACATCTCAGTCTCTTGGTGTCTGCTTCCATTAAGTCTTGCTAATAATTCCGTTTGTGTATTTTGTGACCCTTCTGGAGCGTGGGTTTGGGTTCTTTCCATTCTGCCCATAGAGATGAGCCCGCACACTTTCAGAGAGGTTTCTGCCTCTTCTGCCCTCTGTCTGGGAGCACCACTGGTTGGGGCGGCAGTTTGAGCACATTTTCGGGTTAGTTTTGAGAACTGCACAGGGTCCTCCAGGCGGACCTCCAGGAGACGCCTTCCCCAGCCCAGCTCCAGGGGAGATAGTGACGAGGTGCCGTCCCCTCGTTCTCATCCGCGCTGCTAGGGCGCAGCCACCCAGGGCCCCAGCTCCGCATGGGCCTTATGTCCTACCCCCACGCTGCCACCGAGATGAGACTGCCCTACGTGTCTCAGGCTCGACAGACACGATGCTCAGGACCCAGTGCCTGCTCACGGGGAGGTTCGGTTTTGTGCCGTGCACGTGGCCCCTCCCAGCTCCCTGCGCACATTCTGTTCCAGGCACACTGGCTTCTTGCTCCTCCTCAAACTCACCGAGCTCTTTCCTTTCTGGAGCCACAAGGTGCTCTTCTCTGTCTGGTGCCCACCTACTGCACGGCCCCTCCACGGCAGCCCCACACGCTGCCCACTGCATGTTGCCCCCAGGCACTGGTTGTGCTAACAGGTCTGCTCCTGGCTACACTCTGTGAGTGTGTGGGGCTCCTCTCACCTAGATCTACCACCTGGGCCCGGGGGGCCCTCCGGGAACTGCAGCTGCAACCTGGTCAGAGCGAGGGTGACCCACAGGAGCTGACGTGGCTGAGGGCGAGCAGAGGCGCGGGGCCGTGTGCAGCCAGCGGGTCAGGGTGGTTCCGCTCGGGCTGCAGTCAGGCCAGCAGTGGTGAGGGAGAGCTATGCAGTACAGCGTTGGGTCTGTGGTGAGCTCGCCCAGCTCCAGGTCTCCAAAAGGGCTTCTCTGGAATCTGGTGGATTTTTATTATTTATTTTTTTAAAGATTTTATTTATTTGACAGAGACACAGCGAGAGAGGGAACACAGCAGGGGGAGTGGGAGAGGGAGAAGCAGGCTTCCCGCGGAGCAGGGAGCCCGATGCGGGGCTCGATCCCAGGACCCCGGGATCATGGCCTGAGCCGAAGGCAGACACTTAACAATTGAGCCACCCAGGTGCCCTTGACTTTCATTTTCTTTCCTTTATTTTTTTTAAGTACTAGATCTTATTTTTAATTTTTTTTTTAAGATTTTATTTATTTATTTGACAGAGAGCCACAGCGAGAGAGGGAACACAAGCAGGGGGAGTGGGAGAGGGAGAAGCGGGCTTCCCGCTGAGCAGGGAGCCCGATGCGGGGCTCGATCCCAGGACCCCAGGATCACGACCTGAGCCAAAGGCACTCAACCGACTGAGCCACCCAGGCGCCCCTGAATCTTGTGGATTTTTAAAAAGACACTAAAAACAGTTCATTGTATTGCTTCTCAGAAGCGGCTTGCTTGGCTTTCTGCAGCTAAGGTCCAGACACTGCTCTGCGGGTACCGTCCCCCCGTCCTGGTGTATGACCCCCGCCAGCCGAGGGATCTCTGACTAGTCTTCCATCTAAAATGGAGAGCTCCCTATTTATTTTTGAGAGGGGAGCATGTTTTAAGGTTTGAATAAAATGTAAGTTAATCCACAAAGTAACACCAGACTTTCTCTTTCAGGGAGTCTGAGAGGAGGCATAGCCCATGGAAGGTAAACGCTCCCACAAGTCAGCAGCTTAGCCCAGGCAAGGAAACCGCTCCCTGTGAAGGAAGCAGCAGCCAGAGCCTGCCAGGACCCATCGGCTCCCTCAGCCCCCACTGCCACACGCACCGCGGGGGCAGCTCGTTCCCCAGCCCAGACACCGTCCGTCCTCAGTTCATGGCCCCAACCACAGCACGGCCATCACCTTCGCCTCAGATGTGCCCGTGACGCCGCGGTCCGGGCCTCAGCCCGCGAGACAGCATACAGGGCGTGGCCACGTGAGCCCTGAGGTGGCGAACCTTCGTGCACGTCAGCCTCGGTGGCCTTTAGGTTAGGTCTGCTCGGGGCAGTTAGAAAGAGGCACTGTTTCGGGAACGAAGGAACCAACTGTGGAACTTCCCACATGGCTCCAGAGAACCCAATATCCTAGAAGACCATCCGCCCGTGGCAGATGCTGGGTACCCACACACCTACCTCTCTAGCTACCACGAGCCTCTCCTGTGGGGTCACAGCCCGTCTCAGGCAGGATTCTTTGGTTGCACAAAACTGAGGGGTTGGTGGCCACGGGCAATGCCCACGTGTGGTGGGCACGACAACGGGGCCAGGGGGGAGGGGAGGGGGGGAACTTGGGACCTGGGCCTGGTCGCCCGGGGCCACCCCCTGCACCCCTCCGAATCAGTGTCAGAGACAGAGACACAGAACTGCTTAGGATATGATTTTATAGACGGGGGTTCCCAAGGACATGAAGACAAAAGCACCAACACCCCAGGACACGTGTGAGGAAAAGCCACTGCTGTGGGGACGATCTCCAAGTCCCTCAGCGCCGCGTCCAGATGTCTCGTGCTGACCATCGTCGGGCTCCTCCTCTCTGCTGGGTGGGCGGGGGGGCCTCAGCAGGTGCCAGGCTGTGGGGGACACAGCACAAGGTCAGTACCGCCCCCCCGAGCCCCGTGGCCGACACGACCCGGGGAGCAGCAGGGAGGTCCCCGGTACCCCGCCCCCCATTTTCATCTACCCGTGCATCAGATTTTCCTGATAAAAGCATACACGGCACGTTTAGTTGGAAAGCCCATGTTGCGCTTGGCCTGCCGTCCCCACTCCTCACGGTGCCACCCGGGGGACCCGAGAGAAGACAGGCACAGCCACCACAACATGCGGAACCAGGGGGGAGCAGGAAAACCATCCCAGAAATAACAGTGTGATTCCAGGTGCCCGGAGGACGGAAGACTGAAGAGCTGACAGGACGCAGGAAAGAGGCTGCTCGGAAGGCTGGCAGGGGGTCACGTGCTGGGACGGCGGCTGGTGCCACCCTCCCTTCACGCCGCCGGGCACCCGCGGTCCTCACTGGAAGACCCACCCGCAGGAAAACTGAGATCAGACAAGAATCAAAGATGGCAGCCGTAAACCCAACTGAATCGTAATCACACGGTAAGTAGGAGGACACAAAACACTCCAACGAGTTGATAATTAAGGTAGATTAAAAACAGATAAGACCTAATTATCATTTATAAGCAGTCCACTTAAATGTAAGAAAACACAGAAAGGAAAACGTGTAAACGACAACCAAAAATCCAGTGTGGCCGCTTTGCCATCAGACAAAGCAGACTGGAGGGCACAGAGCATTCTTACAGGCAGCGTATTTCCAAGTGATGGTCAGGTCACCAAGACGGTGGCATAAACTTAAGCCCACGGGCACCCAGTGCCGTCACTTGCGACATACCGCAACGCCGAGACGTCAGAACAAGGAGCGGGCAGGCAGGTTTGGGAAGCCCTAAGGGCATTCGGGGAACAGCCGCATGTTCGCAGCCTCACCAGAGTGGAGCCCCCCTAACGCGGAGATGGACAAATGCAGACTTGGCCTGGAGCAGAGGCTGCTGAGCTCACCGCAGAGCGGAAGGCACGCCTGAGTGCCAACTCGACAAGCTGCCGGAGGCAGGTGTGAGCTAGCAGGAGGGCAAGACTCTGGGGGTGCCATCTCGGGGGGAGCCCGCAGGTTCACCTGGTCATAAACCTGGAAAGCCCCCTGCACTCTGGCAGCTGACTGCTGTGAGTCGCACCTGGGCGTCTCCAGCACGAGGGTCTCCTGTCCAGGGGACAGGCCTGAGCCCATGATACCTACAGGGGAACGGCAGGGAGCCCAAGGCTGAGGTTTGCTCAGATGACTGCAAACTGCCCCACATCCTGCCACCTCTCCAGCAGGACTCCAGGGTCATGGCCATGGGTCCGCTCTCAAAGAGCACCCAGACCAGCACCCCTCGGAGGGGGACAGTGCAGGGACGCCCCAGGCAAGGGCACGACGTGCTGGAGAAGTTCAAAGGTCTGGAGGCTGCTGCAGTTCCAAACACACAGGGGCCCCTGCCAGACAAACAGACCTTCACAGGCCTGAGGCCCAGCTGCCTCAGTTCCTGCTACCGGCACAACATGTCTGGCTTTCAAGAAAAACTTACAAAACGTGCTAAGAGGCAAGAAAAAGCAGTTGGGAGAGATGGTACCAAAACCAGACTCAGACGTGCAGAGTTGGAATGACCAGAGGGGTTTAAAACAACTCTCGTTAATGTGCCAGGAGCTCTGATGGGGAAAGTGGGTGCCACCAAGGACAGACGGGCAGTGAAAGCAGAGGCGGAAAGTCTAAGGAAGAGTCAAAGGAAATGCCAGAAATCACACAGTAACAGAAATGAAGACTAGACATCATCAGGGAAAGAATCCGTCAACCTGAAGATTGGTCAATAGAAACTTCCCAAATCGAAATGCCAAGAGAGAAAAGAAAGGAAAAACGAACAATTCCAAGAGCTGGAACAGTGTGGCATCCCTTCTCCAATCCATAAAGCACAAAGCGCTCCTGAGTGCTCAAGGCTGCAAGCCTCAGCATCACAGACATCGGTCCTTGCCAGGTGGACCCGCAGGCTCCAAGCCACCCTCGGCCAAATGCCTGGCTGGTTCCATGGTGCAAACTGACGAGACTATTCTGCAGGGGTTTCTGAAACCCTAAGGGCCAAGAGTCAAGATGGTCTTAGGAAAATAAAACTGGAGATGGAGTCACGTGAGCACCACGACATCCCACAAGACCCGCCTGTGTCTGGCTTACAGGGGACCCAAGAGGAGAGCCCCACGTGTGGCCCAACTTTGGCCAGGATGGAGCTGCAGGGACTGCGCACGGAAGACGCATCTGCTGGCCTTTCCCCAGCACCACATGCAAACGCCAGTCCAGAGTAGCCTCAAATCTAAATGTAGGAGACGAAACAATAAAGCTTTAAGAAACACGGAGGAGACACAACCTTAGAATCGGTAAGGACCTTAAACAGGCCCATGAAACAGAACAGAAAGGGAAAAAAGGGTAAGTTGGAACCCATGAAACCTAAGGATGAGAAAGCTGCCCCCAGAGGGGGAGAGCCTGCAGACGCAGGTCCAGAGCCCATATGCATCAGACAGCCCAGAAAAAGCACAGAAGGGGACGCACACGCCAACAACCACAACGCACAGCACATGCAGTGCAAGCACGTTCTGGAACCTGCCCGCCAGCACCTGGGCAGCAACCCTCCAGCCCAGCAGCAGCAGCCAGCCCAGGAGGCTCCACCCTTGAGCCAGGTGCTCGTCCCTCATGTGCGCAGAGCTGGACAGCGCTCACTTCTGTATGGATGTTCTTGCTCAGTAAAAGCTCAAAAGCAGTCAGGGATCCAACCCAGGTCCAGGGGAATATGGCCAGCGAGGCAGATGAGGAGCGCCGTGGGGCCGAGGAACCGCCTCCGAGCCCAGCATTCACAGAACACACGGCTGTGCCCTGCACTGGAGCTCCAGTGGAGCCCACAGCGTGAGTCCACCCTGATCCCCTGCAAGCACACACGCAAGAGCCTAAAATCTACCAACAGCCACGCAGAACCTGGAAGGACAGCTCGGGGCCCTGCGAGCTCAGAAAACTGCATCTATGTGCACACACCAACACCGTGGAAAAGACTAACACCTCACTGGGCAGCCCTGGAGACTCGGGGGGTGACAAAGTCCCCGGAGAGGACGAGTGTCCGGGGAGATGGTGATGGTGGAAACCAGACAGCGGCACTGAGGACCTCATGTGAGAGGAGCGAGCTCGGTTGCTGCCAACTCCGCTGAGGTCTGGCAGCACAGGACAGCCACCTGCCAGGCAGAGGGCCTGTCCTGGATGTCGTGCCCACAGGACACACCTGACACGTGCCTGGTGGGGACAAGGCAGGCGGGAGCCTTTGAGGAGGAGCCAGCAAAGCACGCGAGGGGCTGGCGGGGTGGGGAAACACCGCCGGTCAGTACAACCCAGAACGTTCCAGACTCAAGCTCAGAATGGTGGCTCGCGTGGGAAGGGCCCCCGGGTCTCACAGGGCCGAGGGCCATGCGGTTGGTTACCTTGGGGACCAGCTGAGGTCTGGGCACGCCAAGGAGGTCACACAGGCGGTTCCGCTGGCCTCTCACGAGCGGGAGCTCCGCGTCCCTGGGGAAGAGAGGGCAAGAGCAGCTTCAGCAGCGGGGACGGTCGGCTTGCAGTTAAGCCTGTCGTGAGCCATAAACTCGCAGGCAACTGCCTGCTGGGTGCGCAGAACCCCAGCATCTTAGTTTCCGCGGTGGGGGGACCAGGGAAAACGGCACCAGGAAAACCCTCGCTCGGGTGTGGGTGATACACAGCCCTTGCTCCTGGCACCCTTCTGGGGAAACTATGGAGGAGGAGCCCCCAAAAGGGGGTGCCCCACAGGGAGGCGTGGCCCCAGACAGGTGGCCCCCAGACTTCCAGAAATGCTGAGACTTGGAAAGGTGGGGTAGGTGGGTTTTTAAAGTTTTATTTGACCCCCTGAAAGCTGTTTATCCCTTTCATAAAAATAAAGATTAAATTATCTTTTTCTTTTAGAATAAAAAAACAAATTACTGTAAAATCCTTTGGCATTTCCTTCAACAGAAAGTGACTGGGTTGTGGGGCAAGAGCCCTGTGCGCCCCACGTGGGGAGGAAGGAGTAACCGGGCGCTTCAGCACCAGGCCCCCCTTCCAGGCTGTCTTAGAATCGCATCTGCTAGATGCCTTTGTGTTTGTGAAGTTGACCGCATGGCCACGCACGCCGCAGGAAGAACCACGACTCTCTCCACAGACGCCGAAGAGAGCGGGCCCTGGGGAACAGGGTCGGGTCAGCAGCCCATTGCTCAGAGAGCGGGGGCACCCATGTTTTCTGTTCTGGAACTTTCATGAGCGGCTCCCGCAAAGGCGTTCACTGAACTCCCTCATCCCCGAGATAAATGTCTCCCTGAGAACCCTGAGGAAGCCCTAGAACTAAAGGCCCTTTTCTGTCCACACCCCAGCCAGGGAGCCGGCCCCTGAGGCTCTGTGCACAGCTCAGCCCTCTTAGGAACATCACAATCTCGAGGGAAACGCACATAAACACGTACGCGTGTCCTCGCCTGCTGATGTGAGCGCGGGGACCCTAACAGAGCCCAGTCCGCCATCGGCACAAAGGCCCCTTACCACTGGTGCCTCCAGGGGCCACCTCCTGACCTCTCCAAGATGGGTGGGGAGGGTACGGGAGGGGTCGCCTTGTAGGGGTGCACCCACAGCTGAGCGTGTGCCTGGACCGTAGTGGGTATCCCCCATGTGTCTGTTGGGACTCGTTATCCGGTGCGCCCCAGGCTATACCCTCCTGCTCTCAGACACGCTGCCCGTGTGCCCTCCTCCATTAGCCCTGGCCCCCATTCCTCACACGTCTTCAACCCTGCCGTCCCAACGCGTCAAGTCTAAAAGCCGACAGACACCACAGGACGCTGCACCGGAAACAAGTCTGGGGCCCAGCTCTGCCTTGAGGGACCTAGGAGAAGCCAATGGCTCTGGGTGCCCCAGGAAAGAACTGGATGTCGAGGACAGGGGGCACCTGTTCCACCCTTCCTGATGTCCCACCACGGCCTCCCGCCATGGCCACCATGTGAGCGCGTCCCCGCAGAGGGTAAACGGCCTCCTGCACCACTCCCTTCTTGGCACTCCTAACACTGCCATTCAGGGGCAGGGGAGCCATTCCTGAAGTGACCCCATCAGCACGGAGAGCCTGCGATGCTATTAAGTCAACGAAAGCAGCCCAACAAGAGAAACACCATCAGTGGTCAGCACCACCCACCTTTGCACTCTGAACATCTTCCCACCTGAACAGGAGGCGCCCCCTCCCTGCCCTGTGTCCAGGGGGCCTGCCCAGCCCCTTGGGTATCAGTGGGGACCTGTGGGCAGACACAAGGTCACCACCTCCTCAGAGCAGAGGCGTCGAGGGCCGGGACCCCTGCTTTCCCTGTCGCTTCAGAGGGTTTGTGGGGGAGGCCTCAGGGACAGGAAGGGAGATTCTGGACATCCCCATTCACCGAGATGCCGCCCCTAACCCGGCAGGAAGACAGGAAGGGGCCTCGCACTCACCAGGCCGTGGTGCCCAGCACAGTCATGACCTCATCAAGGACGTCCTCACTCATGATGTCACCGTAGGTGAGCAGCATCTCGTACACCTGGCTAGCCGTGGTCTTCCGGATCTGGGCAGGATGGAGCACGTCAACAGGAGGAAAAGACCCATGAGAACCCAGAGTGACAGGACCCTGACCAGGGAGCCAACCCCGGGTCCAAATGGAATCTGAGACCTGCTTGGGCACCATGCAGGCTGTTAAAAGTAGGGAGGTGACCTGGGATCCTGGCTCACGAGACCCTGGCCACGGCTGGACAGGTGACCCCGCAGGCTGTGGCCCGGGCCACCCCGTTCCCCTGCCGCCCCCATGGCAGCCTCATGAGGGAGAAGCCAGGCCACCTTGCTCTGACTGAAATGCTTCATGGAAAACCTGCCCCTCGTCAGAGAGGCTGCCTCACCTGCTTTCTTCCCTAGCTGCCCACTGGCAACTCCGCTCATGGGATGGGATGTTCTCAGAAGCCCCAGGGCCCACACCAGGGCAACTGAGCAGGCTGGGCAGCCTGAGAACCCGCATTTCTGATGGGGGGTTGCTGCAGCCGGGCCCAGACTGGGCCCCACTTTGAGCCAATGGGTTAGGTGTAAATATCACTTGTACCTTTTAGGAAAATGACACATCGGGATTATCTGAAGAGCGTTTTTTAGCCAGTGGAAAATGGAATTTGCAGGACAGCTGACCTGGGCAGGCGGCGTGAGTGAGGGTGCTGTCAGGCCCAGGGCCCCCTCGCACACACTGTAGGGGTCAGGGCCGTGGCACCACCACGGAAGACGCCTGGAGTGGTGGCGTGCACTCACCACGGGGAACTGGTGGCAGAGCAGAAGGCTCAGCTGCAGGAGCACCTTCCTCCTCACGTCGCCCGGGAACTGCACCATCCCACAGAACCTGCAACAACACTGACCTCCAGCCTCGAGGCAATCGGGCCTGCTTCCGTGAAAACCTGCCCCACATGAGCACGCTCCCCAAAACGAGGCACAGCCCCTCCCAGGAGGCCGTCACAGCTGACCCCTGCGAGAGACACAGGTGTTCTCCACGGACATCACAGCACCAACTCCAGACGCACTGAGACTAAGACGAAGTCCGCGTCTCTCCCTCCTGACCGCCCTTCCCTTCATCGTCACAGCGGGAACTCAGAACTTACACCGCGACGCTAGACCGCAGTTTCTGCACGTCCTTGGACTTCTTGATTTCCTCCTTACAAAGCGCGAGCAGCTTCACACTGAAGGGGTGGCTAAAAGGGAAGAACACGATGCCAGAGACGAGCTTTCAGCGAGCATGTGCCGCACGGACATGCTGTGGCATCCGGCGACGGCGCGGCCACCAGATGATCAGAGGGCCTTGTCCCCCAGGGGTGCCACACAGCCACATTAACTGGCTCCTTTGCCAGTGCCTGTCCCCGGCATGCGCCTCCCCACCCTCACCAACCGGAGGGGCACACAGCCCGTCCCCGGCAAGTCCAGCGAGTGCAGGCTCAGCCCGGGATCAAAGGAAGCGATGACCAGCTTGTAACCAGGCCCAGCTCCCGGGTCCAAGGAGAACCCAGGAGTGGCCAGAGCATGGACACACGTCCTCCTCCATTCTGCACAGCTGAGGACGACGTGGGGCCAGGCCAGCAAGGCTCCCAACGACACAGACATGGTCCTCCTCTCCAAGCCGCTGCTGGGGGTTCCACTGCCCCCGCTCCCTCTTCTTTGTCCTCAGGGAAAGTGGCCCTTGGTCTCCCTCCACCTGCTGGCGCCCCTGCTCACCTCCTCCAGATCCCTGTCACCCAGAGCTGTCGGTATGCACCTCCAGCCCCCTCCCCTCTTCAGGCGTCTCCCCACAGCTCACTGAAACGCTTGTTGTGGACCGAGTGACCACCACGTCCTCCACCTACGTGACCACGTGGCTCACACCACTGATGACCTACTGTGACGTGCTCTTCCAACTCGGCCTACTTCCCCGTGGCTCTGCTCCCCGTCGTCCTAACAACAGGACACCCCACAGCTCCACTGGGGCTTTTCTTGGTCTACACCCGCTCCCTTGCTGACCTCATATGCCTCATATGGATTCATATGCCCCCCCACCCTCTGAGGACTTTCCACTGGGTTACAGCCTTGAAGATCCATCTCCTCTGGGAGATGTTCTTTAGACAGAAAAGCATGACCCCAGATTCGGGCCGGGCCCGGGGGGGCGGGACAGAGTGGGAGACAATTAACGTGGGAAAACACCAGGCGGGGCCCACCTGGCACAGCTCTTCCCAAGTCCCTGAAACGTGCCCAGAAGGAAGCTCCAGCCCCCCCCTCCGCCACCAGGGCATAAGATGCCCAGCCCAGGGGCAAAGCCCTCAAGGTCTGGGATCCAGGGAAAGTCCTCAGGCTCCTAACAAGATAAACCAGCCACTGTGAGCCTACACACCAGAGCTCACTGGCCAGGAGCAGACTCGGGGCTGCCGTGTGTCCGTGTCCCTGCACACACCCACCCTCTGTGCCCACACCCGGCCAGCCCCCACAGCCCCACTCAGTCCCCCTGTGACAGTCGCGACGCTCTGCACTGCCCGTCTCCACCCTGGTCCACTGCCCATGACCGCCCTGACTGCCAGGCCCCCTTTGGTCGGCGGGGTGGGCAGCGTGGTTACCTCACCTGCTCGGGTTTTTTCCCACCTGAGTGTCAAGGGCCACAGCAGGAGCCTGGCCGGAGGCGCAGCCCCAGCCTCACTAGGGACAGCCAAAGCCTCTTGCCGGCACGGACCAGACCTGAACGTGCTGGAAGTCACCTTCCGGATTCTCACCTCTGCTTCTCCTCGCTCTGTCTCTACGGGGCGAGCTGCGAGGCTTGCCCAGCACAGAGGCACCGAGCGGGGCGTACTTACTCCTGCTCCGCAGTGAAGAGGTCGAAGCACCCGTTGGCGAGCATCTGGTCCAGCGTCTTCAGCAGCGGCACAGACACCCTGAGCGGGAGGGCGAATGCTGAGGCCCCAGGCGCCAACCCCGGAACCACCGAGATGCGGACTCCCCCAGAGTCAGCACCGTCCCAACCCAAATCTGGACGAGACATTGTGTAGAAAACGACAATCCTATTGTACAAGTCACACGGAAACACTAACGATCAAAAAAAGCCAAACAACTAAGGGACGCAAGAGTGAGCTACACCCCTTAATTTCACCCGCAAAGCCCAAGGGAGCACAAGAGCACAGACCAAGGAGCAGAAAAACCCAGAAATGAGCTTACGTATCCAAAACTGATGAAAAAGTGGAAAACCAACACTGTGGAAGGGACAGATTTCAACACACTGGACACCCACACGCAGAAACAACACACACACATGGATCTGTCACTCGTGTCACACAGAAAATAACCCAAAACGGACCTTAGGTCTAAATATAAAACCTAATACTATAGGGGCGCCTGGGGGGCTCAGTCGTTAAGCGTCTGCCTTCGGCTCAGGTCATGATCCCAGGGTCCTGGGATCGAGCCCCTCATCTTGGGCTCCCTGCTCAGCAAGGAGCCTGCTTCTCCCTCTCCCACTCCCCCCGCTTGTGTTCCCTCTCTCGCTGTGTCTCTCTCTGTCAAATAAATCTTTTTAAAAAATAATAAAAATAAATTAGGAAGAGTCAGGGCGCCCTGCTCCGCGGGGAGCCTGCTTCTCCCTCTCCCACTCCCCCTGCTTGTGTTCCCTCTCTCGCTGTGTCTCTGTCAAATAAATCTTTTTAAAAAATAATAAAAATAAATTAGGAAGAGTCGGGGCACCCTGCTCCGCGGGGAGCCTGCTTCTCCCTCTCCCACTCCCCCTGCTTGTGTTCACTCTGTCTCTCTCTCTGTCAAATAAATAAAATCTTAAAAAAAAAAAAAAAAACAACTAATACTATAGATCTTCTAGAAAACATCAAGAGAAAACCTTGGTGACCGAGTCAGGCCAAGACTCTTCGCTCTGACACAACAAACACACCCATAAAAACCAGGGGGAGGAGCCGGAGCATGTGCACATGGAGGCGCCCGCTCAGAGTCCGCCAAGCGCATGAAGGACAGGTCACCACCTGGAAGGCGGTGTCTGCAGGCCACTGTCTGACAAAGGGTTTGCACAGCTCACACGAGAAATCTCAAAACTCAGCAGGACGGGAAATCACGACTACCCAACTGAAAAATAGGCGGGAGGTCTGAACAGACCCTCATTGGGGAGGAAATCCACGCCAGGCAGGAGGGAAGCCCCGAAGCCAAAAGGACAGGCCACAGTGGTCGGAACACACAGACCGCGCCTGGACCCTCAAGACGCCCCAGCAGGGTATAAAACAGTGTGACCTCTTTGCAAAACAGTGTGGCAAGTTTGTAGAAGTTGAACATCCACCTGCCATGCAGCCCAGCTAGCCTGCTCCTCAGCACCAAAGTGGGGACATGTCCACACAGACATGTCTGCGAATGTCCCTCGCAGCTTTCTTTATAACTCCGGCCACAAACAACCCTGGCGACCATCAACAGAGGAACCAAGTGTGGTCTGACCGCACAATGGAAGCCAGACACATCGCAGGTTCCACTGAAATACACTCACAGAAAATGCCCACTGAACCCCAGGGACAAAAAGCAGATCAGCGAGTGGTTGCCTAGGGCTGGGCGCTGGAAGGGGTGACAGTGTGTTCAGTGTCCTGACTGGTGACAGTTACAGGGATGCCAAAAGAGTCAACGTCTACCGAACTGCACCCTTTACTCACACTCAGTGCCATCCAGGAAAAGAGAAAAGACCATCGGCTGAGCTCCCATTTGCTTCCCACAGACAGGACAGGCCAACAAGGGCCTGCACCCACGCTGTTGTGACCGGGGCCCAGCTACCCAGGACAGTTGAGAACCAAGTCCAAGAACAACCCTCTCAGAGCACTTTGGGAAACACTCCCAATTCCAAGGTCAGGGCCCAAGGGCTCTACACGCTGCCTTCATGGAAAAGCAGTTAGCAAAAACAATACAGCAAAGATGCTCAGAAAACAAGGCCTATTTCTTGCTGCAACATTCCAATCCTGGCCTGCAGAGATCTTGACACACAGTGGATGTGTCCATGCACAGACCAAGGAGATGTCACCTCGGGGAAGAGCCACGTGTACCCTCCCAGGCTCATCGCCTTGGTCATCTTTAAAGTCCTAATTTGGCTGACCCACAGGGCAGGCTGGTGGCAGCTCCACGATGGTGATGTGGCTGGTGGAACGCCGTGAGCCGTGGGCACTCCCTGGCCTGGCCGCAGTCAGGTCCCCACCTGGGCTATCTCACCGCCCCCTTGCAAATCCTGGTGAGTACAAGTGAGACCGCGGGGGTCTGAAAACCGTGATGAAGGCACCACCCCTTACCTGTCATTCAGAAGGTTGTCCTCAAAGACCTGCAGGAGGGTCCCCCCGAAGCCCTCCAGAGCCTGTGGGTCATTCTGAATCCCCTTCATGTACTCAAAGAGGCTCTGCGTTGAGTACCTGACCTGCAACACAGAGATACACTCTGGTAACGGTGACAAGACCGCCACCCCCTTGCCACCTGCCCCAGAGGCCACCGCGATGGTTCCACTCCAACATCCACGATGGAGCCAAGGAGACAGACCAACACAGCGTGGGGATCTTGGCAACGTCCCGCCAGATGGGACACAAGCACAGAGACATGGAAGGAGCACTGACCCAGAAATGCTTCTCCTGGGGCAGCAGTGCAGACCGAACACCACAACGACCCCTAAAAGTTGACCTCAGTGGAGGCTGCAGTCTCCCCGAGAAGGAGGTCAGGGGACCAGATGCTCCGACACCTTCCATTCGAAACTCAACCTGTAGCCCCCAAGGCACTGCTGGGCTCAGAGAACCTCCCCACAGACCCCAACGGATGAGCAGAAGCAGTCGATGCAGTGACCGCATGGACGCGGACACAGCTGGCGGTGGGGGCAGCAGGACTGCAGCAACTGGGGGAGCACCGAAGAAACCCGCTGCCACAGCTGCCTACAGGGCCCCAGACCAGAGTCGCCTGCCTCCATGCCACAGACCCAGGACAGGGAGTGACCAGGAACGAGTCAACAGGAGGAAGTGAGCCGACAGACCCCCTCCCACCCAAGAGCACAGGTACGAGAATTACAAGACACGGCACACGGGAGAGCACTGCAGGTTAATTCTTGGGGAAAATGCGACGACAAAGATGAGCCTGTGGGGCGCGCCTGGGTGGTGCAGTCGGTTGAGCGTCGGCCTCTTGATTTCGGCTCAGGTCATGATCTCAGGGTCGTGAGATCGTCAGGCTCTGCACTCAGTGGGGAGTCTGCTTGAGATTCTCTCTCCCTCTGCCCCTCCCCCCCATGCGCTCTCTTAAAAACAAACAAAAAACACAAAAAACAAAACCCAGATAAGCCTGCAGTGAAAAAGCACAAGAGAGATTTCAAAACAAAGTGAACCTTTGGTAATAAAAAACGGAATTATGGAAACCAAAAATTCAGCATGGGGAGGGAATTAAACAGCAGATTGTACAAAGCTGCAAAACAAAATAGTACCTGGAGAAGAAGACTGAAAACCAGGGAGGGCGGAGCACAGGTGGATACGTGGGGATCATAAGGGGTATACGGGCGGAGGAGATCCTGAACGAGAATGAGGAGGGCAGAGAAGTTTCCAGAAAAGAACACAGACCACAGATCCCAGCCGGTCACAGGCTGCAGCTGCCGAGCGCCAGGCGAGGGATGAGGGGGGCATCCCCACAGCCGAACCAGGAGCAGCGGCCCCACCAGACAGGGCTCTTGCTCTGGCGACACTGGCATCCAAGGGCAGGGGAGTGAAAACGCATCCGCCGTCCCCATGGAAACCCACGTGTGACCGCACAGGGGAGCAGGACACCCCCCAACGGCTCCAAAGTGGGGTGCACACGACACTGCTCCCGGGTCCAAGGGAAAAGGACGTGTGACCCCTACGCCAGAGAAAGGACACGAGAAAACGGAACACACAACAGACCAGACTTATCCAGAAAATGACGGCACAAAGAGGAGGAAAGAGAAGCAAAGAGGGCGAAGCAGCAGCTGGTAAGTGAGGTCCAAACGGGCCGCCGAGCCCAACGCTCACAGGAGAACCAGGCTGCCCTGTGCCATGTGCAGCGGGACGCCGTCCACACAGAAGCTCGCCACAACTTTCCTCGTAGTTCTGTGTGCTTCAGGTTCTCCTAAATAGTCCTGCCACTGAGCTTCCCACTGGGAACGCCAGCCCACTCTCAGCAGAGGTAACACGGTCCTTGGGGGTCCTGCCCTGGAAACCCAAGGCCAGGGGAAGGGGCGGACCCTTGACCCCACTTTGACCCCCAAAGCAGAGGAAAGACCAGCACAGCGAGGACCAAGCTGCCCTCCCAGCATGTGCCTCTCAGCCTCTGGCTGTCCCACTCAGACCTCCCACACCACCCCAGCCCTGGGCCAGGTGCCACCCACCACCATGGGCCTGGGAAGAGGCCTCCTCACCGTCGACTCGGTCAAGCCGCCCACGGACACGGCCAGCCCCAGCAGGACATGGTAGCGGTAGGTGGGCAGCCCCAGGAGCTGGGTGATGCGAGGGAAGGACTGGGACGGCGCATTCCAGTTCACGGAGGCCATGTCGGATCTGCAGAGAGTGAGCCAACAAGCTGGAGGGGGGCCCGCGCCCGCCGGGGGTCGGGGACCCCGGCCTCCCGTACCTGGGGAAGAGCTTTTCCAGCTCTCCTCGGTGGGGCACGTGTGGGACGGGAGAGCCGTGAGAGTGCAGCAGAGCCATGAAGACGCGGGCGGCGTGCGCGCGGATCCGGTCAATCTTCTCACTCGCCTGCTGGGCCACATGACACATGACTTGCTGACAGCTACAAACCAAGAGCGAGGCCATTAGCCCAGCCTGAACCCAGGGCACCAGCCAGAGCAGCCCCGCGAGCACGGCATCTACTCCAGCCACAGGGTGGACGGGACGCAGCCACAGTGAACCTGAGCCCTCAGAGGCCTGAGCACCAGGTCTGGGGTAGAAGCAGTGCAGACAGATGGGGTGGGCTGGGTGACGGGGGGAAGGGGACACAGGAAGGAACTGAAGGTAGGAGGGAGGGAAGGGAGGCCCCGGCAGCAAAAGCAGACTGGACACAGAGACCCCGGCCTCCCCCCACAGTGTTGGCGTCCTCCCACCGACTGGGCCAGACCCCACACAGGAGGCACTCACACACTGGCCTCGATCAGCTCTGGCTGCTCCCTCCCCAGCAGGAGCGTCAGGTCCATCAGACTGGTCATGGCGGCCTCACGGACCCTGCAGGGACAAGGAGGCGATGAAGAGCCCCAGGTGCCATGTGACCCACACTCAGGAGGCTCAGACACCTTCAACCAGGGCGAGTTCCAGAGACTGACCGTCACTTTGGTAGGAAAGGCCCACCAAACGCAGTACACGCAGCTGGCTAGAGCACTTTCTCCTGCGCTCTGTTAGCAAGGACGCATGTCTGACACCCGAAGGCAGATGCCAGGTCCCAAGTGCACACAAACGGCACTGAGGTGCCCACAAAAGCTCCAAATGCAGTACGTGCAGTGCGGCCTGGTCCACAAAGCCTTCTCCCGGCAGAGAAACTGAGGGACAGACGCATACGGAGCAGCTCCTGTCTGCCACCACCCTTCCAGATCAGGGCGTCGCTCTCCACTGCGACAGACTCACTCCACATCCGCTCACACTGAAGAAACGAAGCTTCCACAACGTGGAAACCTGAGCCCACACCATGACTGGCCAAACCAGGGTGAAAGCCGCACTTCAGACCGGGGACACAGCTGGGCAGCAGGGACCACAGACCCGCCCCGCACCAGCAAGGCCGGCAGGTCCTGCAGGCCAGGCACTGGCCCTTCCACCGACAGACAGACGGAGGCCCCGGCCCACAGGAGCCTGGCCGGTGAAGCACTGAGCTCAGGTGTGGGGCTGCTGGAGGCACGAGACAGACACGGGCCGGGGTTCACGGGAGCAGGACAGGCTGTCCCCAGGGCATGGCTGCCAACCAGATGCTGCTCAGGACCTGAGACATATGCCTGCCCATCTGCAGGCGCCAGGCTGGGCAGGGTGTGGGAGACACGAGGACGGCGGGGCCCTGCGGACCCCCCAGTGTCTGTGGGTACAGCACTCACAGGAGAGGTGGGGGAAGAGGACACACAGAAGACAAACCCAAGCCTGCACACACACCCTCGGGGCCTCACCAGCTCCTTACAGGTGGCGCACGGTCCGACCCCACACAGAGGGCCTCAGGCGACCCGCACCCACACCACAGGCCTGACCTTCGTGCTCCCTGCAAGCATGTGCACACCCAAAGCCTCCGCCATTCTGAGTGTACACTTTCTGGGTTTGGTTAGCGCTACAAGGAATGGTTTAAAAAAAAAATAGGGGCTCCTGGGGGGCTCAGTCATTGAGTGTCTGCCTTCAGCTTCGGTCGTGGTCCCAGGGTCCTGGGATGGAGCCCCGCATCGGGCTCCCTGCTCGCAGAAAGCCTGCTTCTCCCTCACCCACTCGCCCTGCTTGTGTTCCCTCTCTCACGGTCTGTCAAATTAATAAATAAAATCTTAAAAAAAAAAAGTGTTCTTATACAAAGTAGAGTATCATATAGGTAAATCAATTATGCATACTGAAATACTCAGGATACAAGGGGGCATAAGAAGATTTATAGATAATTAAAACATCTAAATTATGGTGCACACCTGGGTGGCTCAGTCGTTAAGCGTCTGCCTTCGGCTCAGGTCATGATCCCCGGGTCCTGGGATCGAGCCCCATGTCAGGCTCCCTGCTCCCCGGGAAGCCCGCTTCTCCCTCTCCCGCTCCCCCTGCTTGTGTTCCCTCTCTCGCTGTCTGGCTGTCAAATAAATAAATAAAACCTTTAAAGAAGGGCGCCTGGGTGGCTCAGTCAGTTAGGTGTCTGCCTTCCGCTCAGGTCATGGTCCCAGGGTCCTAGGATCGAGCCCCGAGTTGGGCTCCCTGCTCTGCGGGGAGCCTACTTCTCCCTCTGCCTCTGCCTCTCTCTCTCTCTCATGAATAAATAAATAAAATCTTCAAAAAATAAAGAAAGAAAGAAAGAATGATTCTTAGGGATGCCTGGGTGGCTCAGTCAGTTAAGCGTCTGCCTTCGGCTCGGGTCATGGTCCCAGGGTCCTGGGATCGAATCCCACATCGGGCTCCCTGCTCAGCGGGAAGCCCGCTTCTCCCTCTCCCGCTCTCCCTGCTTGTGTCCCCTCTCTTGCTGTGGCTCTCTCTGTCAAATAAATAAATAAAATCTTTAAAAAAATAAAAATAAATAAATGAAAATTAAAAAAAATTTAAAAAATTAAAAAATTAAAAAAAAAAAAAAAAAAGACCAAGTGTTAAAATACTAGGAGAGGACAGAGGCAGACACAGGGTTGCCACAGATCCCAGAACAAACAGGCAGGTCTTTAAACAACATGCTGACAGAAAACAGGTGGAAAAATAAGTGACTGGGGACGGTCTAAAGAGAGCGAGAGTCTTCTGAAAAGGACGCACGTCGCTGGGCGTCCACACCCGCACCGCACAGGCCTTGGGGGGAACGCCCGCACCAGCACCCGGGCTTCCTCCTCACAGGGTTCCGTGTCCGTGCTGCGGAGGGACCCAAGAAAAGCCACCGCCCTTCCGGCTGGAACCATGGGGAGTTGGGACGACCAGGGCCCCCGGGAGCACAGGGAGCGCCGTGTGGGGGTGTGCCCCAGAGGGGGACCCCACGCCCACGCAGGAGGGCTGCCCACCACACAGCACAAGGGTGGCCGCCCACATCAGGCGAGGCGGAGACCGCAGTTCTGGATTCAAACCAAGCCCGCTGGCCACTGGAAAGCCATCAGCACCCCCGGAGGAGTGAGGAAACCCATCCCCACAGCAAACGTCCCAGAGCCAGGATCCGCTCCAAAACCACACGCCCCACAAAGAACCGGGAAGAACGACCCACTCTCCAGGGCACACAGCTGAGCCCGGGGCGGGGTCCGACCATCATCACTGACTGACACAGACCCCGATCAGGGCAGCGCCCCCAGCCCGCATCCCACAGGGACAGGGAAGTGCAGGGGTCGGGGCTGTGCTGTCGTAGGGCCACCAGGCAGCTGTCACGGTGGACTCCCCAAGGACACGGGGGCGCCCCAGGCTCCCACTGAGGAGCCCTGCCCGCATCTCCAAGGGCACACCGAGGCCATCAGGGCCCCACGCGGCCGTGTCCCCAGCACCATCTGGGACTGAGCAGAAGGGAAGAAAAGCAAACCAGTGAGGTGAGGGAACATCCTGATGGAGGAAAAGGCGGGGAAGGCCGGCAGACACAGAAAGTGGGGAAAAGCCCCAGACGGGAACTGTAATGGAACAGTAACAAAATCAGAGCCCTCTCAGGCGACCCTGATGGCAGGGAAGAGCCAGTGAACTTGAATGTAAATTAGAATTTACACAACTGAAGAAGAGGAAAAAACTGAAAAAAAATGAGTAGAGCCCCAGGGCTTACGGGCAGGAATGGGGCCCACAGGGGGATGCGGTGTCCAGGATGAGGTGGGGCAGGGGAGATTTAAAGAAAGTGGCCAAAAACTTGCCACATATGGAAAAAACATGTGCATTTCTTTTTTCTCTTTCAAGGCTTCACATAAAGCTCAGCTTCTGTTTCCACTGTAATAAGAGAACGATTCCACCCAATGTCAGTGACACCTTACCCCACGCAGCCTCTCAGCACAATGCCCATCACAGCGTGTCCAGAACAAGAGACAGAAGTCCTAAGGGTAGCTCTCAGTTCCTCCAACGAAAGGGTAACTCGGTTTGCTATTTACAGTAAACTGAAATCTTGGAAAGACGACAGCTGCCAACGTGAGAACAAAGAAATGACACACAAAGTAAACCTTGCGCCGTGGGCACAGCCTCCTCTCGGCTCAGGCTACAACAAGTTGTCTGGGGGCGTCCTCGCGAGAACAGTCAAGCCGAGGTTTCTCCCAAGCCTGAGATGTGGGTACCTGGTTTCCCATCAGAAGGGGCCACGGTTCACTGTGCAACTGAATCCCCAGAGAAGTACCCATCTCCTCCTCCTCCAAAGTGGTCTGACACCCTTCTTCCCCTAAATGGCCACATCAGGGCCTTTGTCTGCTTGAACTTTCTCAGAAGAACTGGAAAGCCAACCATGGGGGCTGGCACAAGGGAGTGGCAAGTGTCTGTGCTTTAGAATTTAGTATTTTTCAGAGAAGAGTGGAACACAACCATGAGCCAGGCCCAAGGATGCTCTGCTGTCCCTAGAACACAGGCCCAGGGGCACAGCGCACCTCCAGGACCATGAGCAAGAGACCACGGGCCACCTTACCATGCGCCCACGTCCCCACGGCTGTCGGTGGTGTAGTCGTGCAGACAGCCCAGCAGGGTGCGGTAAGTCTGGGAGACGTTCTCTTCACACACAACCTCGTCTGGGGACCCTCCTGCCCTCACGCCAACCGTCTGGCAAACCCTGAAATTATTAAAAATGCGTGAAATATGGCAAATGTCTGTGAACTCCATCTTTCCCGTCATCTTGGCCTGACAAGACACGCTGAAACAGGCCAACAACCTCAGAGATAGAGTCAGAATTCCAGAGTTCCTTCTGTGCTGACATACGCTGAATGACACTTTTCCCTAAAATCACATTTCTTAGTGTCTGCAGCTTAAAAGGTGTGCAGGAGGCCACCTGTGCTGGCCCCTCCCGCCTCCGTCCTGGCAGAAAGGGGTGGTGCCACCATACAGCAGAAGAGGGGCGCGGGTGGGGGACAGAGAAAGGAAAGCACGTCCCGTTGTGCGTGCAGTGTGTGGTCAACACCACATGGCCCTTCCAGACTTAAGGTTCATGCCCCAGTTCTTGAGGTGGGTTGCTGTTCCTAAAACAAAGAAGTCTAATATTCACTATAGCAACAATGAATAAAGTGTCAGTGAGCCTCTGAGTTGGAAATATTCTTTGACAACCCTCTGAAAAGAGAATAAACGAGAAAATAAAAAGTTACGCCGCTGCCTCAAAGTAGATTCATGTGAGACTGGGCTCTGGACCACACCGACAGGGACCAGCTCCGTGCTCGGTCGCTGGCGCCCGGGAGAGCAAGGACTGGGGGAACAGCCCGGAGGAGACGCACCTTGAGATCGCCTTCAGAGCGTCCCGCCTGGACTCGGCAAAGCTCACGTTCTCAGGACGAATGACAGTCACGGCCCCCAGGCCTGCCAGCACCTGAAACGCAGTGATGCGTCCTCAACAGAACGTGCACCTGGCAGGCCACACGCCCTGCTGCAGCCCGGAGGACACGTGGAGGGGGCACCTGCTGCCCCCGGTCATCTCTGCAGGACATCCCCAACGCCAACTGCCCCCTTCCTGTCCTGTGGCCCACAGCTGGAAATTGTGACAAATGATCAGCCGACTCCTGAGATCTCGATCCACTACTTCTTAAAGGGCCATTCGGTCCTGAGAGTCGTATGTTCCAAACGGCTAAGCTGCAGAGTTGAGTTTTAGGGAGTCTGTCCAGTGCCTCTGACCCCGAGACGTCGTGGGCAGGAGGAGGGGAACACAGCATGGCTGTCTCAAGACAGGAGCGTGTTTCCACAAAGGCAGCAAGAGCTTCCCTCTGTTAGACTAGAACTCAGCCCCTCCAAGCCCCCCATCACACGACAGTGTCCACCCGGCGCCCTCAAGAGCACCCCGTTCCCTTCCTCATGGCCACATGCCTGGACGGGCGTAAATTCATGGTCTGACCCCTCCCAAGCCCTCCCCCACCGGGCTCACACACAATGCCCGGACCTAACAGGCCATTTCTCTTCAGGGCGCGGGGCGCCTCACCTGCTGCAGCCTGCCTTTCAGGAGGAAGCGCGGGAGGGCGCCCAGGGCCAGAGAGAAGCCACAGCGAGCCGTCTCCTCCGGGCTCTGCAGGTCAGCGAGATACTGCCGTATCAGCTCCTCTGAAAGGCAGCAACAAAAGGGCGGCTGCCTCCCTTCCCGCACAACACGCTCTCCTTCTGACGTCTCAGAAATGCGTGAGTAGGCAGCGAGAGAGAGGGAGGAAGCACGCCGGCTTCTGAAGCAGATGTACCTTAGAAGTGGCTCCGATCAAAACAGATTTAAGAATTTTTATTAGGTGGGTTTGAGGTTTTCATAGGCAATTTTAATACACGATTTCACTCTTAGGAGAATAAATCCAGGAGGGGTTAAGAAGGCGTGACGTGGTCCTAGTCACCAGGAACACAAAGGCGCGCGGTGGACGGGATGCCCTCCCAGGGTGAGCACGAAGGGGCAGAAGCTGCCAGTCAGGCTGAAGCACACTGTGCGCAGACAGATGCTCCCCGAGACGGGAAGGCCGTTGTCGGGGATGAAACAGGGACGGGAACAGAGGGTGCAGGGCGGACTCAAGGGACAGCTGGGGCGGGAAGGGCAGTGGGGTTGCCGGGCTGTCCTCGACCAACGCAGCTCTGGAGGGGCCAGGAGGCCGCACACCCCGCCCTGTCTAACCATCGTGACCGATTCTGGTCCTCACTGCTTAGATGTCAACCAAGCACAACCGTGGCAACACGTGCATGGAAACCTCAAGGGCCTACATGAGGACAGCGAAGGAACACCGGGACGTCTGTGCACCCCTGACGTGGCCACCTCCGCAGCGCTGGCTGGGGTCTCCACACACTGAAGGTGACTCCAGAACACTGCTCACTCTCCCCGCGTGCACAGCGACGCACACTCTCTTCTCAGGCAGAAAGTGAAACGTGACCTTATCATCCCAATTTTTAAAAACAGACTAAATTCAAAATGATGTCAGTACCTCTTTATGTAACACTGCCTGTGGTCAAGGGAAAAACATCATAAATTTGGAAAGTCTGTCAGAAGATCACATTACCGAATATTTTCTTATTTAAAAAAAAAATCAGACGATTTTTACCATTTAAAATAATTTAGAAGTGTTTCATATGCTTCTGAAGTGACTGTCAGGCAAGAGAACACTACAGGGCACCACAGTGGGTGGACAGGAAGCCTCTCCGTGCAGACCCGTCATGGGTCAGACGAACCACACGAGGGGGTTCTGGAAAACCCAACTGAGGCAATGCTGTGCAGCGAGGCTTCTGTGAACAGGGAAAAGGCAAAGTGCACGCACATGCCAAGGACCCGCACCAGGAAACTGTGGCATGGTGCATACGGAAACCCTAAAACCACATCTGCCATAAAAAAGTCACCGAAGCAACCAGGGACAGGGAATCAGGACGTGCTAGGACAGCAGACGCAGACCCTCTGAGCCGACAGAACCCCGGCATCGAGGACCAGAAAGAAGAAGAAGGAGCCAAGGAACAAACACCAAGGGAAACACGAGAACGAAATGGAACAGGAAACAGGAGGCTCCCTCGGAGGCCAGAGAAGGAAGGGGTTCCATCCACGTATTACAATGGGAACCTCCAAAGCACAAAGTGGGGGAGTTTACTTGAAAACGTCATTCAGGCAGACGCTGCCGACATTAAGCACAGGCTCTGCATGGAGAGAGAGCATCATGCTTGTTCTCGCCCGTTCGGGGGAATGCCAATACGCCAGGAAAGCACCTGTCTAGAGCCGAAGAGGGATGAACACCTGCGGCAGCTACACGAACCTGGCGGATCCGGGAGCAGCAGGCCTCCGTGCCCCCTTCCCCCACCCCCATCTCCGCCCAACGCCCAGCTCGGGCCCTCCCTCCCACACCCTGTCCACTTGCAGCAGGAGACGGGGCACCCAAACCCATACCCTGCACCCCCGCTTCCTGCTGGAAGCCCCCGCGGCCCACTCACCCTGCCTGGCGGGATCCGCCTCCCCGGTCTCCAGGGCGTAGTACTCGCTGCAGAGAGCAGCCAGGGCCAAGACAGCCGCTTCCTGAAACAAAGCGGGCCGTGAGCATGCTGTGCAGCCTCCCGGGCGCCCCAGCCATCGGATCGTTCTGCGGTCAGGCCAGTGATTAAGTTTGAAACAAACAGAAACTGAATCATATACTCCTTTCCAGCACGTCTGTTGATCATCATCAGATATCTGTCAGATAACTTCAATATTCTCTGCAACTAATAATCTGAATGGAAAATATGATTTCTTCCATTCATGCAAAGTCTTCTAATAAAAGTTAATAATAAAATGGGGCATTGTTTTCTTTCCCAGCAGAATCAGCGAAGGGCAAAGTGTGTGTTGTACACACAGAAGTAACATACAGGCCTCACTTAGAGGGGAAGTTGCAGGGCCAGGGTGGGGGGAGGAGAGTGGAGCTGATGTGGTAGCAGCCGCGCCCCCCCGGCCCCCCCCAGAACACCTGTACTGCCAAGAGGAGGAGCCTGAGCTCCAGGTAAGCCTCCCAGGGTCAGACAGACAGCAAAGGGCAAATGCTGGGTTTCTACGCTCTTCCACCGCTTCCCCCAATCAGGCTGCTGAGCCCGACGGAGCAGCCCTGGAGAGAGGTGCCGGAGGCTGCACAGGGAGGGCTACACAACGCAGCATCACACCGAGAGGTCACCTGCGCAAACTACCACAATCCCTGCTGGTGTGAATCAATTAAGGGAATGCTCTTAAAAGGAAATTCTGAGGCCTGACCACGAAACATTCAGATTCAACTCGTAAAACTGTACTTGGATTCTACAGAACGATAAAGTTCCTTTAAAAAAAGAAGCATACGCAGGAGGCTGGAGAATTAATCATATGGGAAACCAACACGGACTTCCGTTTCTCCACCCTCAATACCAAAGCCCATCACCATCCACACTAGGACCTCCGTCACAGCTCCGCTAGGCCAAAGTCACCTGTCCCAGGATAGGAAAACAGCACATCGGCCACCGGACACACACACCCTGTCCTTGCTCACGATAGCCAGCACTCTCGGGCAAGGACCCTGGACTGCGGCTCCCACCTACACCTAAGTGTCACGGCAGAGTCTCCAACCCCATCATTCTGCATCTGAACGGGACACAAAACTCCCCAACTGAATAAACAATCACTATGGACATACAGGAGAGATGTTCAGAAGCTGAATCTAATTTAACCTGAGGCTGTCATATAAAATTTAAATATTCTGGTCATCATTGGCTGCACTGGTTTTTCTGATTATAAATTACATAGATAATACAATCTAGAATTCCAAATATAATTATGGCATTTATCAATGATCACAACATTCGTGTGTTGTGATCATAACGCACACAGTCCTTTGAAACAAACACTAAAAAAAAAAGATTCATGTCACTATTTTTTTTAGATTTTATTTACTTATTTCAGAGAAAGAGAGAGAGAGCACATGAATGAGCAAGGGAAAGGGCAGAGGGAGAAGGAGAGAGAAAGAATCTCAAGCAGACTCTGCACTGAGTACAGAGCCCAACATGGGTCTTGATCCCAGGACCCTGAGATCATGACTCGAGCTGAAATCAAGAGTTCCACGCTCAACCAACTGAGGCACCCAGGCACCCCGAGTGTCACTCTCTATACAATGCAACAGCCAGAAAAATCTTGCTTACCATACCTTGATCTGTTGTCTAGAATGACTTGAAATAAGATGGAGATTTCTCAGTGTGTCATTTATCACCCACTGCCAACCATCTGTCAAAGGAACAAAAGACATTCATTTACCCAATTAAGAACATGTAGATGAAATTAAAACAACAGATCTTCTACCTCTTAAAGTTGGTAACCTTAGAGATGAATCTGGAGAAAATCTAAGGTAAACGTTACGCAGGTTAGACAAAATCCAAGGGCCCTCTCCATTCGGAGAGAAAGCCTTCTCTTGGCTGCTGAAATGTCAAACTGTTACCGTGAGAAATTTTTGCTCTTTTAACACCGAAAGCTTCAGGAGACCACTTCTGGAAGCACCTCTCTCTCAAACAATGCCCCTGGGCCCCCACGAATAAAAACCTAAATATTTAACTCAATTAGATCCCACACTGAGCATAGAATGCTAAATTTATCCAATTCTTTTTTTTTTTTGGTCTCCTGGTCCCAGAACTTGAGGCTGCAAAAGCAAAGAATAAGGGCGCCTGGATGGCTCAGTTGTTAGGTGTCTGCCTTCGGCTCAGGTCATGATCCCAGGATCCTGGGATCAAGTTCCACATCGGGCTCCCTGCTCGGCAGGAAGCCCGCTTCTCCCTCTCCCACTCCCCCTGCTTGTGTTCCTGCTCTCGCTATATCTCTCTGTCAAATAAATAAATAAAATCTAAAAAAAAAAAAAAAAAGCAAAGAATAAAGTCGGCCGGGGGATAAAGGTGACCCCAAGGCCCCTTTCTTACTGCCTCTCTGTGGCCACGTGCCATAGAAGGTGGAGGGCTCGAGGTCTGCAGAGGGGCCTGGCCACTGCTCCACAAGAGCTGTCCCTCCTCACACATCCTGCCTGCACCACGGGTCCCGCAGGCCTGCACCATGCATCTGTCGGGGTAAGGGACAGCCAAGGCTGCCCGGCACTGGGGGCAGGTGCCACAGGCAGAGTGGCAGCCAGGAGCTCTGAGGAAGGAGCCTGACCTCTCACTAGACAAGGGAAAGATTCTCTCTCTTTTTGAGGAGGAGAGTGGGGGGGATGCTCATTATTTACAACGGGTTATCATCTATCCTAGCTGGTTCATTTTCTTTTTAACTTGAAATAGTTCTGGGAGGAAATGCTACAATGTGAGTCTACAAAGAAGAAGAGAAGCACTTACCGATTACGACGTCACCTCTAAAAGGCATCTTGGAAAGGGACAAGTTTTCTATTAAAATGCACACTAGGAAGGAAAAGAATAAATGCAATGTCATTCTCCAGAGTGCCCATCGAAGCACCTATCCTGCTGAGTGCTGAGCTGCTGGTACCAAGTCCCTCTGGCCACTCCGGACACACCAGTGCCCGTGTCTGGCCAGCCCGTGAGCAGCCCCAGCACCTCCTCAGCTGGGCAGCCTCAGGGAACCTGCTCCAGACCTGGCCCAGGTAGAGGCAGCCCCAGGGCCACATGGAGCAACACAGCCCACAGCTACAGATGTGACCCCAATACGAATCCCCAGGGACGACTCTCGATTCAGAGGACGCATGTGCTGATGGGGCCATCGACACCTACAAGTGACCAGGAGCTATGGCATCTGCCTGAGATGAGGACCATAGAGGAGCTGCTAACACAGGAGGAAAGGGATCTCCAAAGACAGTGGCAAGAGTCCTGTCACAGGTGAGCACTCACAGTCCACCTAGGTCAGGACAGGTGAGCACCCAGGAGTCCACTGAGGGGCCAAAATGAGGACAAACCAAGAGCACTGAGCTGCATGCTGTCAACAAACAGAGAAATTAATGCTATTATCCTCAACAGAATGGTTCCTGGACAAGCCATGGTGTTGAAATCTTGGGTAAATTCCTGACCTCTGTGAATAATTAGTGTCAGTTTTTTAAATAAAGAAACACAATTGCACTACTAATTATTTACCCCAAAGATACAGACATAGTGAAAAGAAGGGGCACATGCACCCCAATGTTCACAGCAGCAATGTCCACAATAGCCAAACTGTGGAGGGAGCCAAGATGCCCTTCAACGGACGAATGGATAAAGAAGATGTGGTCCATATATACAATGGAAGATTACTCAGCCATCAGAAAGGATGAATACCCACCATTTGCATCGACATGGATGGAACTGGAGGGGATTATGCTAAGTGAAATAAGTCAAGCAGAGAGGGACAATTATCATACGGTTTCACTCATATGTGCAAAGTAAGGAATAGCATGGAGGACCATAGGGGAAGGGAAGGAAAACTGAATGGGAAGAAATCAGAGAGGGAGACAAACCATGAGAGACTCTGATCTCCAGGAACCAAACTGAGGGTTACAGAAGGGAGGGGGGTGGGGGGATCGGGTAACAGGGTGATGGGTATTAAGGAGGGCACATGTGATGAGCACTGGGTGTTATATGCAAATAATGAATCATTGAACACTACATCAAAAACTAATGATATACTATACAGTGGCTAACTGAACATAATAAAAAAATTAAAAAGTTGAAATAAGGGATTAAAATAAATGACCAAAATTGTCATCATATAAAGACTAAGGAGTGCACACTTTGAAAGGGATTTTCAGTGTAGTAAAGGAAACTGAACATATTTAGAAATTATAAAAAAAATTCCAAGAAGCCAATTCAGTATTTTTTGCAATTTTTTCTTATATTAAACTTATTTACTGTTCAGATTTTTAAGGAGTATTCTTTATACATCAATTTTTATTGTCTATGATGACGATGATTGACATAATTTGTACATTACATATCACTGAAGACCAATGGTTTGGGGTCCCTAAATAAATGTACACAGTTCATCAAAAAATCTGGTATTTGTGAAAATATTACATCATTTCAGCTATTACTTTAAAAAAAAGGGGGGGGGCGCCTGGGTGGCTCAGTCGTTAAGCATCTGCCTTCGGCTCAGGTCATGATCCCAGGGTCCTGGGATCGAGCCCCGCGTCGGGCTCCCTGCTCAGCGGGAAGCCTGCTTCTCCTCTCCCCCTGCTTGTGTTCCCTCTCTCGCTGTGTTTCTTTCTGTCAAATAAATTAATAAAATATTAAAAATAAATAAAATAAAGTTAAAAAAAAAAAAGATTACCACACCCATGGCAGAAATCGGTCCAGTATAATCAATAGGTTAAAGACACCACCCACCGCAAAGAAAACAACCAAAGTGTGGGATGGAATCCACGATGCTCAAGGGAGGGTGGCCCTGCACCCACCACACTACAGAGAAACATCACAGAAAAAACTACCGCTGGCATTTTGGTGACCGCCCCTGGGCACCTGGCACGGCCACACCCACCCTCAAGCAGGAAGGAATGGTGATGCTTCCCCCACAGACACCCCCCTTTTTAGTCTCTCTACTCCCCCCTTTTGGTCCCTCAACTCCTGCCTTGAGCCCAGAAACCAGGCCTCAGCTGGAGCGTGACAGAAGTCAGGCCGCCAGGCTGTGCGCAGGACAAGCACCTCCAGACCCTGGTGCTGACAACAGCTCCCCCCGAGGTCATGGTGTGCTGGGGTGCTTCCTGCTGTCACGCAGGGACCCACGGGCCAGACAGCCGTGCCCTCAAGTGCCGCCGGCCAGAGCTGAGAGCACAGCCGCGCAGTCTGCATGCACCTGGGGTGCCGCAGACCAAAGGTGAGCCGGTCCCCCTCCTCGCAGCTCCTGACTCCCATCACCCATGACCAGGAACGAGGTCCCACCTAGCGCTGGCAGAGACTCCAGCCACCACCCTGCCTTTCTCTCTAACAACGTAACCAACTCCTGGAGATCTCGCCATTGTGAGCAGTCATGTGGTTCTCCATGCTCTGGATGCAAAACAACTCGTTCCGTAGCTCTCCTGATGGGCTTAATGTTCCCTCCAGCGGTCACCGCATAGGCAATGGCCACATGTGCCTGTGGACGCAGACCACCCGTCTGCCCTTACACGGCTCTGCGTGCCGAGCCTCAGCAGCGGCACCCAGGACGGTGGGCAAACTGGGAAGCCTGTGACAGCTCACACGCTGGGGCGGGAGCCGGGGCTGTTAAGCTCTGATTGCGGCCAACCTGAGAGAGAACGCCGTTGTTCTCTCTGGTTAAGGGAACCAGCATCCCCCTGCCTGCTGGGGGAGGCTGAACACCTGTCAGCAACGCGAGGCTCTCTGGGTTTGCACTCACGTGGAATCTCCGTCCATCTGCTCCAGCAAATTTAAGAGACCTGCGCAGCCTGTAAACAATCACCTTTTCATTCACCTCAGTACAAGGATTTCCTCTAACTCTGGTGCCTACTGGCTTTATACATGGTGTATTCCCCCATCCAAAAGTTTTCAGTATTTATGTAGACGAACACACTACTTTCTACTGCTTGTCTCCAGTTATGCTGGGCAGCTATGTGCCAGAAGCCAGAAACAAAACGGAACAGAACCGCAGTCCTCACCAGTAGGAACTATCGCAGCAAGTACTAAGACGCGGTGTCCAGATCTGCTTTATAGGGCAGGGAAAACAGACAAGCAGCAAACGATGAGACTTGTTGGAGCGGGAGCACAGATAACACGGGGCTCCACAAGCTATTTCTCTGTGCTTTTGTACAGATTTGAAATTTTCCAAATTAAGATTTTTAGGGACCGATTCTATCCTACAATGTCTCCTAAAATTTCTTTGAAGCTTTATAAATTATATTTTTTGTATTTGAGTTTTTAGTTAATCAGAAATTTAGTTCTGGGGGCGCCTGGGTGGCTCAGTCGTTAAGCGTCTGCCTTCGGCTCGGGTCATGATCCCAGGGTCCTGGGATCGAGCCCCGCATCGGGCTCCCTGCTCCGCGGGAAGCCTGCTTCTCCTCTCCCACTCCCGCTGCTTGTGTTCCCTCTCTCGCTGTGTCTCTCTCTGTCAAATAAATAAAATCTTTAAAAAAAAAAAAAAGAAAAGAAATTTAGTTCTGGATATATGAGGTGAGGACATGATTTTCTTTTCTTTCACATGGCCCTTGGTGACATCATCATCCCTCAATAAGCCACCTTCCACACCAACGTTGGAAGTACCTCTGTGTCACATATCAAATCTCACTCGTGTCATTACATCAGCATCTACTTCTGATCCTGTCTTCTGCTCTACCTGCCTGTTTGCCCGCTCCTAAGAAAATGCCACTCTGCTTTGAGTGGTTTTACAGTATGTTTTAAGGACTGGAAAATCCAAGTCCTCAATATTTTATTTTTTAAGATTTTATTTATTTGAGAGAAAGAGAGAAAGCACGAGCAGGGGGAGGGACAGAGGAAGAGGGAGAAGCAGGCTCCCCGCTGAGCAGGGAGCCCCCCCCATGGGGCTCGATCCCAAGACCCTGAGATCATGACCTGAGCCGAAGGCAGATGCTTCACCGATGACCACCCAGGTGCCCCCAAGTCCTCAATATTTTAAAAAATAATTTTCTTGGAGATTTGCCCTGAACATGAACTTTAAATGTATTCTATCAAGTTAAAAAGGGGGGGGGGGCGCCTGGGTGGCTCAGTTGGTTAAGCAACTGCCTTCGGCTCAGGTCATGATTCTGGAGTCCTGGGATCGAGTCCCACGTCGGGCTCCCTGCTCAACGGGGGGTCTGCTTCTCCCTCTAACCCTTCCCCTCTCATGCTCTCTTGTCTCCCATTCTCTCTCTCAGATAAATAAATAAAATCTTAAAAAAATAATAATAAATAAATTAATTAATTAATTAATTAAAAAGGGGGGGCGGTGCCTGGCTGGCTCAGTTGGAACAGCGTGTGACTCTCGATCTCAGGGCTGTGAGTTCAAGCCCCATGATGGGTGTAAAGATTATTTAAAAATAAACACAGGGCTTTGTAACTCCCTGTGAGTCTACAATCATTTCAAAATAAAAAGCTAAAAAAAAGTCACAGACTAGGTCATTCAGATCAACCCACCAGCTAAGTAAGACAACATTTTTAAAAAGCTGGACAAAAGTAAACTGTGTGTGCTTAAGTCAGTGGGGAGCTGCCAAGGAAATGGAGAGCCACAGAGACTGGGGGCCACAGCCCTGAGCTGGGCCACCTCTGCCAGAGTGGCTACGGTGACTCCAGAGAAGGCACACACTCAAAAACCCAGGAGGATGCCACGAGCCTCTACAGGCAACTGGGACAGAACGTGGAGTCCAGAGCACCTCATGGGCCTTGAAGCCAAAGGGCCACATCCTAGACAAACCTAGACGCAGGTCAGCTGGCTCCAGCCGGCACAGAACCGCTCAAGCCTGACAGGGATGGAGGCGCCCCAGGCTGCTCGCACCCCTGGCCTCCAGCCAGAAGCCAACGGAAAGACCCTCTGGGGGAGGAAGCAGCCCTGAGCCTCAAAGGACTTCTCTAACTCTTCACACCCAGTGTCCAGATCTTTGCAAGCACAACCACACACGCTCTACACAACGGCACCATTAGACACAGATTTTAAATGCTTACTTTGCTCAGAAAGGTAAAAGAAATCATTAAAAACTATGACAGTAATACAGAAACTATTAAAAAATAGAGATTCTGAACAGAAAATTACAAGAATTAGGTGACGCATGGGTGGCTCAGTCAGTTGAGCGTCCAACTCTTGATCAAAGCTCAGGTCTTAATCTCAGGGTCGTGAGTTCAAGCCCCATGCTGGGTGTGGAGCCTACTTTAAAATAAATAAATAGACAAACACAAGAATTAGAAATTCAATTGACGGGTTTAATAACAAATAAGACACACCTGAAGAGAGAGCCCGTGACATGGACTATGGGGCACAGACCCCAGAGTGAAACGGACAGGCAAGGGGAGGAGGCGGGAGAGGCGGGAGAGACGTGAAGGGTCGAGACGCAGGTCTACCTTGGGAAGCCTGGAGCCCCAGACGCAGTGGGAGAAAGAAGAGCAGAAGAGTGAAATCTGGAGAAATAATGGCTGAGTTCTTCCAAAAGTGACCCAAACAACCTGCTGACACACGGATTACAGAGACCCTGTCACCCACTTGCTCTCCGTGTGTTGTGTGAGCCATGAAAACCAGACACGAAGTGGCCAGAGAAAATTAACAGGCTGCCTCCAACAGAGCAGCGAGGAATAGGTAAGTTCTCAACAAAACAGGAAAGAAACTGAGAAAACAACACAAAGTTATCTTTAAAGTACCAATCAATCAGTCAATGTGGAACTTAAGTTCTACACCCAGCAACAATGCCCTTTAGGAATGAAGGTGAAAAATGACGTTTTCAGACAAATCAGAGGGCTTATTGCCAGCAGACATGCCCCATGGAAAACTTGAAGAGCATCTGTTCTTCAGGCAAAGGAAAATGACCCCTTCAGAAGCTCAGAAATGCAGAAAGGAATAGATTCCTTAAACGGCAGGCATGTGGATACATTTAAATGAGTTTCAACTACATGAAATGATAGTTTTGACTGAAAACATGTATGAAATTGGAAGACACGACAAGAATAGCTTGTGTAGGGAGGTCGTGCCTGGGTCCTCATCTCCCACACTAGGAAGCAAATCAGTAACATGTGTTCAAGAAAAATGTTCTGGCTTACTTCCTCCTGGTGACTAAGGGCCCTGGAGGGCCTCACCTTCCTCTGCGCCCCCATACTGACCCAACAGAGTGCAAGCTAGTGCCCCCACCCAAGAGCAGCAACACCCCCCAGCATGTGCCCCCCCACGATGCCCCCCCGAGGCGCATCCCTTGCAGGCAGCCCCCCAGAACAGAGAGCAGGGTGGGAAAGAGGGAGGGGTGGATGGAGAGCACCCCCCCACACACACACCCACACAACAGACCACAAGCCACAGCAATCCTCCGGGGTGGTATGAAAACCCCAAAACAGCAATAAGGTTGCTTTTTTTTTTTCTCCGTCTTTGCACAAAACAAAGCAGTTTCTCTGTGTCATCATCACTCCAGCATGGGTAAGTGGTGGGTGCGGCAGGTGCACAAAGAGGGGGGAAGGCCACTTCTCCTCAAGTCTTTCCAAATACCACCACCAGGAAGCAACTGAGAACAGGCAGTGATTCCGTGCTCCCCCATTTAGCACGGCTGGGCGGGCCTAGGGGACAGGCCCAGCACCACGCGCTGCCCAGGGCGCGCCACATGGTGCGGACTCCGGAGTGCACCTCGCCACCATGTGAGGAAGGGCCTGATGGTACACATGTTCCTTCTGCCAGTCATTTCCTGTCTTGAGAAGCCATTTCTCCCAAGCTGCTGACATAGATCTGTGACGGTGGGCAACACGTCTGACAGTGCCCGGCTGTGCGTCCAGCAGCTGCCGTGATAAAAGCTGAAGCAGCTCACCCACTGGCACAGGAAGCTGCGATCACTTATCAGCAAGGCATAGTATACACAGCAGGATCCCAACTTCACAAGGCATAACTCTCCAAGGAAAGAACAGCTACCTTGATGGAATCCTAATACACAGGCAACAGCGCGGCAGGAGACCCTGTGGTCAACGGGGACCACGCCTCCAGCGGCCCGCCCTGCGGAGCCGGACTGCATTGCTCTGGCCAGAAGCTGGAGAGCCTGCACCCACCCCACACAGGCCAAGCCACGAAATCCAGGAACAGTCTACAGATCAGGAGCTGTGGACGGTGTGCAGGGGAGTCTTAATGGCTCTGCACCCGAGGGCAGTGACCAAGTCCTCATCCAAGGGCCACACGCTTATCTTGGCCAAATGGCAGCCCCTCAGCAGTTCCAGCTGTCAGCGCATAGAAATCAGTTCTCGTGTCTGGAGTTTGTTCTCCAGTGACATCAGTCGAACTCATGGGAATGGAGAGAAGCTCCTGCAGGCCAGGCAGGAGGCACGGACAGAAATCCAAGAGGTCGACGCAGACCCTGCCTATCAGCCAAGGGCTGCGGGGTCGTGGGCCTTCTCCCTGTGCACGACCATTTGGTGGTGCACGCCAAGCAAGGCTCACTCAGTGCTTCGGGAACTTGGTCACCAGCAGCCCATCTGTAAGGCAGGTGAGGCCCCTCAGGGCCACTGGAGTCAGTGAGGACACAGCCCTCTAGGTACTCGAGAAAGACCATCTTCATTAGCAACGGACTTAGAAACTCAGTCAGGCTCTCCTCCAGGCACTGTTGTGGAACGGTCTACAACATGTCTGCGCTTCCTTCCTTGCATTCAGAAAGAGAAACACTGAAAATAAAACAACTTACTTGGAAGAAGTCTTAGGGAAACCTGAGCCTTGTAACAAACCGCTGGGGATCTGAGGGGAGCCCGCCGGCCTCATCTAGGGTTGAGAGTCTGGGCGCCATTTTTACAACAGACTCAGATCTGCAAGGAGCTCTGTTCAGCTTTCCTGCTGCCACTGCCTATCTGAGCCCCTCCCTCCGCACCCCAGCATCGACTTTGCCCTTCGTTGCTCCCCTATTGTGTTTCCTCAGCGAGTGGCTTCGTTCTTCTTTCTCAAGGACCAGCACCGACACGGTGTGCGGCGGTGGCACACTCTGGTTTTCTCGGCTACGGTCATCGCCTCTCGCTGTTATGCTGCTCCTCCCCTGCATGCTACACAGGTGAGGGTGTGTGCACGCCGCCCCTTGGGCCGCGCGGCCCAGCTGAGCTTGCCTGTGCCTCTGAGCATGGCCAAGCTGCAGAGGAACGGGGCACAGACTCGTGTGTTGATGATGTTGCTTTTCAACGGATCCCAGGAGCCCCTGACTTCTTCTCGCTTGCAGGCCAGGCAAGTGCTGTCGTGTATGGTCTGACTCAGATGCAGGGCAATCCTGGGGGCACAGCTCCCTGCCAGGCCACCACACCAGTGCGATGTGAGACCTCTGCTGTGACCAGCTGTGGCCCAAGGTCCTGCCCACACCCCCTCACTGCCCTTTGCTCCTCAGGGCCCCCTATGCCTGCCCACCCAGGCCGTACCCCACACACTTCCTGCTCATGGCCCAAGGGACCACCTCGTCCACAAGAGCCCAGCACCCAGGCTGCTCCTGTGACAGAGGGATGCATGCCAGGCCTGCACGAAGGCCCCACTGCCGTCCGGGGCTGCACACGGAGGTCAGAGCAGCACAGACACTATGCACAGCTCGGCAGGCTGGAGGCCTGCAGACCAGCTCTGAGGTCGGAGTACAGGGAGTACGGGAAGCTCAAGACCCTCTCTGCAGCCACTCAAGGATTTGCAATGGTCGCTGCTCCTTAATAAAACTGAGACTCTCAGGGCGCCTGGGTGGCTCAGTCTTTGAGCGTCTGCCTTCGGCTCGGGTCATGATCCCAGGGTCCTGGGATCGAGCCCCACATCGGGCTCCCTGCCCGTGGGAGGCCTGTGGGAGGCCTGTGGGAGGCCTGCTTCTCCCTCTCACACTCCCCCTGCTTCTGTTCCCGCTCTCGCTGGGTCTCTCTGTCAAGTAAATAAAATCTTAAAAAAAAAAAAAAAAAAAAAACTGAGAATCCCAAATGAGGACTGAGGCAGAAGTAGCAAACTAGCAGTTCTTTGTGAAGACGAGGATTTGGGGCAAATCAGAGCAGCAAGGCATGCTGCAACCCCCTTCCTGGGCTAGCTGGCCGGGGAGGGGGATACAGGGACAGTTCTGGGGGCGCCAACTGGGTGGGGCAGAGCACATGGGAGGAAGGACACAGACGGAACAGTGAGAACCGGTGCGGTGGATTATTCCAGAAGCAAAGGGACAAGAGTTCCAGGAAGAAAAGGAACCACCAAGCACACATACTGAAGGGTCTGGTCCAGAGTCAGGCTGGGGGACTGCGCAGAGCGCTCAGGGAGCCTGGGAGGGATGTAGGACTGGCGGTGCCCGCCCCTCCCGCACCAGCCCAGCTCCGGCCATGTGCTTACCAGTCCCCACCCTACGGGCACCCCACCAGAGGCCTGCCCTCTGAGACTACAGGCCCTCCCTGACTTCTCCACTCCCTGGTGAGGGGCTCTCCTGCATCCAGGCCTGCCCGCCTGCGCACAGCCAGGTGCCTGACAAACGACCCCCAGACAAGTGGAGGAGTGCTGGGGTTTCTCGTGGATTTAGCTGGGAAGGCTCCAGAAAAGCCAGGCATTGTCTGAGTTCCCCGTGGACATTCAACTGAAATCTGAAGTCTACCCTTTGCTGTACAGTTACACACAGAGTGCACTGAGGAGGGAAGGACGGTGACAGCCCTCCGTGAAGACAAACCACAGCTCCGTTCGCTCACCTTAGCCCAGCCGCCGACCTGTGGCTGCCAAGATACATCAGAACACACAGGAGCTGAAAGCCCTGCAGTGAGCACGCAGGAGTGGAGGCAGCAGGCGGGCCCTCGGTCGCAGGAGCCACGTGTGCCTCAGCACACTTCTGGCCCGGAGGACCACACGGACCACGCGGACCACACGGACCACGCGGACCACGCAGACCACGCAGCACTGGAGACAGGGAAGCCAACGCCCTTTGGCCCGGAG
>NW_023270494.1:286838-297545 GCF_011800145.1 Mirounga leonina
GCAGACCACGCAGACCACGCAGCGCTGGAGACAGGGAAGCCAACGCCCTTAGGACTTTGTCACGTACAAGCCCATGGCTCAGACCTACCTGCTTGTCTCATGAGTTCTCCTCCGAGACCCCTGAAAATTAATGAAGACAGAGTTAAAATCTTTCTTATACATCACAACGTAAAATATCCTAAGTGACAGATAGAACTTCGGGCTCCGAAGTTACACAGTGAGATGCTGCTCAGCTGCACTTCCTCCTGCTGGTAATCACTGCCTTTCAGTAAAGAAATGGAAGACGTGCTGTGACCATCCTCCAGATGAAGTCATTCTGATTCTCGGGTTTTCCTGGGCACGATAATCCTTATGGCATGAACCACACCGTACTGTCACACGGCACAGATCCCAAATACTGCTCAACTCTTACTAAGAACAAGGGACACCGGGAAGTTACCACCATCCAGCCCGAGGAAGCAAGCCACTAAGGTCCGCTAGAGAAGAAATATGGCCCGTTCTGGACACCTAATACCGGACACTGAGCACAGCAAAGTGGCAGATGTGACCATAAGCGCACTCCACAAGAAGACAGAAGTCTGTTTATGAGACTGCGGCTTCTGGCGCAGAGTAACAGGACTGTCTCCCTTCTGTGCGAAGCGATTCAGAAACTGGATGACATCTAGGAAAGGAAGGCTCCCGACATGGAGAACAGAGTCTGGGGCAGGAGGGAAGCAGGCAAGTCAAGGGCGCTCCCAGGCTCAGGGTGGGGAGCCAAGCCCAGGGGCCACCTGCCCGCTGAGTCCAGGAGAAATTTAAACCAAATTTAAAAGCAGCACAGATGTATTTAGAATCTGTGAAATGCTAATGGACACCACCATAAGCCATCGGCTATCAGACAAAGCTATGCACTAGGGCATTCCCTCGTCCTGGGGGGTCTGCCTGAGGCTCTCTGCCCACTCTGGACCACGGTTTATCAATCCAGGGGGCTGAAGCATTTCACCAGAAAGAAATGAGCATGCTCTCTACTTGAGGCGGAGCTGCTCCTCTTTGCTGTCCGAACAGGTGGAAAGCCAGCGTGGACGGTGTCAGTGGAACAGTCGAGAGCCCAAGGGGAGCTCCCCAGGTGCTGACCCCTCCTCACCAGCCATCAAGGAAAGCGTGCGGCAGGAGCAGTCACGTCCATGCCCGAAAGCACAGCCACGCCATCCTCCCTCCCTGGGACCATGCTGTGCAGCGGCTGTCCATGTGCACGCTCAGCTCCACCAGGCACTTCTGGTGAAGTGTCCATTAACCCACACTGGGGAAGAAAGCAGCACCTCTGTAGTCGCTCAGGAGGTGCGTATCGTCTGCAGGGAAACACAAACATCCTGCCCCAACCAGAGTGGAAGGACAGTTGAAGGGGACAAAACTGTGGAAGCATCCCAAGACCTCAGACACATCTCTGCACCAACCACAGGGCCCGTGGAGCCACGGAAGGCCCGGACACAGGCCCAGCCACGTCCCACAGGTGCTAACGAGATGCGAATGAGCCCCACTACACACTGGCTCAAGCACAGGGCTGTCCGTGGGGGGACAGCCATTAAGAGAGGCCACATCTGTGCCACTGAGCCATCGACAGAGCTGTCCAGAAGAGGGGATTCTGAAATAGGACAGGAGCGCAGAAGAGCAGCTTTAAATTAACTTAGACCAGCTGCCAAAGCAGCAGAGAACAACGCTAGCTAGCCCCTCACCAGGGGCTCAGGCCAGGACCACTGCTTCTCGGCCCCCTTCCAGGGCTTCTCCTGCTGAGGAACTTCTTTCAGAACTACTCAGGTGACCTGAGGAGGTCTGAGACCCTGGCCAGGGGTAAGAGCAGGCCATGCACTTTCAGGAAGAGACGAAAAGGTGAACATGTCAAGAACAACAGAGAACAGGCCAGGCCACGTTCCCTACCCTGAACAGTTACATTAAAAAGCCACAAGGAAAAATGAAAAGGTAAGCCCCAGAGTGGGAGAAAATTCTGGGCGATCACATCTATAAAGAGCTCACATCTAGAACATATGGAGTGCTGACAGCTCAGTGAGGAAACAGACCATGAAATTTTTTTAATAAGCAAAAGATTTGAACAGTCACTTCACGGAAGGAGACAGAAGATGGCCAGGCACACAGGAGAAGATGCCAAGCTCACTAGCCCGCAGGGAGATGCAACTCAGGGCTGTGCTCACGACCTCTGCACACCCACAGGGGCGGCTCCTGGTGAAGACTGCCCACCATGTGTGCTGAGGACAGAGAACGCTCCCAAACACTGCTGGTGGAAGCAAAGGGGCGCAGCCCTTCGGACAAGTCTGACGGGGCCTTAAAAATACACCACCACCACCTCCCCCAGGGATTTACCCAAGAAAAGTGGAAACACACATCCAGACCAGGACCTGACCACCAATGTTCACAACACAAGTATCCCAAGTAGCCAAAAGCTGGAACAACCCAACCCCCACCCCGACCTGGCGGGCAGATAAACACGCCAAGCACACGGTGATACAAAGACAACACCGTGGTGCACGCCACAACAAGGGTGAGCCTCTGAAACCTCACGCCAAGTGAAAGCAGCCAGACCGCAAGGACGTCCCGGTGGGACTCCATCTGCATGAAATTCACAAGGGGCAGCTCTACAGAGAAAGAGCTCAGATGGGGCCCCCGGGGCTGGGCTGGGGACCGCTGCAAAGGGCAGGAGGAAAGCGTCAGGGTGACACCAGCTGCTCGGCATGGCGGCTGCAGCCACACGGCCATCTGCAGTGACCAGCACCCATCGGACCACACGCTTACACAAGCAAACTTTATTACAGGACACAGAAACCTCAATAAAGCTTAAAAACACCAACGAGGCTAGTTCGACCTTCACGTCTTCTAACTGTGATGCCCCTTCAAAGAAAGTGACACAAGCCAGGTAGCCATGGGGGTGACTGGAGAGAAGCCCTAACAGGCCAGCCCAATCTTCACTGACAGAGTATTTTTTCTTTAAGACACAAAACAAGAACGTGGGGTTTGTGAAGCTTACCTGTATAACTGACGATCATAAAGCTAAAATGAAGAAGTGAAAGTTAGTTATTTAAATTAACTGATTTTTTAAAACCACACAGTAGATATAGAACATTACTGAGCACTGGACAGGAGTGATGAGGACACAGCAGGAACAAGCGTTTCTCAGGCTGGGCGTCCTCATAGAGCTGACAGCGGGGTCCTCATGACAGAGCCCACTCTACTCCCAGCAAGCACCTCATGACAACCTGCTTTCTGGTGCCCCCACTTGGAAGGGGAAACCAAGGCACAGAGAGGGGAGCCAGGACTGACCTGTGTCCTGGTTCCAAGGTCCCCAGACAGCCTCTTGGGCAGCCGGGACCACCAGCACCCCTCTCCCCAAGATGGCACTGAGCTTGGCCAATGCCTTCTTCGTGTCCCACAGAAACTCAAGGGGGGCAGGCTCTGCTGCTTCCTGAACTCCACAAAGAACCCCTAGCTTGGGGATGCCCCGCCTGGCTGCCGAGTCTCCACGCTGCACCCCTCTCAGCACCACCCTCATGCACACCACCGCACAGCACTCCCACACCCCACTGAATGGATTTGCCAAAATCATAGCCAGGAGCATACACAGGATGAGGATTTGATATCAACATGGTGTTATACCTACAGAGATAAATCTTAAAGAATATAGAACTCTATTCGGAACAACAAATATTCAACCCATCTAAATCCTCACGAGTGACTTTGATGTTATCCGGTAACATTAGGCCTGTAATTCACACTTCACTTCTTCTGAATCGCAGAGATTTGGAAAATCTCAAAAACCCACAAAAATGGACATACTTCCCCCCCCAACTCTAAGATGTGCAAACACAGAGTCTGGGTGTAATTTCAGACGGCAGTCCCACCGTGGAGGCACAGGTGGGAGTCAGAGCCATCATGCTCATTCTATGTGCCGCCTCCACAGAACAGGCCACGTCCAAGACAGAGGCGTGGAACGCGCCCGAGTCGCTGAGCTCCCGGGGAACAAGTGTAAAGTGTAGCCAGGCAGCACAGAAAGACGAGCACCAGACAGGAGAGACCGTGTCACCTGCCCGGGCCCCGATCAGTGGCAGGAGGAGAGCGCGTGTACCTCCCATCCCAGACGAGCCACCAATGAGGCCAAAGAAGAGACCTGCTTCTGAGCAATGGGCCCCAGGACTGGTTTCAGCAGGACCTGTCCTGTCATCAGACTCTGGGGCTTCGATCAGGGCTAAGGAGGGGGGAGAGAGCTTGTAAGGGCAGAGGACAGTTCCAGGCACCAGGAGACCTGGAGAATGGGACCCTCCCAGGGGCCGCACACAAACCTGCTGGTGAATCTGCTTCAGGCCCTGCACTGCCGCTTCATCCAGGTAGTCTGCGACGGGCCTGCATGGGTTCAAACACAACAGCTGAGATCCTGAGGACAGCAAGCACTAAAGGAGCCTGGGGCTCAGAAAGGTCTGCACTTTGTTCAGGTGCCCAACCAGCTTCCCCAAACACCTGTAGAGGGTAATCCCCGAAAGCAGCATCTACTCAAAGAGGGAGGTGTATGGACCTTCCCGTAAAGCCATGACCCATGCAGCAGCTTGCTGACAATGGACACAGCCCTGGGATGGAGACAGAAAGGGCCCTGCTGGAGAGCCGAGACCCCCAGGACCCCAGAGCAGCCAATACGACTGTCTGAGAAAAGAGACAAGACCCCCCAATGCTGAGCTGAGGGCCTGTGACCAGACAAGAGCTCACACAGCGGCTTCATGCTGCCAAGGCACAGTTGGCCCTCAGCCTGCATCCAAGAACCTGGATCTCGGGACGCTTCCCATCCTTCCCTAACTGTGAATGGGGATTCTCTGTGCCTAGACTGTTGGTACAAACCAGGTGCCTTATGCTGACATCTGTTTTCCTTCTGGGAGTCTGGGATGTGGGTCCAGGCAGAGGCTACCCCATCCCAGCCCCCAAGAAAACCCCAGTGCTGGTCTCTCTGACTTGCCCCGGTGAACACTTTCCCAGGTTGTCACGCCCTGGTACATCCCATGCCACTGTACTGGGCAGGACTCAGGTCTCGCCTGGTCTCTGCTCAACCACAGAGAGCACTGCCGTCAACACCAAGTCCTCGGCCTGGCCCACAGGTGCCATTTCACCCCCATGTGGATGTCCTTAAAGCTGCACGACAGTGTACATCTAGGCCATGGGGCGCAAGGGGTGAACCAGATCAAAGCTCCTGGGCTTGTCGCCAGAACCCTGCCTCACATGGCCCCTGGGGAATCATCCAGAGTGACCTGATGGGATTAAAACACAGTGTTCCTCAAACTGCAATCCAAAATCCAGGTTGCAGACACTGTGGTGTGTTGTGAGCTTTTCCTTTTGTGGAAAAGTCGGTTGGAAAGAGAAGTAGAAACCCCAATGGTACCCTACAAACGTACAAAACATGGCATATATGGAGCTGCTCCGAATGCCCCTGTGCTCCCCCACTGTTTGTTAGAGCTCTGCCAGCTAGAAAAGTTCTCAGTGGAAATGTTACCATTTATATTCTCTGGTATTCTAAATTATGAAAAGTAATAATGAGCGAAGAATACTGAGTATACGGCCCACTCACTACCCTCTCTGAAAACATGTCTTGCTTTTATAACCTAACTCGATACCCAGAAAGACAAGGGAACGTAAGAAAACAGCCACACCTAAGGCCATCAGTGGCCCCAGCTGGCCAGGAGCTCGCAGGCTCCTGCTGGAGAGGTGGCAGTCCGTCAACGGACACGGCTCGTGAGAGGAGAGAGAACACTGAAAAACTTCGTCAAATAAAACACAGGAATCTGACGACCAGTGACACCATCACAAGTAAACAAACATGAAGGTGGACGGGGGTCCCCAGCTCGCAACTGCAGTGGTTCCACGGGACCGTGGTGCTTCTCCTACCTGTCCTCTTGTACTGAGAGTCTGTACAGGCCGCGGGCGACCTCCGCACAGGCAAGCACAGCTCCGTGCCGCGTGTGCAGGTCCAGACTCTGCGTCATCGACAGCAGACGTGGGAGAACTGCAAAGGACAGGGGCCAGACGACACATCAGTGAGTGCGCAGAGGATAATGTGTCAGACTCACAGACTCGGGATCCAAAGGGGAGACATACCCATGGAACGTGACCTCTGTAAGGGCCACGAGCGCAATACCTGGGACTTAACCCAAGTTAACAGGCCAAACCCTCCTCGGCACCCAGAGAAGTGAGCGAAATGGGGGAGGGGAGCTTCCCAATCCTCAGGTCCCCGAGACACAGGGCAGGGACACAGAGTGAAGAGAGAGAATTGGGTCTTTGCTGTGGCTGAATGGCTGGCAGAGGCTCTGCCTTGAGCACAGAGCAGGATGGAGGCCGAGCGGCAGGACCCTACAGTTGTGCGTGATGCGCCTCAGTGTGGGAGCCCGCTGCCCCTGCTCAGAGCAAAGGACACTTCTACGACTTTGGTGCTCTGGCGACAGAAAGCAAAGTCACAAAACCCTCGCGGGCTGGTGGAGTGCAGACAAGGAGCCATGTCCACACCAGCTCTGCCCCACCAACCTGGGAAATCCCATCCCTCTGAGCTTCCACTTCCCTGAACACGCAAATGCAGTGCTGCAGGGGCTGTAGAAGCAGACGGCATCCAAGCCAGAGGCACCCCACACAGGCACTCAAACATGGCAGCTAGCAGCGGTCTGTGTTCAAGAACTGGGGAAATCCCTCATCCTATTAATGCTCTCCTACCGGAAAGAAAGGACAAGGTGGAGCGCCCCTTCATTCAGGCCATGACGATTACCAATTATAGGTAAATAAGAGACTCCTGACATCGTATTTCACAAACAGACCGTGAAGGTGAAGGCCTTTAGGAACTAACGGCCCAGAGTGTGCGAGAGGCACACATAAGTAAAATCGGTGACTCCAAATGAAGAGCCACAATGTGACCACTAGTTACCCTATAAAAGTCAGTGAGAATAAGCATAATTTAAAGAAATTTGAGTATGGGGCGCCTGGGTGGCTCAGTCGTTAAGCGTCTGCCTTCAGCTCAGGTCATGATCCCAGGGTCCTGGGATCGAGCCCCGCATCGGGCTCCCTGCTCCCCAGGAAGCCTGCTTCTCGCTCTCCCGCTCCCCCTGCTTGTGTTCCTGCTCTCGCTGTCTCTCTCTCTGTCAAATAAATAAATAAAATCTTTAAAAAAAAAAAAGAAAGAAATTTGAGTATGGTTCCCTATATTGAAATCAAATGTTTGTTTATTCTGGAATATGGGTTCTTTCCTTAATGATAATGGGTGTGGTCCCTTTGGACCTGGCAGTTCTCCTCTCCTATTCCCTCAGCCAGGAGCTGCCAGAAAGCAGCTCATTTTTTAATTTATCAGATTGTGAATTACTTCATTTAAAAAAAAAAAAAAGCTACTTCTGAAATACACGAGACACACAACGGAAGCCATCAGCTCCCTGCGGCAATCGGAGCCTGCACCCAGGGCACACACACACACCGCAACATTCATGGCATCTGGTTGTGTTCTGTCCCCTGACCAAGCGCAGACCAGCTCTTCATTCACGTGCTTCTCAGCGAGAGAGAAACACAAGGTCACTCTCAGCCCTCCAGGCCTGGACCCCAGCACAGCGGCCTGTCCTCGCCCTGTGCTGTGTGCGTGGCGGATGCACAGGGGCACACGCGTGTGCGTGTGTTGCCAGCAGGACGGCGGAACGCACCCACCGTGAGCGGCGCTGTACTCAGGAGCTCGCTGGGCCAGGTTATGCAGAGCCTTCGCAGACAGTTCCCTGATGACTCTGGGGGAGGGATGAAGACAACCGTCAGTTCCTTCCTTCTGATGATTCGAACTTTATTCCACTCATGAAGAGAGAGGACAGACAGAACACAGGAGTGCCAACTGCCCACTGACTCAGAACCACCAATAAAAACAAACAAATAAGCAGCTGTGATTGTAACACAAGAACAAGCAAACTGACCAAACGGAGGGCCTGAGCCAGGCCTGCAAGGGGCACAGCCTCCCTCTCTGGGTGCCATGTGGCCATGTGTCTCCAACTTCCCACGCCCCAAGGGATTCAGGAGACAGGCGCACTGGGCAGAGCCACGTGGAACCCTCACTGTGAGGACCACAGGGCTGCACGGGAGGAACGTCGTATGGCTAAGGCACAAATCGCATCAGTACAGATACTTCCGATGAAAACACATCAGACACGTTCTCAACACATCAAACGACAGAAGGAAGCCCCCAGGGCTGGGGAGTGAGGGCCTGAGGCCCTCCTGAGCCTGCTGGGGCCAGACGGCGTTGACCAGACCCAGCTTCCCCAACCTCACCCTAGCCGCCAGGCACTAGACGCCAGGAGGGCACAGCGGTGGAGACCAGTCATCACTGCAACAACAATGCTTTGGGTGATGACAACAGGACAACACAGAAACAGGATAAGAACATCAGGGTGGAAACAAACATGCAGAAGAGGGCTATCTGTATTTTGACGATTAAACTTCCAAAATACATCAGCACTGACTGAACACAGAAACATGAAAACAGGATGTCCCCTGTACCAGGCAGGACCACGTCCCAGCCCTCCTGGGCCCCCAGGTCCTGCTTAGGGGGTCCACTTCTGACAGCAAACCACGAGTTCTTGGAGGCAGGGATGTCTCAGGCACCAAGAGCCTCAACACCACACATCCACGACCACCATGCCCAACACTAATCACTTGGTCACTAACACCAGTCAAACCCAGCACTGCAACCCCACAGCCTCCATAAGTATTTGGTCAACATTCAGGAAGCTGTTTCCAAAGAATGAGTGATTAAAGGGTCACAAAGCAGAGAACCATTTATTTCAGCGGGAAAAAGTCCCAAGGAGGCAAAGGGGGTGGCCACTCCAACAAGCACACTTACCTGCATCTTTCCCAATTAGTGCTACTTTGAGCATAAGCTTTCTCTACTTAAAACTGTTATATTTATCACCTAGACAGAAGACCTAAGACTATAAACTCTGAAAAGAAAAGAGAAGAGAAAAGCTTCGTGATGTTAGATCTGGTGACGACTTCTTGGATATGACACCGAAAGCACAGACAACAAGAGTAAAAATGGATAAACTGATAATAGATAAATCTGCATTAAAATTTATAACTTCTGCTTATCAGAGGACACAGTCAACAGAGTGATAAGGCAACCTATAGGATGGGAGAAAATACTTGCAAATTATGTATCTGATAATTGATTAATATAAGAATATATGAAAAACCTCTACAACTCAACAACAAAAAACAAGTAACTGGATTAAAAAATGGGCAAAGGACTTGAGACGTTTCTCCAAAAATGATAGACAAATAGCCAACTAACACATGAAAAGATGCTCGACGTCAATAATCATCAGGGAAATGCAAATCAAAACCACGAGGTGCCACCTCACATCCAGTAAGATCGCCACCATCGGGAAAAGAGAAGTCAAGGAACAGTGAGGATATGGAGGGAAGGAATGTAAGATGGTGGCTATTATGAAAACCAGTACAGTTCTGGGGGCTCCTCAAAACTTTAAAAATAGAATTACCGTATGACCCAGGAATTCCACTTCTGGGTATTTACCCAAAAGAGCTGAAAGTGGGGTACTGAAGAGAGATTTGCACACCTACATTCACAGCAGCAATATTCACAACAGTCAAGAGATGGAAGTAACCCCAGGGTCCACCAACAGATGAATGGGTGAAGAAAATGTGGTCTATACACACAATGGAGTGTCACTCAGCCTTAAAACGGAAGGAAATCCCGTCACCTGCTACAACATGGATGAACGTTAAGGAGATTATGCTCGGTGAAATCAGCCAGTCACAAAAGGACAAATACTGTATCATTCCACTTACATCAGGACCCTGGAGAAATTGAATTCTTAGGGACAGAAAGTAGGATGATGGGTGCCAGGGGCTAAGGGAGGGGGTGAGGAGGACGAGTCCCTGTTCAGTGGGGACAGAGTTTCAGTTTTTCAAGATGAAGAAGTTCTGGAGATGAATGGTAGTAATGTGTGCACAACAAGGCAAATGTACGTAACACAAAAAGTGGTTAAGATGATAGATATAGGTGTATTTTCCCATAATCAAAAAAATTTAAAGTTATGTTTATCTTGATACATAAATTATTTTGGGTGTCAGAAAACTTCCAAAAAGAAACCCAAGAGAATGGACCAATACCTCTTAAAAGTGACACTACTTAAGGTAAAACAGAATCCCTGTATGAGTCAAGACCCACTACACAACAGTGTTTGTGAAGAATTCTGCAAGGGGCTCCCCATTTTCCATGAGCAAGCCATGTGCTAACCAGAGAACGAGGAAGTCCCATTTGTGAACTTCCTTTTTTTATTTTTTATTTTTTTAAGATTTTATTTAGAAGTGCCTGGGTGGCTCAGATGGTTAAGCATCTGCCTTCGGCTCAGGTCATGATCTCCAGGTCCTGGGGTCGAGCCCCGCATTGGGCTCCTTGCTCAGCACGGAGTCTGCTTCTCCCTCTCCCTCTGCCGCTCCCCACTGCTCCTGCTGTCTCTCTCTCTGTATCTCTTGGTCTCAAACAAATAAATTTAAAAAAAAATTCTTTAAAAAATAAAAAGATCTTATTTATTTGACAGAGAGAGACACAGCGAGAGCAGAACACAAGCAGGGGGAGTGGGAGAGGGAGAAGCAGGCTCCCTGCTGAGCAAGGAGCCCGATGCGGGGCTCGATCCCAGGACCCTGGGATCT